>NW_022589759.1:2307456-2371654 GCF_004348235.1 Phoca vitulina | reverse complement strand
ATCCCGGGTCAGCCCGTGTCCCCCGGCGGTGGGACAGCCCTCCGCCACGAGCTCGTGCCCAGAAGATGGCCCTGGTAGAAGCAGCGAGGAAACCACGGGGCCTCATGCCTCCCTGAGCCACCACATGAAACAATGAGCCAGTATTTCTCAAACGACACACGATGCCTACCTGACATCATCTTTGACACTCCTTTTTCAACAAAGACTTTATTCTCTTGCCAATGTCTTCACCTTCAGACGTAAGAAGCCCTTTGATCTATCGATTACATTCCTGCGCTCCTCGGGACGTCAGCCGTCAGGGCGACAAGCATCCCGTCACCGCAGATGGCGGACAAGCCTTTGACTAACAGGGTGGAAGAAAGCTGACAGGGCCCCAGTGAAGAACAGGCTGGAGGCTTCGAGGTGGAGGCGAGACGAGCCCTTGCCTGCCCTAACGTGGGAACCCGCGACAACCCACACCGACAGGCACTTGGCACATCTGAAAAGGGGTCCACGGACCCACCGAGGCTGGGCCAGCTGAGTCACCCCATTTGAAGGGGCGGCCATCATGTGGTGGGAGCTCCCTGACTGAGCGGATGCTCTGACAACAGGGGAAGAGGTGAACTTTCCACCCTGGATCCACAGGTAAATGGGTCAACAGACACAGCAGGGTGGCGGTGAGCCTGCATGAACGAAGAGCTGGAACAACAAGATGGGGGTGCCCCCGCGAGCTGGCTCCCAGCGCCGCCGCTCAGACTGAGACAGAGGGCTCTGGCCCCCAGGAGTGACCGCCACCATCGGCCGCTGTTGCCATCAGCTCCTCTACCAAGCACATCCGGATGGCCCACAGGACTCCGTGGCACCCAGGTGAGGCCACTCCCGCCAGGAGCTGCCCCACAGAAGGCCGTGCTCCGGGAACGGGAACCGAGGGTGGCCCTCGGGGAGGTGGGAGGGAGCCCTTCCTGTGGCATCACAATCTGTGAGAGGCTCCCAGCCTCGAGGCACCAGGTTCCATCAAATCGCTGCTTTGCGTTTACCCGCAAACCTGACCTCCAGGACTAAAATGTGCTCTCGCAACAGCCCAGCTCCCAAGTCCACGGCGACCATGGCCCTGTTGCTGGGCCATACTCGGCGTGGCCTGGCTCCTGCTCATCACCGTTTACTCCCTTCTGGGGGCACCTTGCAGCTCCTGGAGGCCAGCTTCTGAGGCCCAGGTGCCATCGGTCAGACCCTAAGACCACGTGGGATGCCACGTAAACCCAGGGAAAGTCCCCTCACACAGGATACTGGTGACAGCTCTGGTCTGCTGGGCCGCTCTGTGCCAGGAACCGGACCCTCGTCCTGGCGTGCCCAGCGCCGGCAGGAAGCAGGTGGGCCAGGCAACTAGGGCGCTGGAGGGCA
Organism: Phoca vitulina; assembly: GCF_004348235.1. Lineage (NCBI taxonomy): Eukaryota > Metazoa > Chordata > Mammalia > Carnivora > Phocidae > Phoca > Phoca vitulina. The sequence goes on along the minus strand of NW_022589759.1, from coordinate 2,370,274 downwards.
GGTGCCTGCACGAGGTGGTCCGCAGCCTGTTTTAGAACAGCCTGGGAGCTAAGTATGCTTTTTACATTTTTTAAATGTAAGAAGTAAAAATAAGAATGTGGGACCATAGGTCTGTGGTTCATGGAGCCTAAAATATTTCCTTTGTGTCCCTTCAAAGTGTTTGGTGACCCCCAGAAGAAGGCCTAATAAATAGAGGGGAGGGAGGGGTTGCCGTGGTTACCAGAACGGGACAGGTGGGGTACCACTGCTCTTGCCTCTCCCAGGATTCTGGCCCTGGGAGAGGGGGGTTCCCATGAGTGCTGAGGACCAGAGACCACCGCCCACGACCGTGCCGTCCGAAGAGCCCAGAAGGGTCCTGGGCTGTCGGCTCACAGACCATGTGGCTTGGCTGGGCCCCGGCAGCAGCTCACGCTCTGCCCCAGAAACTCTTCTCCAGAGCAGGTGAAGCAGGGTGGCCCGGAACCTTCAACAAAATAATATTTGAAAGCCACTGATTCAGTGGCTCCTGGTGAAGGGTGAGGAACAGGCCGAGGGGTGGTAACCATACCGGGAACAGGGCCCAGCATTAGCCATAAAACCTGGTGAAAGCCCTTGTTGACAGGGTGACAGGGCGAGAGCCGTCACCAGCATCCCACGGCCGGCCGGCCTGGGGCTGCACCTTTTCCCAGGAGAGATTCCAAGCTCCACCTCTTTCTTCCCAGCCGCCCGAGGGGGCTCCAGTGGGAGAGACCCCACACAGACCTCAGCTCGCAGGCTCAGCACCCATCGCGTGCAGGGAAAGTGGAGGCCCTGCCTCCGGGCATGGCCTGGGGCACCTGACGCTGCAGCAGATGGTCACCTCGGTGGCCCGCAGCACCCATAGCCTGGACCGTCCCCTCCCGAGCTGACGCTGGGCTCAGTCACGTGACTGGCTGCGGTCGGGGGGCATCAGCGATTGTGACAGAAGTGAAGGCTCAGTAAGGACTTGCAGACTAGGGCATGGCCATGCTGTAGGAGGCAGAGGTGACCCGGAGGGAGCCGGCCCCAGGGGCAGCCCTGGGATGGTGGGCCGTGAGCGGGGACCAGCCAACCCGCATGGAGAGAAACCACGGAGCTGCCAGCCACACCACCACTGGGCAGCCCACAGAAATGAGAGACACAAATCACTGTTTACAGACACTAAATCTGGGGGGCTTATTAGGCAGCAAATACCCACCACCCCCATAACCGCAGATGATTTTGCCTCTGCTTGCACCGAAAATGACAACAACCTTGTTGCAGGTGCCAACGCCCCCCTTCTGGGCTACTTCCTTCAGAAAGAATGCCGGACGCCAGGACCACCCAAGTTCTAACCATCTTCTGGACAAGCAGTGGACAAGCAACCACGAAGAACCAACCATCGCTCATCAGTCTTTGCGCCGCTTGAGTTCAATGACCCCTGCTGTCACTTCTGGCTTCCCACGCCCTCCATCATCCGCTGCGGGTCTCTGGCCGAGCTGCCCGGCCTCTGAGCTCTGATGTGAGGGCCTGTCGGGCATTAGCGGCCACCCAAAGTCAACAACCCACACAACCGGCCCTTTGACGTGTGAAGTCACGGGACCTGCTCCCAAGTGGCATTCGTGCTATTCAGGAACCAGCCCAAGGGTCGTATTCGGCATGGCCCTTCTCAGCCGACAAGGCTTGCTCTTGGGGGCAGAGCAGCATGGACGGAGTGGGTCCTCGGTGGGTCCCAAAACTGGGAGCAGGCCCCCACGAGGAGGCGACGACAGCGCTTCGTGGAGGGTCTGATGTGGGCCAGGAGCTGTGCTAGGCATTTGCGGACAGACGGGCTTTGCTTGAGAAGCTCTACCCACAGGGGACCTTTAGGGCAGTGAAACTGCTGTGTGACACCGTGAGGGCAGGTGCGTGACATCGTGCACGTGCCCAAACCCACACATTGTACTCCGGCAAGAGGGAGCCCGACGGCTGCAGGTGACGAATGCATCCACACCAGCTCGGCACTTGTCACAAATACACTGCAGGAATGCAGCGTGACAGGGAGGCAAGGGGGACCGAGCCAGCAAGGACAGCCGCATCCGGGAGCCGGTGGCCGAGTCCTTCGGTGACACGAGTGATCACAGGAGCTCACAGACCCTGGATGGGGTGGACGCTGGGGCTGGGAGGATCCACTTCATCCCTCAGTGCTGCCCTCAACTGCAGGCTCAGAGGTACCCGGTGCATGGGGACCTGGTCTGGCCAGACTCACGGCACACAGGGCCACCTGTCCCGGCAGACACAGGGCCCCCTACCCGCCCCCCCACACACACACCACACACAGGCTGCGGCGGACTGGGGGAAGTGCGTGCCGGCGGTCTGAGCCTCAGCCTCCCAAGCCTTGTCTGCAGGGCCTCTGAGCTGGACACGAGGCCCTGGGTAAACACACGGGATTTTCCTTTGAGGCTTATGAGCGCTTCTCCAGGCCCGAACTGTCACCTGCTTCCACTGAGGGATTCCAGGCCTGCATTTCCAGGGAGGTCTCAGCTCTCCCAGGCCCGGGGGAGTGAGGATTCTTCCTTAACTCCTGGGGGACCAGCAGTGACTCCCAAACGGGAACCCACAGAAAGCTGGCTCATGAGGCTCATGATGCTCACCCAGGCAGCAAGCACACAGCAAGTGTTCGCTGGCTCAGGCCTGTGCTTCAAGTTTCGGACGTGCAGAGAACACACAGTGCAGTGTGGAAGATGAGCACTCACAGCACCACCTTTTAGAGACACGCAGGAAATACCCGATGTGGAGGGAGGCAGCCAGGCCTGGGCGAGGGGCAGGACTCACTGAGGGAGGAGCGTTTCTGCGGCTGGGGTGGGTGACAAGCAGGTTCATTACCCTGACCTGTCCACCCGCCAGGGGAAGTTTTGCAAGGAACTGTCACATCGAACTGTGATAGTCACAGCGGGGCCGGGAGCCTAAGGTAGGGGCCCAAGGGCTCAGCCAGAAGGCCTGGCTCGGGGCCCAGCTCTGCCATTTACCCAGGACTGTGGCCTTGGACAGATGTCCTAACCTCTCTGTTCCTCAGCTTCCTTAGCACCCATCTTGTTGAGCTGGACATGGGATGTCGTCACCATGAAACAGTGAGTCTTCAGCAGGGCAGCGCTTGGTGAGCTCTTGCTACTTGGTGCGGTGGTTTTCTTCCCTTTCCAGATGATGACAGAGGGTCAGAGTGGTGGAGAGCCGTGCTCGAAGCTGCCCAGCAGAGGAAATGGCAGAGCCGGGACTGGACCCCGTATCTGTGGGGCTCCAAAGCCCTTTCCGCTCGAAGGTGGAACGAGATGGAACTTTCACAGCAGGAGTATGAGCCCCAGTCTGCTCAGATGGACATGGCCGGCCGGCAGCGAGCACCCCAGATGGCCCCCGTGGCCCCCAGGGGGAAGGCCTCTTTGCTCGGAGATGCTGCCACCTCCCCCTTCAGAGGGGCTGTGCAGGGGGCCTCCAGCGATCCCTGCTGTTCCCCTGGGTCCTCACGGAGCCCTCACCTCCCCAGGAAACTGTCCCCAGCCTCCACAGCCTGGCCTGCCTCCGAAAGTTAAACATGGAATCAGCATAAGACCCCTCAATTCCACTCCTGGGCACAGACCCGAGAGAGGTGAAAACAGGTTCTCGAGCAGAACTCGGCACACGAGTGTGCACAGCAGTGAGCAGCCCCGGTGCCCATGGGCAGATGAGTGGATAAGCACACTGTCGTTAACCACGCAGCCAGAAGCAGGAATCCAGCACTGATACGTGGTTGGATGCGGGTAAACCTCCAATACGGCCCAAATGAAAGAAGCCCGTCTCAAAAGACCACCTGCTGTGCAATTCTACTCATGTGAACATGCTGGAATAGGCAAATCTACGGTCAGAAAGCAGGTGAGTGGCCGCCAAGGGCTGGGGTGGAGGCAGGAGTGGGAGTGACCGGTCGTGGGTGTGGGGTCTCCTTACGGGGTGATGCATAAGTCCTGCAGTTACAAGTGGTGGTTTCACCAAATGCACTAAATTCCACCAGACTGTTCAGTTTAAAAAAAGGTCCGCTTTATGTTATGTGAATTTAACGTCCATTTTTTTAAAAAAGCGGCGGAATGAAGTCTGGGACGATTGGAAGCCCTGGAAAGTCCATTACTCCGTGGCTGACGTTGTGTGAGCGGGAGGCTGGCGGGGGCGGGGGGGCGGCGGCCCGGGGAACACAGGGCGCGGCTTGAAACGCTCAGGGTTGAAAGGAACAGGAAGCCCGCGTAACGCCATAAATCAGGATTTTCTGACTGGGTTGCTTGTACCCAGCAGAACAAAGTGTATTGAATGTCCCGAGCCGGTGAGAGTCCCGGCTGCCGGGCTCTGCCGGGGGTGGGGGGCCTCTAATTGCACACTGGCCGCACACTTGAAAGTTGCTCTATGAAAAATTAGGACTCGACATTTTAATGAAAACTGAGTTAGAACTGGTATTAAACCTGAGCCAGAGGATTTCGGGGACAAGCAGGAGAACGCACGTGGACAAGCGTCTCGCAGGGGGAGCGGCTGGGGGCATTTCCTCTGCGGGCCCCTACGGAGCTCAGTTCCGCAGCAAGGACCTTGGGAGGGGATACTCGAAGGTGACAGCACGCGGAGGCCGCACCCCAGTACTCCCGGGTCCCGGCCGGCCAGAAACGGGGTGCGCACAAACCCCCAGTGTATCTGTCTGCAGCTCGCAGGGCCAGAAGCCAGGGCTGGGCTTTGGGGAAGGTCCTGTCTGTGCCGAGAGCGACCTTTGTGAACCACGTTGTCCCATCTATACAACGACGTGTCAACGCCGCCTGGTCTGGCTGAGGAGTAAACTGACTTGTGCACGCTGTCCCTCTTTCCCTTGTTTCAGGGGCCGACCTCAGCACCCTGCAGACCTCACCCTGGACCCAAATCTCTCAGGGCTGCCTGGCCCGAACCCCAGACTGGGTTAAACCCCCGGTTACGCCCTGTCTACCACTGTTCCCCTGCAGTCAACCTACTCTACTGGGATTATTTATATATGGGTCCTCTGGATCACCCAGGATCGCCCCCCCACCATCTCCAGACCCTGAGCTTAATCTCATCAGCAAAGTCCCTTTTGCCACATGAGGTCACATGGGGATGTGGATGTCATGGGAGTGTTATTCTGCTGACCACGGGTGGGAAAGGTGCTCCGTCTTCTTCATCAAAACAGACACAATTTATGGCCCCACGGAACTGACCACTTGGTAGGGGAGAAAGATAATAAAACAACTGCATGAATAACCTCTCTAAGGTTGGCTAACCTTTGTATCTCAGTGACGACAAGGATGAAAAAAATGCATATTTATGGAGCACTTACTATACACCAGGTATTCTGTTGAACACTCCTAGGTGTTACCAGATTTCAGATGATCATGTCAGAGGATGGGTCTTATCATTCCCACTTAACAGAAGGGAGAGCTGAGGCTTCTTCTGAGTGTGTAGACTCCAGAGCTGACTTCTTGGCTACCGTCCTAGGCACAGGGCCCCCGAGTCCTCAGCCCCCAACCACATGCTGGAACAGAGATCCAGGAAGACTCAGGTAGTGTCTGTCCACTTCGTAATTGCCTGGGGGAGGAAGGGAGGGGCTCAGGCTCTTCCCCTCCCACGCAGCCCCTTCCCAAACAGGCCCCCGGGGGTAGCAACAGGAGGTTAAGATGCTTTTGCGCTTGGCCAGTCTGGCCCACCTCAAGCTGCAGTCCAGCCAAGCACAGGCAAGTGGGCACCTGGGCCACCTGAACCAGGAGGTCACACATTGCCACCGACACCGCTGTTGGAGCCTACAGCACGGGTCTCCCCCGAGGAAAGGAATAGTTCTCTTTAACCGTAGACAGAAGTTTCCAGTTGTCTCGACCGTGATTCCGAGATGTGTGGCTCCTCTCTCCACAAAGGACTTCGCTGTTGTCCGCGTGTGCTCAGGGACGTGCAGCGTGTCCACTCACCAGGTTTTCAGGGAGACAGAACTCCTCTGAGAGTGGAGGGAGACCCGACACGCGCTCCGTGCTTACGAACTCTTAGTCTAGACACAATTCTAACCACGTGGTCATTCTTCCCATAAACAGATCAGAATGTTCAGATTGGAACAGGAAGAAGGGAAGGATCGCCAAACCTAACAGGCCCATGGACAACGACAGTGGCCCCAGTGACCCGGCGTGTGCAACAGTGCAGGCGGGGGGCTAGCCATGGAGACGTGTCCCCGGGAGGCGGGAGCCCTGCCCCTGCCCGTGGTGCCATGGCGTCACACAGAGACCGAGCGTAGTGTGCCGGACTCCCGCCACCCACTTCTATGAAGTCCAGGGCGACGCTCCCACCTCCGGGGCTCAGCTTTCCCGCTGAGAAGCCAGCGCTGAGGGGAAACGAGAGGCTGGGTGCAAAATCCCAGTGTGGTCTGTGACGGCCACGTGCCTCAGACAGAACAGAACTGTGTCTACAGCCTGGCCCCTTGGGCGACCGGGTGAAGCGAGGGGTGCCCCAGCAGCTCCCGCTTGGCCTCACAGCTTCCCCCGTCCTAGAGGTGACAGGACAAGACAGGACAAGGGGAGTGAGCCCCCTAAAGCCACAAAGCAACCCAGGGGAAGCGAGGGGTGCACCCAGTCCACTGGCCCCGCAGCCCGCGTCCCTCTACCCTGCTCCTTTCTGCTGTGTCCTGGCCCGGAACTGGAAGGCTCAGGGGGACAGGGAGCTTATCCCCTCCTGAGGCATTTCATTCTGTCCTGTTTTATTTCAGGGAAACGGGGATGAGGCAGCCGACATTTGAACCATCTCAACTCCCCCCCCGACACACACACACACCACAGCCATGAACCACAACAGATGGAAACTCATTAATTATGTCTGAATCTACAAGTTCTTAATGATTTAAGAGAAAACCAACTGATCACCTTTTAAGACTGACAGGGAATCAATCTGTCATCTCAAGAACTGGGTAAATGACAAGAAACCTTCTCTCCCCTGTATGAATTGTCGCACCCCGTGCACAGTATGAACCATGACCTCTGTAGTCGAGTGGCAGCATCTCCCCATGAACTGATGCCAGCTGATAAATGAAGACAAAGTGGATGGCATTAGAGCATCGCCATTTTGCAGCCCCTAATGAATTAATGGAAACACATTTAAGCATTAACAGCAGCTAACATCCAAACAGAGTGGGAAAGGGGAGGGAAAACATGTAGGAAGAGAAAACTCAGAGGCAGGAGAGACAAACTCTACGAACACCCACAGTGACTTTGAGCCCAACAGGTAGGTCTATGTGTACAGACACACCTGGGCAGGTGTGAGCGTTCTGCCGGCGCTTCACGGGGAGAAGCGGACTCTGCTCATACCTTGGAAGCAGAACATTTGAATAACCAGAGAGGAAATACAAACCCTAACGTTAATCCAAACATCTCTCCTTATTTTCATAATCGCCCCACCGAGCATGAATTGCAAAGTCGTATTTGATATGTATTTCGGTGCCAGGCCCATTCCATTGTCCTTCCGTCTACTTTTGGTTTTGATCCTTGAGGCAACTAATATTCATGTTCAGGAAACAAATCTATGAAAATTATACCAGGGTTTGTGCTAAATGCAAAGCAAGTGCGTGCAGGTTGAGTGTTTCCGAGCAGCGAGGGGCACACTCGGCATTACTCACCCTGAATTCCTAACATCTGTAGGTCCACAGGAGACTTAATTCTTCAGGAAAAGGCCCCTACCCTAATTAGATTTTACTTGGCTTATTAGTAAATCTCATTCACTGACTTAATGAGAAACAAAAGTCATGTGATAAAAGAGTCACGAGCAATAAAATGTTAACTAAATTTATACAGCAGAGGGCTTGAAATTTTCCCTCCGTATCAGCAAAATTGAAATCCACAGTGGAAACAGGAATTGCTATAAATGGCTTCAGACCTAGGCATGGGGACTATTTATATTCAGGATGTAGCTTATTCCAGAGAGAGCACACACGATTTTGGCATTTAAAGTGCCAGACGTGTGTCCAAATCTTTATTAATTGGGTGTAGTAATAGCTGCTAAGATTTATTTCATACTTCCTAGGTGCCAAGCTATTCTAACAGCTTTAAATGCATTAACACACTTAACGTCAGCATTAACACACTTAACGTCACAAGGCAGACCATTATTATTCCCATTTTGCAGATGGGAAATCCGAGGCTCCAGAGGTAAAGGGGTTGCTGGGGGTTACTCAGAGGGTGACTGTCGGTGACAGAATGCAGCCTCCAAGCCAAGAGAGCCAGCTCCCATTCCTCCCCATGCTCAAAAATCAAAGAAATCTTTTCTGCTTTTTTACTCAAACGTTAGTTTTTTGCATTATTATGGAATAATTCAGAAATGTGACTGCACGTTGGGATCCGCATGGATGTCAGCTACAGCTTGAAGACAAAGACCTTCTCAGCCCCACTTTTTACTGGTTTTATGATAGTATCTGAATTTCAATTAATTTCAAAGGAGAGACTGGGGTCTCTGAGTTTCTTCAAGGGGGGCACGGGCTTTCAAACTCGAGGTCAAGCGGGAAGTCCATGACTGAGAAGGACATCTTCAAGAGTGTGCGTGTGCCCTACCCCAGGTGGCCCCGTAGCCACCACAAGGTGAGAGGCAGGTGTTTATAAGTGTGCACCTGGGACCTGGACAGACCCGGGCCCTCTACAGAAAGGGCTTAGACAGAATCTGCAGTGGGCTGGCTGAGCCCTGATCTCTCTCGGCTGACCCAGGCTCTCTGAGACGGCAGCATCGTTATGGTCTGGTTGTGAGCAAAGCCCAAGGTGGAAGGGCACACCACATCCAACCGCATCCAAGCAAGGGCCTGGGGAGGGCTGCCTTCCCCTGAACTTCTGACTCCAAGCACACATCCCTTCCGCCACAGGGCAGCCCCTCTGCCAAGCCACTGAGCAAAAGCCCTCAGGGTATTCGAATCCAACAGAGAGAAAATGATTCTTGCGTTTTCTGCTGTTTCCCAAGCTATGGTGGCATCTGCCCATGTGACCGCTCAGCCTCATCTTCACCCCAGAGCACCTTCCCCTGGGGGCAGTGACCTCATCCCGTGAGGGCCCAGAGAGGCCATCTATCCAGCTCCCAGCTGCAGGTTGGGCGGGGGACCCACGCTGGCCCCTGGGATTATTTCTTCCTAGAAACCCACTGGAGCCAGCACATGGATGCCTTCCCCGAGCACCTGGCACCCCAGATGCCTGGTGCTGGCTGGTCCCCTCCTACTGAGTCTGAATGACTCGTTCTTCCTTTGGATCTGTAAGCCCCCGTGCTCTCTGATAGCCCCTTGTTCTTGTTGCTTCCTCCTTGCTGGAAACTTAGCTGGGACTCCTAGTTGCAAAGTTAGAAATTCCCTTGGGCCAGCCTACCCCAAAAGGCCACTGGTTGTTCCCTCAACTAGAAAATCGATGGGGTGGGTCTGGCCTCGGTCACGCTTGGGTCTGGGGATCCCACTGAAGCTGCCAAGAATCCGTCTCTCTCCCCATCTCCTGACGCTGCTCATCTGCATGTTCTCAAGTGAAACAGACTTCAGCAGCACCAAGCCTTCCTGCTCCATAAAACACGAGACCCAGGGAAGGGAGCGCAACTCTCCCAGTAGCCCTGGGAAGGGCCTGGGGAAGACTGGGGTCAGCTCTGGATGGTGCCACGTCTATCTCTGTATCCATTACAGTGGAGGGGTGTGCCAGGAAAATTCAGAGTGGCCAGGCCCAGGTCACAGCCATCCACAGGCCAGGAAACAGGGCCAGCGTTACCCAAGACACACAGACGACTGCAGAATTCTGTGGGTTCTCCAGAGGAAATGATGCCAAAGAAATGCTCCTGCCAGCAAGGACAAGATCACCCTGTCACAACCAAAGGGCCCCACCTGAGACCAGCCGCACTGAGTCCACTCCGAATGTGGGGAAGCTGAGATAAATCGGACCCCAGGAGGGATGGAATACTCAAAGAGCTTCCAGGAAAGCCTGTCCATGGGCTGCAGACAGCTCGCATGGAAAAAGGACGATCGTCCAGGCAAGATGAGAGATGGCTTCAGCCCCACGGGGGGCTTGACAATGCCCACCTTCCAAGTCTGGAGGGCTTCCAATGGGTGAGTGGTGGGAGAGACGGCCCAGAAAGAACAGCACGTCCCGACTGCAGTCACCCTGAAGCTGCTGGAGGGGAGGAAAGGGAACCGTGCAGAAGCCAAGGAGCCAGGACGCGCCCCCTAGGCTGGACATCCCCCGGGAAGGGTTGGTTTCCGCATCCTTCAGGCGGAAAGAAGACCCGTGAGCTTGGAGGCACGGCCTGGGAACATGGACGTTCTGCAGAGATGGGAGGCGCGGGAGGGTCTGCAACACCGCAGCATCTCCCGGGGAGCCCGCTCCGCCCCCACACAACTCTGGAGGCCAGCCGGTGCTAGCAGCTCCCCAAGTCTCCACCCGCAGACGTTCGCGTTCCCCTCCCCAAACCACAGGCAGGCGTCCACCCACCGCAGACAGCAGGGCTGGCCACGGCGCCGGGGAGCCGGGCCGCTCATCTGGACCCAGCATCGAGACAGGGCTCTGTCAGTGGCATGAGGTGGGTTCACTGTGGCCCCCAAAGGCCCCCCAAGGGTGAGTCCTGCTGCCCCCAGCCAGGCCTGCTCGTCAGCCTGTATTGGTCCCTCCCCACCCCCTGACAGATGTCCTGGGACCCGTTCCCTGAGATTGGAGGCTTTGCCTCAGGCTCCACTTCTGAACGCTCTGCGAGGGAAGGACTCGTGCCCATTTTGTTCCCCACTGAATACCCAGTGCACGTAGTAGGTGCTCAAGACGTTTGATTTAAAGGACAAATGAATTAAAATGCCTTGGCCCCACTCTCTGGAAGCCAACACTTAACTTTTTTTATCCAACACGGACAGGCCGATTGATGTACGTTAGGGAACATTCTAGAGAGAGTGGGGATGTTTGCACCAGGCTGAGGGCTGTCAGTTTGCAAGGGCTGTGTTTACACTGCCTGGTGAGCGCACCTGAGCCCTGCGTCTCAGTGTGGGTGCCAGCGCCCCGCCCCCCGGAGAGTCTGGCCTAACCAGGCTAAGATGGGGCCCAGATGCCTTCTGATGTTGAGGACCCCCGGGTTAGAGCATGGGTCCCACGGAGGCTATCTTTCCCTTTCTCATCACATCGGTGGGGACTATTTCATTTCAAAAGAAAGAAACCCAGTCCAGCCAGTTTATGCCGAAAGCAGGGGTGGGAGTGGTTAATGATGGAGACACAGGGATGTCTGTGGAAGTCCGGGGCAGGGCTGACCCAGGAGGCGGGAGGCTGGCCAGGACCCGCTGCTTCTGTGTCTGGGTCTTCTCTGTGCAAGCCAGGACTGCCTGCCCCTCTGTCCCCGAAGCAAAGCAGGGCCTCGTTGGGGCCGTGAGTGTGCACACTTCCCCTGATGAGGACCCCAGTCAGCCTGGGTCCCTAAGGCTCTGATGGTCCCATCTCAGGTCAGGGGACCTCTGGGACCAGGCCACCGTGGCCAAAGAGACAGATGTTCATGGCACAAGCAGGGGGTCCCAGGCATGGGTTGGGGACAGGTGTTCAAGGGTCACCCCCTCCCTGAAGCTCATAGCACCCTCCCTTCGTCCTTTTGAGGGATCTACACACCACTCACCCCACACACACGGGACAGCCCTTCCTTTCCTAATGAACTCGCTTCGGACACCCCAGTGTGGCCCCCTCTAGGTGGTAGCATCTGCAAAGTGGTGGGTTTGGGTTGTTAGAAACGTTCTTACAATGCAAAATGACATACGCAAGCCCCACTGGAGCCTGAGCACAAGAACACGTCACTGATATGCTCCTGTCTTCACTTAAAACTTTGGTACTTTGTTCATCATGTGTGTTTTTTGGCTTTTCATTTTTTAAATGTTGAGTTCAAGTGTTATTTGTCTTGCTGACTGTGGTTGGTGCTCCCTTCAATCCTGCATCCAAGGTAAGTGCCTCCCCTGCCCCGCCCCGCACGGCCCCGCACATTCTCTGAAATAGAGGTTTGCAGCCTGGCCTGTGCCACCTCAGCTCGTCCTGTGCTCTGGAGACACTCACTTCACCCGCCTAACATAGAATCAGCAAGGCTGCTGGCCCAAACCCCTGCCCACCCAGCTGAAGAAACTGAGGCCCGGCGCAGTGGAGTGACTGACCACAGACTTGGCCCTACAGCCCAGGTCGGCCGGGGAGCCCCTGCCCCCGATCGTCGGCGGCCTGCTGGACCCTGGAGGAAAGAGCAGAGGGGCCAGGGTGGCGGCCTCCGCCTCTGCTGGCTTTGTTTAATTTCTGGAGGAGCAAACCAGCCCCGGCCAAGGAATCATAAATTCCTCTGGGAAGGAGCCTGCCCCCCCTGAGCCACGGCTAGGAGCCCCTGGGGAGCGCGAGGCTGGCTGCAGGGGAGAAATCACAGCAAAGTGCCCCTTCTGCCTCCCCACGCCTGCGCCCGGCATGTTTAGGCAGTGTCATCACAGGGCAGGGAACAGAGACCACCCTGAAAGGAAAAATGAGTCACAAAAAGGGCAGAGGGGTGGTGGGAGGGGATGCGGCCGGCCCCCTTCTTTGCCTTGGCGAGCACAATCAACACCAGAATAGAAAGATTCTCTAGTTATGAGAGGGTGTTGCATTTCAAGCACATCCCTGGGGCCAAGCCCCGGAGTGACAAGGAAGTGTGTTATCTCACAAAAGTCCTCCGAGGAAGGTGCTGTTATATTCCCATTTTACCACGGGGACACTGAGGCTAGAAGAGATAATGAGACTTGCCTAAAGTCTCTCACTCCATAAAAAGTGGGGCCAGGACCCGAACCCAGGCTGCTGGAATTCACACACCCCCTGTGACATGTTGCAACAGATGGGCAGGACCCCCAAACAAGGAAACCTATCCTCTGCCCCCCAGGAGGCCCCAGCTCTCTGAGACAGAAGCAAAGCATGCTCCCTGAATCCCGGCTCCAAGAGCACCCACACCCCAAGCCGCCTACGGACCTCTGTCTTCTTTCCCCTTCAGTCCCCCACGTCCTGCCCACCAGCAGGGTCCTGGATCCCTCCTTCCCAGACTCACTCTTTCACAAGATCATGTGGAATATCTGGGCAGCTGGGCCTGTGCCCCAGGCTTGCACTCCTCATGCCGGAGAGAAGCTGCCCTTCGCTGATGAAACTCAAGATAGAGCCATCCACCCACGCACGAGATTCCTGCAGAATTATGTGTAATTTTGGTGGGGAAAGGGGGCTTAGATATTTCAGATGAGACTAAGGGGCTGGCTGGCGCCCTTCTCTGAACAGGCTATCTCCCGGACGCCCGATCTCACCACATGTGAATGAACGGTCAGCGAGAAGCCCACGTTCCCGCTCAGCCAGAAGCTCTCCACTTCGAGAGTGCACACCGTATCCTTTCCCACAAGTGGGAGAAGAGGCTTTCCCACTGCGAAGCCCATTTCCTGCTCAGACCAGGTGGAAAATCTGCTAAACTCAAAAGGTCAAACCTAGTTTAATTTTATACCCTTTCACTAAGAATGTTCCCTTAAAAAAGAAAAAAAAAGGGGGGGAAACTGTATGTTTCTTTCCAACTTTTCAAAAGTTAATTCATGTGGAAGAAAAAAAAGATTAGGATAAAATTTCAAATATTAAATTCAAATGCAGGATTAATGACTTTTATTTCTAAGCCCAAGAGGTTGTCTGGAATTTCGGACATTTTTGGAGTAGTCGAAACCAGACATAACCAGATGCGGTTGTGTTTTGAACCAAGTCAGCACAAATTTCGTACCTTGAAAGACTATATCCACGTCCATCTTAATACAAACAGTCCCCCTTTTCCAAAACTCTCCATCTAGAATGAATTCAGAGCCATCAGCTTAAACACGAAGACTAAACACTATTCATTTGTACATGGAAGTAGCTGACGAATGTAAATCTTTATTAACCAACCCCCACCCCCGTACGCTGCAAACCTCCCCACCTCCCTCTTCACCCTCCTCAAACACACACGCACATGGGCCAGAGGGACAGGTGACGATCACTAATTGGGAAGAAGAAAGAATAGTGTTCCTGCAATGCATGATGTCTCCAGAGTTATTAAATACTGTGATAATGTGGGTGGTGGGGCATCTCAGGTTCTGCTGAACCCTTGAAGTACTGAAAAATCTCACATGAGGGCCCAGCCCAAGGTGGTTTGGACTACTTAGGGTGAAGTCTGAACAGGAATGCAGAGGATTTATCCCAGGCCATGGATAAGCCTCACAGAACCATGTCCCATTGTCCAACAGCATTGGCACAAACAATGGCAAGGAATGGAGGGAAGGTGCACGGCGACTGAGGGTCAAGGGCTGCCAGATGAAGAGTATGTTCCCCGGAACATGAACACTCCTTGAAAAATGAACACGTTCCAATACGTTTGGAAAATACTGCATACTCTAAGACCAGCGTCAGCGAACTACAGCCCATGTGCCAAATCTGGCTCACTACTTGTTTTTGTAAATAAAGTTTTATTGGAACAAGGGCCATATCCACTCACATACTGTCTGTGGCTGCTTTAGGTGGCAACCACAAAGACCACGTGACCCGCAAAACCTAAAGTATTAGCAGTCTTCCGTAGATAAAGTTCGCTAAGCCCTGCTCTAAGACCACCTTAGGGATTCACAAATCACATCAGCGCATTAATGACTCCATGAAATCCTGCGGCAAGGAAATCTATTGTACTCTTTAATGTAATATTCACAACCATATTTTATTTGATTTAAAAAAAAAAAAAAACCTTTTTCCTCCATGAGATACATATCAATCCTTTCATAAGATGGGCTCCATACACATTTTGGGAAATACTGATGTGCATGTTTGCATGTACCACTCAGCCGGTGGTACCTTGCTATGGCAGCCCAAGCTAACACAGCAAATAAGGCTTTTCAGCAGAATGCTTACGAGAAACACCTGATATTTTATAGCTATGTTTTAGGAAAGATTCTTCCTTGCTAATGTGTAAGCATCTAGCCTACAGTGGGTTGGAGTTTAAATCGGTCACTTACTAGCTGTGTGAGTCTGGGCAAGCTACTTGCCCTCTCTGAGTCTGCACCTCCTCATCTGTGACATGGAAACCACCCCCCCTCACCTGGGAGGGTGGTCGAGTGTGTGTTTGTGAAGGCTGAGTGAGACGGCACGCACTGGAACAGCACGGACGGGCCGTCGTTGGGCAGTAGTTCTCACGATTACTGCGTCTCCTCTATCCTGAGGCAACCTAAGTTGTGATCGATCCATCATCAATGGGCTAAGAATTTTAAGGGCGGAAAGAGACACTAGAACATATGTCCTCATCGAGGACAAGAAGCTTTCTGACGACAAACACACGTGGATGTGAGGGGAAACAGAAGTGGGGCTCTGGGCCTTAAGAAAACGTGATATTCCTCTTGGTCTAATATTGAGAGAGGCCCGCGCTTCACTGGGATGCAGATATGACAGGGCTCGGTCCCATGGGCCTGGACACTGAGCCCATAAGCCCCGGGGCGCTGTGTCACACAGTGATGGATACCTGCCACAGAGCAAGCCTTCCGAGGAACTTCATTCACCGACTTACTGGCCATCTAACAAATACAGATTAGAGACCCACCCGGCAACAGGCGAGGGACCCATCAGCAGACCGGCCAGCCATGATCCTTGTGTTCCAGGAGCTTACAGGTCACAGACGTGCCCAGTGCTGCGGGGCCTAAAACAGGCTGACTGAAACCCACAGTGGGAGCTCAGAGGAAGGTGCATTTAGGCAGTGATTCAAAGCATAAGAACTAAAGGCCCGGGGGGGCGGGGGGAATGTCGGGGACAGTGTGCCAAGCAAATGGAACAGCCTATGCAAAGACCCCAAGGCAGCAGAGAGCATCCTGGATGAGAGGGCCTGAAAGCCCCACGACAGAAGAGAGAATGAGCCCGGGCAGAGGGGCTGAGGTAGGGCTGCACCAGTCCCCTCCTTCGTGGGCCCATCCATATTTTCAGTGAATATCACCAAGGCTGCCCTAAAGGCTCTCCCACTAGGAAGGGACCCTGAGATCCCCCTCCTTGCATTTGCCCAGACGCTGGGAGGCTGTATCAGCGGGGACATCATGATCCAACGCAGGGAAAGCTGGTTTCGTGCCCATATCACAGTCCAGGAGCTCAGAGGGAGCCCTGCTCCAGCGCCATCCAGAGCCCCAGGCTCTGTCCATCCCGTGCATCGCCCTCTTCTTGTCTTGGGCACACACCACATGTGGCCACAGACAGCCAGGGGCCACATCCAACCCCAAGGGAGGCTGGGCTGCAGAGGCAGACTCAGTCCCCAGGAAGGGAGCACCGGCAGGCCCTACCTGGGTGAGCCAGGCCTGATGGGTTCTCAGCCTCTAAGACGGGTGCAGGAGGGACCTCAGCCCCGGATCAGGGAATGGGCCTACGAGACACCAGGGGGAAAGCTCCAGGGGCAGAATGGCAGGCACTGGGAAACAGCTTTCGGGCTCGGGTCTGTCAGGTGCCCCCACCCAGCCCACAAATTGCACCATCCACATGACGGTTAGCCCTCTTCCTGCTCACAAAGTCAGCCCTGTCTTCAGGCTGGCAGACACTCTGCGGGGGGCGGCTCAGAGTCCACCCGGGCTTGCACCTGCACCCACAGATGTATGGGCTGAGGGGCCCTGGGTAGGCAAGCTCACCTCCTGTGGGACAGGTGCTGGTGAGTCGGTATCTTTAAAGCACTTAGCACAGCACCCAATACAGACTAAGTCCTGGACGAGTATCAGACGCATTAAGTAGTAGAATATAAATCCACAAATACCATCTAATGGTCTTACTGGACAATTATTGGACTATTTTTTTTAATTAATTGATTTAATTTCACTTGCTTTTGCCTAAACCTAGAGGCTGGGTTCTGGGGTTTCACCATCTCTAGGAAGCCCCCTGGAGAATTTGCTCCTTTCCCACCTGAGCACCAGCCTCTAGTGACAAGATCCACGGCACGTTCTTGCCCAAATACTGCTTGAACGCTGCAGACACAGTACGTTAGTGCTTAAAAGATGAACTCTAGGGTGAGATCAACCAAGGAAAATTCTAGCTCTGGACACCTACTAGCTGTGTGATCTTGGGCAAGTCACTTCGCCTCTCTGAACCTCATTTCCCCATTTGCAAAACGGGGGTGATTAGAGTGCCGACCCCATGGGGTTGTTGTTAGGCCTTCGCGAGAGCCACACTTCGGGGTGTGTTTTTACCACTGTTACCACATGCAGCTGCTGGAAAATCTGCTCAGACGGTTCAGACACGGCACCTGGCGCAGAACGAACACCCCACAGGTGAGGGCCGGTGTCATAGCCATTAGAGGGACACGTATCCCTGACTTGATTTCTGAGTCTGGACAGGGACTATCCTGACCACTCTGCCATCACGCAGTTGGCAACGAAGCAGCCGTTCTTCCAGAGGGACCAGGAAGGTGCCAGGTGCCGAGACACCCCGGTTGGGACCCTGTCCTGTCCTGGTGCTGGAGGAAGGCGCAGGCTCATTCCCCACACAGCTCAGCCAGCTGTGGGCCGGGCAGCCTGCCCATCGGGATGACGTGCTCCCCTGGGACCTACGAGGCCCCACAGGCTCTCGGGGCAAGAGAAACGGGCCTGGGCTTCTGCGGGCCCAACATTCCCACAGGCGCCGCTGGCTGGACAGCCAGTGAGCGGGCGGCCGGGGCCTTGGACTCTGGCCAGGCGGAGGCAGGGGAAGTCTGTGACATGCCCATCTGCTCCCCAGCCTCGGGGTCACAGGAGCTGGGATCAGCCAGCATGCCTCGAGCCACAGGCCCTCAATCTGTCATGATACCCCAGGAAAAAATACAGTGAAATACTGTTTTTTCATCCCATTTATTACCCTAACAAGGTGCTTAACCTGGAAGCACTGTTGGCTCCAAGTGGCGAGCTGTAGCCCACGGAGGATGGGGGGCTGGCTGTGGCCTGGCCCCGCTCTCGGATATGAGAGCCCAAGGAGGCTGGGCCTTCCCAGGGCAAGATGACAGGCACGGGCGAGAAGGGGGCCGAAGGCAAGGTCCACCCTGACAGCTTTACGGCCCCGCACCCACTTCCATAAAAATCACCTCTGCAATGACGTCAGTGGGCCTCTCTGTGCAACGTCCTCATGCTGGGTGGGGCTGCCCACTTTGGAACCCAGAACCAGAAGTCAGCTGTTTCCAGCTATAAGGGGCTGTGACCTTGGGCCAGTCCCTGGTCAGGATTCAAGGGGGGGGACTGTCCCAAAGGCGTGCCCCCTTCCATACACAGAGCACCGGGCAGATCTCCACCACTGAAGAATCACGTCTGGACACAGTTGCCCTTGGATCCCGGATAGGAAAGCAAAGGTCCCTGCAGTGAATCGCTTCTCATCAGCCGTTGACCTCTTGGTGTCTGAAGGGTCCTGCTACTTCCTGGGTCCTTCCGGGCCAGGGTGAAAATACTAAAGGGACTCCAGCAAGAGTGAGAAGGTGCAGGGGCCCACGCTCAGAAGGACCCCACACTTGGTCCGAGGCTCTGCTGTGGGAAACTTGAAATCCTTCACAATGTCTCAGCAAGGGCCCCGTTTCATCTCGCAGCGGCACTGCCCACACCTCACCCACCTGGTCCTGCCCCATCGCTGACTCCTCAGACCCTGACCTCCTGCAGGACCTGTCAGCCAATACCTCAGGAAACCCTCAGCCCCAGGTTTGGGGGGCTACTTTTGATCTCATTTTGCAAACGAGGAAACTGAGATGCAGGGACCATGAGCAGCGTTCCCGAGCCCTCACCACTAGTAAGCAGACTCAAGGACCAAATGCAAACTTGTCCTTTCTTTCCTCCTGAAAGTGGGGAGGAGGATCCAGAAAAGCCTGAGAGGGTCTCAGGACAGCTCCGTGTTACTGGGAGAGATGCGTGCAGAAGGGAGGGACTGGGCCATTTCCCCAGAGGAGAAATTCCAAGTGAGGCTCCAGCGAGGGGCATCGGGGGGATGGAGCTAAGGCAAAGAGGGCGCTGCAACATCCCCAGCTCTGCTGGCATGGGGGGTTGGCCTCAGCAGAGTGGGGAAATGGAGGCCCCAGCTCTGGGAGTGGGGGCTGCTCCCCAGTGCTCCAGTCTGCATGACCCCAGGCATGGTAAGAGTCCCCCCTTTGGCATGAAAAGCAACCCGATTCCATCCTGTCCACTGCAGGGTAGCATCAGAAACATAACCAAGAACCCCTGAGAAAATGGGTCTCACGCAGAAGCAGGTGGGGCCCTAAGCAAAGGCTAACGGAACTCAGGAGGGCCAGTCCAGAGAAGCCATAGCTCCGAGAATCCTAACAGCTCTCCAGTGGAGGAAACATGCCGGCGATGAATGCCCAGCACCAACTTCCCAGTGAAGACACCACAGCGGCGAGCGACAGAAATACTGACGGAAGCTGGCTTATGCATCTGGGCAACGCCAGGGTCCAGGGAGGGGAGCTGCTGAAGCAGCTCAGCGGTACCTGTCAGAGACAGCCCCCTGCTCTTGCCCACCTCCATGTCTTCAATCTAGAACTGACCATGTCCAGGGCAAGTCCAAAGACCACTCCCTCCCATCCCCCCACCCCCGGCGCTAAGAATGGAAGAAACCTTTTTCCAGAAGACTCCCAACTGCCCTGGGGCCTGAGAGGCTGACCAAGCTCCCAGGGCGGGAGAAACCACAGCCAGGCCCCCCCAGGCGGCTGTGGGCAGGGCAGCCGGTAGGATGGGGGAGAGGTGAGTAGAGCATGTACCCCTCAACTGGACATACCTCCAGACCCACACCATTCCTCGGCGTAGACAGGCACCCCAGAGAGAAGATCGGGGCCCTGCACCGCATCTGAGCCCTGGCTCTGCATTGACTGCCCGGGTGACCACAGACCCATCCTCAGACCTCTCTTCGGCTGCCTGCGGCTGTCGGGGGAAACGGCAGTCTGTGCCATGACCTACGAGGCTGTATCAGACGAGTTTTATGCCCACATAACTAAAGCCCACCTGGCCGAATTCAGTGCGAGCTACCAGAGAGGACGTCGCGTGGCTTGCATTATCCCCAGGAGCACCAGGAGCGGGATTACAGGCTGAATGGTCAAGTGTAATTCCCAAAATCAGGCCAAAGACCCGCTCTTACAGTGGGAATTCCTGGCCACTGCTCCAGCCCCAATAAAGCTTGCTTCCACTGCACTTAACAGACACCAGAATATGCGTGGCTAAAACCACGTTATAGAACGTGCTTTTCTCACATACAGGTCTGAGTTCTGCTCTCCAAAATCACCGGGGCCATCCATGTGGGCTGTAGTGATTCATCCAGCCAGGGGGCGGAGACCAAGGGCAGAGAGGAGGGCCTGCCCTTCCCTTTATGGGCACACTCCGGAGGCTGCACGGCTCATTGGCCAGAGCTTGTCGCATACACCGTGGCGGGGGGAGGGGGGCGGTGACACTCAGGCTTTACTCCGAGTGGCGAGGGACATAGTTGGACATTCTGTGACTGTGGAAGGGGGGATAATCAGCTCCTGAGACAAGCTGTCCACAGAGGCTGTTCCCTCTGCCCTGGACACTGTTCATGTCCTGCCCAGCTCCGATCCCTGCTCCGATCCCAGCTCCGACGTCACTTGGTCTCCACTGTCCTCCTCAGCCTGGGCCTGCCTGTCCTAGAACCTTTCGGGTTTGTCATTTTCTGGGTCTGCAAGGACTGCCCGCGTGACCGCAGACCAGTCCTCAAAACTCTCCTCGGTTGCCTGTGGCTCTCGGGGAAATCGCTCCAGGGATGGCTGCCTCCCTCGGGGTGAGCACCTTGGTTTGCTTCCCACTAGGCACCAGCGCCTGGCTGGGGCTCTACCTACTGGCAGAAGGCCTGAGGGAATGTGACTCCCTGAGCCCCAGGCCCGGGCCTGCAGATGGACACAGCTCAGAGCCACTAGAAGAAAAGCAGGCAGGACCATGGCCAAAGCCTCTTTACCAGGCCGCAGATGTTGGTACCTGTTTTAATGTGTCTGGTGCCCCCAGGAGCCCTTGGAGCAGGTCACTTCATGTCCCGGCCCTGCAGAAGTGGACACGGGGACACAGACACTCCTGGGGGAGCAGCAGGTGGGGACTGAGCCAGCACACAGTAAGGGCTCTCCGGGCCATCCAGGACCCCCTCCTGTCCTGGTCCCCAGGCCTCTTCTGGGAGCTCATCCCAGCCTGACCCAAGGTCCCCTGCACAGGTCTCCAAGGACCCCCAGCCCAGAGACTCACGCTTGCATGAAACCACCTCCAGAATTCGGCTGTGTGACATGCCCCCGACAGAGGCTCCCAGAGACATGTAGCTGGGTGACACATGCCCGTCCCCTCCAGGGCCACAAGCCAGCAAACAGGCAGGCACGTTGCTCTGCTGGGGAGGCCAGAGGGGCGTCCAGCCCTGCCGGGCCACCAGCTTGTCCAGGAAATGTGAAAACATGCTCCAAGGAAGAATCTGCCGGGGGTGACTCAGCCAAGTTTTATATCACTCTTTAAAAAAAATGTTTTATTATGAAAAGGGTACGTATTCGGTACAGAAGGAGAAGGGGGCATACGATGCACAGAACCCAGGAAGACACCAGATTTTCTGTAACCCGGTCAGCACCCACACCAGGCAGGGCCCACCGGGGACCTTGCTCTTTGAATCACACCTCACCCTCCACGGAGAAAGCACGTTTCGATGACATCTCGGACTCTGTGTGTGCGTCCCTCTACGACGTGGGGATGTTATGGTTCCCTCTAAGAGATGCTGTCACAATGCCCCTCAGGGGAGCAGTGCGTGTGCGTGCGCGTGTATGTGCGTGTGCGGTGAGGGCAGGTGGGGGTGAATGCCTTGGACAAATGGTGCCCTGTGCCCTCCCACTAAAATTCCCAGAAGCCCCCTCTGTGTTTC
This sequence comes from Phoca vitulina, assembly GCF_004348235.1. NCBI lineage: Eukaryota > Metazoa > Chordata > Mammalia > Carnivora > Phocidae > Phoca > Phoca vitulina. The sequence continues at coordinate 2,348,456 of NW_022589759.1, read as the reverse complement.
GGGGGAAATCCAGAACTGGTCAAACTAGGTTTCTGTCTCCCATTCCTACGCCAACCTTCAGCATCTTACGGTCAAGGGCCAAATAGATGAGACAGTTACTCTGTTCCTAACAAACATACACCTGGCGCTGTCCATGTATCAGGCACTTTAGAAACATTAACTTGGTTAATAACAACCCTACGAGGTAGTTACTCTTAATAGCCACAATTTACAGATGAGAAAACGGAGGCCCAGAGAGGTCAAGTGACTTGCCTGAAGTCACACAACAAGTAAGCTGAGGGGTCTGGATTCGAACCCCGGCCCTGGGGCTCCAGAGATTGTGCTGGTAGGAAACACAATCTGGCTGACCGTGGAGGAGGGACACACTGAAGCAGCCTCACCCAGGAGAAAAATGTGAATAAAGACGGGACAGGAGCTCCTGCTGGGCCACTACTTTTTTTAAAAGGAATTCCAGCAAGAAGATTGGGTTTAAAGTCATGGTTCTGAACCGGGCTATATATGAGAATCCCCCGGGGTGCCTTGTAAACTGCTTCCCAGGTCTTGCACCTGGGGCGGGGCCCAGGAACCTCTACTTTCTAACACTGCCCAGGCGAGTCGTGCAGCTGGGTTTGAGAACCCCAACTCCCGGGAATGGGCTCTCTCCTAGCTGTGTGGCCTGGGCTACGGGCTCAGCCTCCGCAGGGCTCAGCTGCCCCAGCGGAGAGAGGGGATGCCGCTGCCGTGGTGAGAACGAGAAGCACGGGCCATGTGCGTCCCTCACAGAGGGCCTGGCACACACCGTGCCACCCTCCCTCCTCACTCAGTCAGCTCTCCCTGCAAAGCACCCTCCATTTCCCCCGGCTGCCCTAGCAAAGCACGACAGGACGGGCGGCTCAAACAACAGAGATTTCTTGTCTCCCAGCCCGGGAGGCTGGAAGCCTGAGATCCAGGCATGGGCAGGGCTGGCTTCTCCTAGGCGTGCACATGGCCATCCCCCCGTGCTCATCTGTGTCCTGATCCCTTCTAAGGACACCAGTCAGGGTGGTCGGGGCCCACCCTGCTCACTTGACTTAATCACCTATTTAGGGGCCTTCTCTCCAAGTACAGTCACATTCCGAGGTCCTGGGGGTTGAGACTCCAACATATGAACTTTTGGGGGGACACAATTCAGCCCAGAACAATCAGTTAAAGCACACAGCACCTGTTCTGAGGTGTTTTCTGGGGCGTGCTGGTGAGGATTCAGATTCTCTCCCTCATCATGCCCCCCGACAAGGCACAGTGAGGCGGGAGGGTTTCATTTAGTGAGTGAGCTTCTGATGATCGCTTACCGAGCACTCCTCCTCCTCCGGGCTTCGCCGCTGCCGGCCCTGCGCGGGTTAATCGGGAGGTCTCTGGAGTTGGGGGGATTTACTGCCCCCAGACCTTTATCATCTCGCCCTGACGTTGAGGGCTCACATTTCCCACTTAATTACTTGTCCCGCAATCAGAAGAGATAGCCGGTTCTGTGCTGAGTTGGCTGCAGCTGTGAACTGTTTATTTACTTTTCCTCGGCCCGGGAATGGCTGTAATTTGAAGGTTCACATCTCAGCTACCCTGCCTGGTGCAAAGCCTGCTAAACACTTCCATATTGCTGGGGTGGAACGCCGCTGGGAGCCACCCCCGCCCCCATCCCCGGGCGGAGGGCGCTGGGAAAGCAGGTGTTCCTGGTTATCACGGCCACAGGGCCGCGAGGGGAGGCGCTGCCCGTCCGCACTGCCTTTTCCGCGGTGCACCCGAGGAGCTCGGCGGAGAAGCCAGGGGCCACGGCAGGGACGAGGACCTCGAGATGCCAGGACAGGGCTGCCACCACAAAGCCACCCCCTGCAAACCAAGATGCCCCCCCACAGTGCAAGCCACACCTCTAATTCCTGTGCCAAATGGTGTAATTACCACTTAAGTTGTCAAATGGCATCCAGATGGTCTTACCTTTCACACCAGCGGTTTAATAAGCTTTTAGGCGTGACCTTTGCAGCCTGTCCTCCACCTGCGTAGCCCCCCGGTTTGTGAAATCCGAGCCCACAATTAGATCTGATAATGAGTGCCCGGGCGACCAGCCTTGAACTCTGCAAGCTCTCTTCGAGGGGTGCCCAGCAAGTCACCCCATGCCACTGACAAATGGCATGTGTCCCACCACAAACGGAAGGGCCCCTGTGCACAGGTCCCTGGAGGCCTGCCTGGAGACATCACAGAGGCCCCGAGAGACCCAAGCGTGCATGTGGGGGGCCGGGCAACTCTGCAAACTCAGGCAGGCTGCTCCAGGAGCCAAACTCTGGCAACCAGAGGCTCAAACCTGACTGAGTCCTCCAGGGCAGCCTCCCAGGGGAGAAGGTGTCTCTAGTCCTGCCTCCCCCATGAGCACCAACGGGTGCGCACTCCACGGGAATCACCCTGATGCCACAAAGCTGCGTGCCACCCTCCACCAACGCAGACCCGTACACTGAAGCCGGAGAAACTCCCGGTGAAGCTCTGAGTACAGGGAAGAAGGATCGTGGACTCTACTGTCTGTTCTGAGAAGTCAGATGATCGTTTCCCAGCACGGGGCAAAGTCCGCTAATGGTTACGGAGCTAACGCGCACACATCACGCACCATTCCCAGGGCTTCTCACATATTCACTAATTTAATCCTCACACGGCCCAGGGGCTATTTTTATCCCCCATCTGTAGATTAGAGAATGGTGGTGCAGAGAAGTTAAGTAATTTGCCCAAAATCACACAGCTAGCAAGTGGCAGGAATGGGATTTGAATGTGTACGGTTATTAACTTAATTATTGAAGTAATTAAAAAATTGATATCCATGTAGGATAGCATGTTATACGTATTGAACAAGTTTAAGGATTTGCACAAGGGCTTCGAAAAGGCCAAATATCCCATGAACAGCCCGCACGTTGATATTCTCAGGGCCCCGGCAATCTGAAGAAAATGGATGGATACACAGACAGGAAAAAAACAGAAGCCCTCTCCACAATGGGTTGGAACGGAGGGTGATGGAGGAGGGACCAGACACTTGAGCTCTTGGCCAGAGTGAGAAGTTTCCATGGGAGAATACTGTCCCTGATCTTTGCCAGGGAGTGGTTAGAGCAGACCACAGACCAGAGAACTATGGGAGAGTAAGACCCAACAGGGAAACTGGCACGATGTCTTTGTTCCAACCCCCTCATTATATTTGACTCTTTGAGGGTGGGGGGACATCGTTATTCCCTCTTCCTGACCTTCACAGGGATCCTGGTTATGTTGTCACTGAAAACCTACTCTTTAAGATTATATTGCCATTCATACTAAGGTGTGAATGACTGACATTTAGGAAGAGGAGATGGTGTTCAGGTTATCTATCATCTTAAGGTCAACTTGGCTTTCCAAACAGACTATGAGAAGACCCAAGATAAACACGATGCTTACAAAAATCATCATTTTTACTAACATATTGGGAGGGACACAGTGGCTTTTTAAAATACCTCTGCATACACTGTGGAACGCAAAGCAATAATAGCATGGACTTTTTTTAAAGATTATTTATTTGAGAGAGAGAGAACACACGAGCAGGGGGAGGGGTTGAGGGAGAGGGAGTCTTAAGCAGGCTCTGCACCGAGCACGCAGCCTGGCACGGGGCTCAACCTCATGACCTAAGATCATGACCTGAGCTGAAACCCAGAGTCGGACACTCAACCGAGTGAGCCAGCCACGGCGCCCCAATGGCATGGACTTTTAATATAAGGAGATGTCCATAAAGGCCATGCTTGGGCCAGTTTCCCTCTTGGTCCCCACTCCTGGGGAAGGCAGCCTACTCTGTAAACAATTCCATGATAGAAAATCTTAAGGAACAAGGCCTTAAATATGTAAGTTGTTCGTTCCAATGGTGACATCATCCAGTACGTGACGGATTTATTTCAGCGTGAGCTGGGGGTCCTGGTGACAGTGCTAGGACTCAGAAGCCACCTGCGTTAGATGCTTACAAAAAGCCAACTGTCTTAGAATGTTCCAGCCGGCCAAGCGTTCACGGGCAGGGGGATCACCGGCAGACCCACCCTGCGGTCCACGGACCTCTGCCGAAGCCAGGCGGCTGCAGCCCTGACAGCCCAGGCAGGCCTGCCTCCGAGCCTAGCACGGCCCTCCTGCCTGGGATGTCTTTCTCCCGCGTCTCCGCCCGACAGGCGTGCCCCTGCACCCCCTCCCCTCCCCACCCCTGCCCCCACCGTGTCCCCCTGCTGTCTTCACTGGCCTCTGCACCCTCAGCCTCGGAGCGCTGGGCTGTCTGGTCCACCCTTCCGCCCACGGTGGCCGGTGACTGTGGCCACTTCCCGCACACTGCCCTCCTCGATGCCTCACGCCCTCCTCCCCCCCACCACGTGGTCCCCTGGTGGCGGGGCTGGGGCTATTCAGTGCCCGGCTGGGGCAGGTGCCACCAGCGTGGGCATCCATAAGCCACCGTAGTCCCGTTCCCCAAGAAGGCTTCATCTACAGAGCTGCCTCTGAGGGCAGGGCCGTGTTTACACCACGTTAAAATGAGACACGTAGCAGCTAACATGTGTTACCCCCAGACACGCACAGATGAGGTGACCTGCTCCGGGGAAAGCAGACAGAATGCCAGGCTGGGGATGCCTGACCCCAGGCTTCGGCAGAGAGGTGGCAGGGAACGGTAGCAGCGGTGCGGCCTGGAAGTGTGCGCGGCTTTACAAGCCTGTGTCCCCCAGACGCCCCCATGCCCAGGTTCCATGACGGCGCCCACTTCACAAACGGGAAGCTGAGGGTCAGAGACACCCAGCAAGGCGGCCGAGATCACATGGTGGCAGAGCTTGAATCTGAACGGGAGCAGGCATGCTCAGGAAGCATCTGACACCCCCAGACGAGGGAAGGAAGGAGCTTGGGATGCAGGGGTGGGAAGTGGATGGCTCGGTTTCTAAGATCCAAGTCGGTCTCCTTCTGAGAGCATGGGTGTGTATGTGTGCACGCCTGTGCACACGTGTGAATGTGTTGGTGTGCGTGGGTGGGTGTGAAAGGGTCTGTGATGTGCACACGTGTGTGAATGTGTGTTGGTGTGCGTGGGTGGGTGTGAAAGGGTCTGTGACGTGCACACGTGTGTGAATGTGTTGGTGTGCGTGGGTGGGTGTGAAAGGGTTGTGGGATGTGCACACGTGTGTGAATGTGTGCAGGTATGTGTGCATGGGTGTGCATGTGAGTTATGTGTGCATGTGGATCAGCGTGTGTGAGTGTGTGTGTTCCCCCTGCAGAAAAGTCTCAGGAGGACAGCATGAGGCCATTTGGTCTGGCCACCATATTGCACGTTTACTGCACCCCTGCTTTGGGAAGACCTAAGTCAATAAACATAAAACCAGCTCCCAGCTTACAGCTTCCTGCTTTGGCTCAACAGAAACCCTGAATCAGAGAGTATTTGGGAATCCCCTGAGCCAGAGTAGAAAGTTCACAGAAGACAAGGACCCCAAACCTCCGAGGATCCCAGCGGGCTCCCCTCCACACGGACTCTCAGGAAGGACGGTGGGAGCTGACAAACGGGGGAGCAGGCCTGTCTGAGCCCCTCCTGCCCGAGAACCTGCCGATCCTGCCAGAGGAGCAGACTGCCCGTCAGGCCTCCTCTCCGCGGAGGTGACCATGCTGAGGGTCTCTCCACAGGCCCAAAGCCGAGCGAGCCGCCGCCCCCATCAGCGGGCGTCCTGGTGCCGGTGAGCAGGCCCCGGCCCTCCAGCTTGCTCAGCTGAGGAACAGGGCTCACCAGCACCTCCACCACCAGCCGGCCCTCCAGGGGTGCACGTCAGCCGCGGGGCACTGAGCACCGGAGCCCTCCAAGGAGGGGAAGCGGGCGATCCGACGCCCACACTTCGCAGGAGGGATCTGCGGCGGGACACAAGTCCCCTGCCTGGCGTGCCCGCTCTCTGGAGCCCAGCCTGACTCTACCTCTGCGGACGTTTCCAGAAGGGAGCTCACAGGTCCCATCTGGCAGGAGCACCTCTGAGGGGTCTCGCTGTCCCGCGGCTTCTTGTGGGATACACGGGTGTTTTTCTCACTGCCCTTCCTTACCTTTCAGCGTCCTGAGAAGAGTCAGTCCCTCTCTGGCCCTAGTGCCCTCAGCTCTGACAATCAGGGGACTGCTTGGTGCTCCCCAGTTCAGGGTCCCTGGACCCCAGGGGACAGCAAAGAGGTTGAGTGCCTGCTATTGGTGTCAACACTTGGGAATTTGCAGTGCAGATAGTGCAGTCCTGAAATGGGGCCTCAGAGGGTGCCCAGAACACCCAAGGTCTCTGCTTCTGACTCCAAGCGTCTGAGCTCAGTGTGGGCCATCTGGTGCTTGCGATGACCAGAAACTGCCAGGAAGGTCATGTCTTTGAATGTCATTATGACACTAAGAATGAAGAATTAAGAATTAGTCTTTCCTTCCAACAACCCCAGTCAGTAGGGGAGGAGACTGAGGCTCCTAGAAGCTCCAGGACAAGGAGAGACCAGGTGGCGGCAGTGAATTAAGACTCAGCCTGACTCCAGAGCCTTGGGACAAGCTGCCAGCCGGCACTTCCCAACGTGCCTACTCAGCAGAATGACCTGGGGCCTGGCGCAAACTACTACCCAACCAGGCTGACTCTGAACCCTGGGCCTGAGAATCTGCATTCTGAAACAGCCGTCCCTGGAGGTGGGACTCAGACCCACTGCCCACACTGCAGCGCAGAACTCGATTGACTACCTGTGCCCATCCACTCCCGGCTTGATGACAGCCTCTCACAAGTGCCACTGATGGGGAAGGGGGCTCGGAAACCCAGCCCGGGCCAGGCAGGCAGACCTGTCCTGCCCCGCCCACCTGCACAGCGCCCCCGAGGGCCGTGCGGGGCACTGCGTCCCCCGCAGCCCCCTCCCTGGCAGGGAACCCACCGTGGCCTCTACACAAAGAATGGGCGGAAACGCTAAGGGCAGGAATTCACCCCTGCATTTCACACCGCTGTCCGCTGGGACAGGCCTGCCGAGGATCCGAGGGCCGGGAGCAGCTGAAAAGGCCAGGGACACGGGGAGCCTGGCCACGGTGTGAGGGGCCTGGCCAACAAAACACACCTCCCCCCCAAGCTGGGCGGGAGGGCAGCCGAGCAATCGCCCGCAGAAATCTGCAAGCTCATCACGGAGCTTGGAAACCTTGGTGGGGACACAACACAGGACGCATCCTGCTCGGCAGAGATAAGAGAATTCCCAGGTTCTCGCCTCCCCCGGGGGACAGAGAGCTGGGGGGAGCTTGGAGGAACATGACAGAGGTGCCCCGAAGCACCTCGCTGCAGGGAAGCTGCCCCGTGCCCTTCACCCTCCCTTCCAAGCTTTGGGACAGGATTGGGGGGAGAGGGGTCACAGGTCGGGTCGGGGTGCTGGGACCAGGTCACAGATTTCACTCGTCCCGACATCAGGCCTCAGGCTGACTTTCCAACACCACCCCTTCCCCACACTGGCTGTGGGGCCTGAGCCAGCGGCTTCGCTGCTGTGTCTCAGTTTCCCCACCTGCAAACCGGAGCTGCGGGTGGGCAGCACCTCTCTGCGTTCTCCCAGGGCTTTCTGCGATCTCGTGTGCAGAGTAACCGCTGCTGCGCGTGGAGGGTACCAGCGGCCGCAGCCCTTGCCGCACTGTCCTGTCCGCCCTCCCGGCCAGGCCCGGGCCTCACGCCTCACAGACCCCTTCCGTGGCTTCCATCAGGAGACAGACACACGACCCGGAGAAGACGTGGGACGGGCCAGAGGGAGTTAAGCGTGGAGCCCAAGGCCACCCTCAACCACATCGCGGGAGGCTCGTTCTGAGAGCAAGAGCCCAGAGCCCGACCCCAGAGCCCGACCCCAGCGGACTCAAGTTCCACTCTTGTTCTGTGGGCCCGCACCACTGGCCGGGTTTATCCAGACGCTAGCATCTGAGCTGCTCGTGTGTGTCCAAAAGGATAACAAGCAGAGGAGTAAACACCAGTGGTCAGGGCGCTTGGCGTGGACCCTCCCACACCCTTCCATGCAGAGATCCTCCCTGTGGATCGAGATTCCGAGAGGTTAGGTCACCTGCCCAGGGTCACCCAGCAGCAATCAGGGGGTCTGCCGCCCACACAGGGCAGACACCCAACACTTGGGAGCTGTGTGTGTGTGTCCCCCTTCCCCCCTGGAGGGCAGGCTCTCACCCTGTCCCTTCTGTGGCCCTCACAGGATGCCGGCACAGCACCCAGCCCATGAGGGTTCAAAAGTGTAAGTTGAATGGACTTGTTTTCTTTCCCAGATGGTTTTGAGCGCGTGGTGTCCAGAATGGGCTGGAGGAACACCAGGCTGTTTGTGCACGTGGCCATCGGCGTGGGGGTATCCAGTGGGTCCTCAGCTGCTCCTGCCTCTACCAGGGACCCACGCCACCCGTGAGATCTCTTTCCCTACCTCTAGGTTAGCTGAATGAGTTCGGGCAGAGCCAGTGTGTTTTGGGGGAGAAATCAACAACAAAGTGTCCCAGAACGCACCTGGGAACACAGAACCGTGCGTCAGATTTCCAGGTAGAATACACGATCTCTAATCGGTTCGACGTGTGCATGACCCCTTGGGATAGGACCAAATGGCTTGCAAAATGGGAGCCCCTGGTGGGGAAGCCACACCCCTCCCTCTGCCATCTTGATGCCAAAATAGTACCTGCGCCTCCAGACCCACCCTCGGTCGCTCTTGGCTCAGAGGTCCCATGCCTGCCTGGGCAGCAGTCACACTGCCCCAAGCACCGACATGGAACTGGACATGGCGGGCGCTGTGCACACATTCTCTCTCGTTCTCGAGTCAAGAAGGTGCTAGGAACCAGGACAGCCCATTCCGAAGCCCAGGACCTGCCCCACTATTCCAGAGCCTCAAGTTTCCTTCCAGAACTCCCGTATCAACCACACTCCCTGGAAGCCACCGCGTCCTGCTTCCTGGGCCCGGGTCCACCACGACCTGCTGCAGTGCATTCAGGAGCTTGGAAAGGGGCCGTAACAGCACTGCAGATGGATGCGCTTGCCAGGGTCTCCACACCCACCTTCTCCCTGGCCACCGTAAACAGGATCTTTGGGGATGCTTCTGGGAAGCCCTTTGCTCCCCTGATTAAAAGACACAGACCCAGCTGGCTCAATCCTACAGCCCTTCTCCTCCCTTCTTCCTTTGAATGCAGACATGATGGCCGGTGATGTAGCAGCTATCCTGAGACCGTAACAGGACAGGCAATGGCAATGTAGTGGAAAGAGTGATGTCCCACCTCACCCCCGAACCATCCACATCCCAACCCCCAGAATCTGTGAAAATGTTGGCTTATATGGCAAGGGGGAAGCAAGGCTGCAGATGGAACGAGGGTTGCTAACCAGCTGCTCTTAACATAGGGAGAGCACTCTGCATGACTGAGTGGCCCAGTGTAACCACCAGGGTCCTTACAAGGAAGAGGGAGGCAGAAGAGGACAGTGGGGGGACAGACGTGATCGAAGGAGGGCAAAAAGACACCACATCGCCGGCTTGGGTGAGGAGACGCAGGGGCCCCATGTCAAGGGACGCAGGTGTCTCTAGAAGCTGGGAGGAGCAATGATTCACCCCTAGTGTTTCCAGAAGGAACCAGCCCTGCTGACTCCTCGATTCAGCGCAGTGTGGCCCGTGTCGGGCTCCTGCCTGCAGATGAAGATTGTACGTGCATTTTGTTTGAAGTCAGCAGGTCTGGCAGAGCGGCGACAGGGCACAGAGGCCGGCAGCTGTCTCTCTCCGGCCACCGAGGGTCTCTGCCTCGTCACGTGACAAAGGGGACCCTGTGCCCGTCTCGGTCCCTGCAGGTTGGACTACTTGTGACTGGAAGCTGAACGCCTTCCTGATGGGCATCTGCGTCAGCCATGCAGTTCCGCATCTCAGAGTTCTCTCTGTGAGAGAGAAAGGGCATGGCCAGCTAACAGCGTGGACTGACCGCCTGTGATAGCACTCCCAGTCTGAAGATGAATTTCGGTGGCTCTGGGGCCTCTTCCCAGAAAGGAAGGCGCACTAAGACCAGACCTCAGCGAGCAAGTCTCTCGAGAAGACTTTTTCCTCCCCGGAATGCCCTAAAGCCCTTCAACACTCCAAAGAGAGAGACGGGTTGTTAATTAAATGTTTACCGAATCTTAAAGTGGACCTAAGACACAAACCCTAATTGCCATACACGGAAGAGTTAACTTGTTGAGTGTCACGGCAGGGTCCCCGGGACAACAGACGTGTCCCTTATTGCCTACTTTACAGGACTGGGTAAAAGGATTCTCCAGTTTAAGGTGGGGCTGGCCTCCTTGTTTTGCTTTTAGGGCAGGCTGTTTATCCTGATAGGATCCTGCTGACGGACGGTCCTGTTTTGGGACCACGACTTCACTGAGACGTAGTTTCTGCCTTGTGTTTTCCCCACCTCCTTTACTGCTTATTTCCAGGGAAGGCCACGGTGAGAAGGGCTGCTGGTCCGTGCCGTGTGAGTGGGGACACAGGACCTTCGTCAGGGACATCCTGCTCTGTGCTGCGTGGGGAACCGGGCTCAGGAGGGGGTCGCCGGGTGCAGGCCAGGCTTGACAAGCTGGGCACACGTGTGATCCCTGCTGCCCGAGTGTGCAGCCAGGTCAGGAGGAGGCTCTCAGCCAGAAGCAGAAAGAGTTTGCTCCCAGGGCCAGGCTCTATGCTCAGAGAGCCCACTGGCAGAAACCGCGGGCTCACCCAGGAGTCTGAGGGGGTGCGAGGACCACAGCAGGACGAGGGCTGTGGCGCCCCCCCCGGGGTGTGGTCGAGAAGGGGGACCTCCTCCCCAGCTCACCCCCACCCCCATTCTGCGGAGAGTCCGGGCCCGGTGGCACCCTCACCGGCCGCGGCCAGGACCGTGAGGCCAGCAGGGGTTTGCCATTTGAACCCCACTCTGACACCGACTACCAAGTGGACCCCCATGTCCTTCTCCATGAAACAAGAAAGAAGCCACCTACATTAAGGGAAGTCTCGGCCAAAACCTGACCCCTTACGCTTCCAACTGGTAGGAACATACTCATTTTCTTCATAATGAGGCTGTGGGTGAAGTCTTCAGAATGGTAAGAGATAAACATCTCCTCAGAAGGGTTTTTGTGAAGAAAAATGTCTCCCTCACCTTCGAACCGAGAGAGCGTCACGCACTGGCCACATGTGGTCCGGGCCGGTCGCTCAGCCCTCTGCTGGCTGCCTGACCACATACGCTCCCCACCCATTCCTCCTTGTTGACAGGATTCTGGTTTTATTTGGCTTGGCAGTGGACCCGACTAAAAATATGCAGTTTCCCAGACTCCTTTGCAGTGGAGAGTGGTCAGGTGACGCAGCAGAGGTGAGCCACCGAAGACGGCCCTTCCAGAAGGACAGGACGGCGCGCCTCTCCCTCCCCGGGGCCGAGCCTCACAGGTGCGCTGTGCACCTCATGCCCCAGAGCCCCCAGGCACCGAGCCCAGAAGAGGGGGGAGCGGGGCCCCTGCCCAGACCGCCTGCCTCCAGCCGCCCGGGCCTCAGGCAAGCCGCCCTGCCACTGCCGACCACCGCGGTCCCGACCGGTGCGCCATCAGAATGGGAGGAGCCGCCCCCGACCCCACCTTCCAGGAGGGGACACTGGCCGTAGACAGGCAGTCTCCACGGAAACCTCTCCCGCCCAGGCCAGGGCCTGCACCCCGCGCCCGTGGCAGGATCGATGGCGATGCCATCCAGCTCACCACGTTCTTGGTCTTCCTTGGGGCACAGAAAGGCGGGCTGCCTCTACTCACTAAAATAAATGTTGTATTTATTTGTCTGTTTTATTTTACTATTTATTTATGTCCTTGGTGAAACCAGTTTCCAGGACATACATGTGACACCTGGACTTGCTGTTTCCTCCCGGGCTGTGGCTGAGGAGATGCCCTCTCAGGAGGGCCGGGGGGCCTGCGTCTGGGAAACCGGGGTGGCCAGACCCGCCCGCTGGCTGTGGGACAGTGGTACGGAAGCTAAAGGAGTCACCCGCCCTGACTTCCGTGCTCTGAGCCGGGCCTGGGCCTCAGACCGCGCCTGCCCTCACGGCCCACCGCCCACAGGGGCCCACGAGGAGGCCCTGCGCCCCTCACCGGCTCCGTCACCCCGGCCCGGATTCCTCTGCCCCCACAGCAGGCTGACCCCCCATCTCCGTTCAGACGCCCGCCGCCCCGTCAGACATGCCCCCCCAAAGCCTGTGGTTGCCCGCGTGCGCACGTCTGCCCTCCCGATGGACGGCGGGCCACGACAGAAATGACCTCGCTTGTGTTCCCAGCCGCCCACGTGCCCCGCACACTACCGTGGAGCCCGTGAGCGCCTGCCCGCGGAACGAGTGAGGGAGCGCGGTAGCAGCACAGCGGGCTTGGGTTTGGAGAGCTGGCTTGGCAGAGCTTGGTCTTGCCACATGGACCTCGTTTTCCATCACGATGTCACGTCCTGACTTCTTGTACCTCGGGGCGACTGCAGTGGTGACAGTCTCATCATGTGGTCCATCTGCCACATGGGAGAGGGGGCTAACCCAAGGTGACCCCAGAGCTGAAGGGAGAATATGCTCTCGCATGTAACAGCCCAGAAAGTGTGGGAGGAAGAAGGGAAATATTCACATAGTTACCCTGAGCTCTTCACTGCACTTAAGTGGGGTCTTGAAGAAAGGGGGGGACTTGCTAGTTGGAAAGGGAAAAGGCACTGCAGGGGCAGGAACAGCATATGCAAAGGCCCTGGGGCGCAAGACAGCATGGAGCCCTTGAGGAGCGGCAAGCTGTAAGCGTGGCTGACCCCTCGAGGGCATGTGTCAGGGCGCAGAGAGAGGATACCAGAGGCTGGACCGTGGCTGTTGGTGTTTGGAACACACACCGTCATTAATCCCGCTCACAAGAACAGCAACAGTTATCGGCTGCTAACTCTGTTCTGTTTGCCTGACGTGTATCACCTCAATCCCCACATTAGGTGGGTCCTATTGTTATCCCCACTCCACAGGAGACAAAACCGAGGCCCAGAGAAACGAACGGACTTTCCCCAGGACAGCCATTTGGAAACGGCCGAGCTGGAACCCCAGGCTCCTTCCACCTGGCCACACAGCCCTGTTCTCAAGGGCCACGTTAGACCACGAGAGCGGCTCGTTGCCCTGGCGACTACGTCACGTCAGCTTCCACCACAGGCAAGCTCGTGTGACCTCTGGGGCGGCCAGCGGTGGCCCTGCTGACATCAGCCAAGCTGACTTACGTGTCTAGAGGTCCACGGCCCTGAATGGGGCCACCAGGCTCTGCGTGTCCCTTGTCCTTCCTCAGGCACTCATGCTGCCAGCAGAGGTCCCGGGGCACGGCTGGAAACAGGTAAATGTCTCTCCAAGCTTCCGCCTGCGTGACGTTTGCTAACATCCCACTGGCCAAAGCAAGTCAGATGCCAAAACCCAGACCCGGGGACAAGGACATCCACCCGCCTTCCAGGAGAAGAAGCTACAAGTCCTCAGCAAAGGGCTTGGACCCAGGCAGGGGTGCAGACCTCCGAGCATGTATGCCTTCCACCTGCTGCAGGGGAGGAAGGCCGGGGCGAGGGCCCAGGGGTGCTGCAGCAGGAGAGGAGGGGCCTCCTGGAGCTGCTTCCTCCCCGGGGTGTAGGAAGGGTGACCTGTCTGGGGCTACGGCACGCATCAGTGGGAGAACTACAATCCCTGCCCAAACCTTCTGACTTCAGGACCCCTACCCCTCGGGACTGACACCTGGGTGGGTCACTAGATCCAACCAAGAAAAACAAAAACTTCGCTGAGTACTTAAAACAGAGCCAATTCAATACCTGGAATGTTGCTGCGGAGTTGGAAAAGCTCAGAAGCCTATGAGTGGAGCCAGGGGTGAGCGGTGCAGGAAGCTGCTTGCACCCCAGGCTGGAGGACGGGAGGAGCTGGGGGCGGGGGGGGGGGGGGGGGGGGGCCTGTCCCTGCAAGCAGCAGCACTGCCGAATCCACTGCGGCTCCTCCGTCCTCCACCCTGCCGCCTCCCCCAGTGCCCCACGGTCAGACCAGCTAAAAGCAGGGATGCAGGAGCCTGTTTGGGGCAGCCTCTCAGCCCCTGAAGCACAGGGCGGGCAAGGAAGGGACGAAGGACGGGCAGAGGGCAGAGGACTCCCAGAGAGCCAGCATCTGCCCCTCCCTGGAACAGGTAGCCCCCGTCTCCCGTGTGCTCTGGGGCAGTACCCCCCCCCCCCCCAGTGGCCAGGATGTGCACACAAACCCTGGGTCTGATCTGGGAGGTCTAGGTGGGGCCTGAGACTCTGCATTTCTAACCAACCCCCAGGGGCCGCCGATACTGTTGGTCTATGGGCCACACTTCCTGCGGCAAGGCACCAGCAGGGGAGCGCCGCAAGGATGTGCAAACACCTTCATGAAGGCCCTGGGCCCGGCTCTCCCTCCTTCTGTGAGCCTCCGAGGCAGGAACAGCAGAGAAAACCAAGATCCAACAAGTTCAAGAGACTTACCCAGGATGCCCAGCTGGTAGGTAGCCAAGATGTGATGCCAGGCAGCCCCTCTGCCCATTTTTTTCAGGGCTCCAGGGACTGGTCCAGAGACAGTTGTGATGTTTTCCTTTATCCAGCACATTCTATGGTCCCAGATTTTGCATTCACAATCTTAAATCCTCACAACCTGAAAAAGGAAGATTGCTAGCTCCATTTTACATAGGAGGAAACTGAGGCTCAGAAAGTTTAAGGAATTCTCCAAGGGTCAGCAGTGGGTGAGGGCAGAGCCCCATGTGAGCCCCAGTCTCCTGCTCGAAAACTTCTGCTCCAGGCATCCCACCTCCCTGCCTCTCAAATCCTCCTGCTCATGTATTCACTCAACAAATAACTGGTTTAGCAGAGCACCCCGAGGCCCTGGTTAAGGACGTGGGGTCTGTGATCCACTGGCCTGGATTCGGGTCCACAGTTCCCCCCACCCCTCCACAGCAGCTGTGCCACCTACAGAGTTCCACTCAACGTCCCCGGGACTCGGTTTCCTCAACTGTCAAGTGGGGACAACGGCATTCCCTATGCTGTCCACCTGCTGGGAGGCAGCCTGCAGTCACCCCGGGCAATACTGGCATGCGGCCAACTCTGATTAACACCCACGCTTGTTGTAAATGTGCAACGATCCCAATGCTCAGATTCTAGGCAGGGGAGACAGTCAACTCGCAAACCAAAAAACAGGAATTTGCTAAATGACCGAGCGCCCAGTGTTAGGGCTCCAAGAAGGTGGGCGCTGGCGTCATCAGGGACAGCAGCATGGCGTTGTTGTCTGAGCCCCTGTCCAGGCGGGCTCTGTGGCCGCATCTGCTCATGCCGTGGGGCTGGGCGCTCCGGGGGGCTCCTGCTCTGTGGACGAGCGACAGCTCCCGTTGTGAATGTGCTCCGTCCCCATCACCAGCAAGCCCGGCCACAGCCTTAGGGACACCTGTGTGCCCAGACCTCTCCAGGCAAGGGTCAGCACGGAATGTCGGGGCCCTGGTGCAGCTCCTGCTGGACACCTCCTGCTCAGAGGCAGCAAGAGCAAGGCCACTGGGAAAGGCGGCCTCCAAGGCTCGTTGGTCCAAACCAAGCAGAGACGCTGGGCAAGAGCATTTCTGAGACACAGGCAGGGATCTGAGTTTCTGGCACGTGTCTGCACAAAGAAACCTCAGCCTTCTTGCTCCTGACATGCAGCTTAAACATGTTAGCTGAACCCCGGATGGAATTCCCATGATTCCCCCTCTCCTTCTGAGAGCAGTCCCCGGGGGGGACGAGGAGGAGGTAAACGCATCATGTCCCATGGGCTTTATTCCCTGAATGACGGCTCTCTCCACCGACAGCTGAAGACTGGATGCTAAGTGGGTCTTCTGGTTTGTTTGGATATATTTTTCTCTTTTCTTTTACCTTTTAACTAAAACACAACACAAAATAAGAGCTCTGATTGCATTCAGCTGTTAGGAGGAAAGTAACTATGCCTCCCCACCTCTGCTGGCAGAGATCAAACGTGACTTTCTCAAAAAACAAAAAGTGGAAAGTTTACAAATTCGGGACTCAGGCCCTGCAACAGCGCACCATCTCTCCTACCCACCTGACGCGATTGCTGGCAACACAGGCCTCGGCATTTCTGGAAGCCCACATGAAAGATGGTACCCAGTCCACTTTCTAGCCTTCCACCAAAATAAAACAGTAAAGAATCAAGTATAAAAAAAGTATTTAAAAAGTAAAAAATAAAACAATAACAGCCCAGAAAAGAAGCAGCAATAATCTTTGTATCAACTGAGGTCCTAACAGCCTGGTTGGCAAATTGAAACATAAAAATATTTTAGGCTAAAATTGGTCAAATAGTCTGGTTGAATTCATTTTCTAAAAATATATATATATATATATATATATATATATTGCCCCAAACAAGTTTATTCATATACATGAAGTCTGAAAGTGCTTTTCCTTGCTGGGTTGAAACCTGAAATATTTTCAGCTAAATGAGAAAATGTTCGCTGTTGAACAGCCTAGTAGAGCTGGTCACAAATGTGATTTCTGGAAATAAACAAGATCGTAAGAAGGTTGGCCAGAGCAGGAATGTAAGTCAACATTAGTAGCTGGTGTCATTAAATTATCCCTTAAGCCAAAGTGCCAAGTGACACAAATTTTTTCGTGTTAATTCTAATATGATCACCTCCCTGGGTCTGCACAAATCTGAAGGGATCTCTCTCCAGAATCACTAATTTTCTTTTCTTCAATGTGCACATATCAAATAGCTCTCTCTGTTCTGTTAGCAGACCAAAGTATTTGGGATATACAAGTTCATATTTTCTCTGTATCAATTTACAAAGTTTCACTTGATACAAATGTGGCTCAATAAACGATGTTTATTTTTTATGGGTTAGTATCTTGCTCAAGAAAATTAGAACTAAGTTTCAGGAAGATTTATTTTCATTTTAACTATTGTTCGCTGGTCACTGCCACTCAATACTTAAATGACTTTCTCCCCAAAGGGCAAAATCTTTAAAGCAGAACAGAATTTATTTATTTATTTATTTATTTATTTATTTATTTTTTAAAATTAGACTTTCTTTTTTTTTTTTTTTAAAGATTTTATTTATTTATTTGACAGAGAGAGACAGTGAGAGAGGGAACACAAGCAGGGGGAGTAGGAGAGGGAGAAGCAGGCTTCCTGCTGAGCGGGGAGCCCGATGCGGGGCTCGACCCCAGGACCCTGGGACCATGACCTGAGCCGAAGGCAGACGGTTCACCGACTGAGCCACTCAGGCGCCCCAGAACAGAATTTATTTAAACAGCTGGGTTTCTTGCATGATCATCGTATTAATATGGAGACTTGCGAGCGGTGAGTAACTTGCACAGTTTGTAAATACATACAAGTAAAAAAGCCAGCACGTCGTTTGATTAAATTTTTAAAGATCAGTACGTGATTAATCACTACCAGACACGATAAAGGTGTTATACTATGCTACATGGACCTATTTCTATGTCCTTAAACAGTGCTTCACATTTGGAGTCAAATGAATTCCCTTACCATCTTTTTATTTTTCAAACACAAATGATAACATCATTTTTAGGCACAAAAGATAAGGCTTCCTGTTGGTGTTGAGCTCCAATTTGTTTCAAGTAGCGTCAATGTGCACGCTATTTCTTTTCAAATTAAACAATGTGGCAAATTATTACCTAAAACAAATTAAGGAATCGTGGTGTCTGTCCCATGAAGAACCAAAACACTGAAATCATCCAAATTTGTCTTCAGTTTAATTTTAACATTACATAGGTTGAAAAATGTGCTCATCAGATTTGAGGATTCTCTTTAGCGAGAGATGGGGACAGAAAAATGTCTGTCTGTCCTTGAATAAAGTGGGGACTTTACTCTCAGTGGCCACCACCCTGAGGTCACTCGTGGAAGAGGAAGGTTGAGAAGCTCTAAGACTGCAAGCACCACTCCAGCAGGTGCTGACAGAATGAAACACAGGGTCCAGGTGGATATTCCCACACGTATTCCTCACATCAAACGGAAAAGCCTTTTTTGAGAAGGTGAGACTCGGATGTATCACTCACTGTACTTGCCTGGTTTTACTCGTCCATTTGGACGCAAACTTCCTCGCATGCACACTCCTCATGATTATCGAAAGGGTATCATTTTTTCCCCCTTAAACATAAACAGGCAATAGATCAGATCTTGAAATAGCTGCTAAGCTTCTTCCGTCTCTATCTTGAATGTTTCCAGGAACTATTTCTCTGAAGGCTGGCTGGGCGCCGTCTCAGACCGTTTCAGGAGGGCGACGCTTTTGCTAATAAGCATTGGCTTAAATACTTCACATACTCTTTCACAGCTTGGCACGTTTCACGCGAGGCTCAAAAACTTTTTACTTGTTACGTTTATCGCTGACTGGACCCGCTCGGGGAGAGGTGAAGGGGGACCTGATGGGGGACCTGACGGGGGACCTGACCGGATTTCGGATTTCGGGCAGAATCTCAGCCTCTGCCCCACCCCCACCCCAGGGACCACTCCAGAAGTAACATCGCCATCTACTGGGCAGCAGGGGAACCTGCATAAGAAGGCCAAGCTTTCTGTTCCAGCAATCCAAATAGGAAGCTTGCAAAAGATGTTTGAGTCGCAGAGCGCCACAGCTTCACGGAGGACGGGGACCGGAGACTTGAGGCAGACGCACAGGAAAGTGGCAAAAGCAGACTTTCGGCACAGCTCTGCTGTGCGGCAATTCCAAAAACGCTCTAGCCCACCGCCCTACCCTGCAACCCCCGAACGGAGGAGGTGAAAGTGAGGGCATTGCTATGTTTAATTTCTAAGATTTTTAGATTAGTTATGAGTTTCTGGGGTGAAGGTTTATTTTCCCAGAGGTCAGCGCCCACCTTTTCCTTCCCACACTTCCCCGGGCTGGGGATACACACACACACACACACACTCACACTCACTCACACCCACCCTTGGGGTTCTTTAACCTGACATGGCTTCATGAACACAAGAGCACAAAACTGGGATAACCCAAGTATTATTCTGAACCCTTTTTCTTGGGCACTTAAGCAAAACAACTATCATTTTGAAGTTTATGTAACTTTTCCTTATAAATACAATCACATTCCGATCATACATCTGTACAATGTCGATTTCTGGATTTTCTTATGCAAATAACCAGCTTGCTTTTCTCCTTCTCCCTGCTCCTAACTGATCACTGGATTTGCCTTGAAATTTGAGAATTAATTGCTTTCTCTTGGTAATTAAAGGCAGGGTATTCTTTTCACGAGAGAACTGCATTGTTGTACAATTGCCCACACTCATTAGAATAGTTTCACAGAAAGAAGTCAATTGTGGCCTAGAATGTTAACATTTGTTTTTTACTATCCTCCCAACATTTGACAAAGATGTTCAGAAGATTTTTAAAAATAAACCACTTATGTTAAATTAAAAATACAATTAAATTTATGAAGTATCACAATGCACCCATTTTTAAAGAGAAACATTTTTACTGAACCTTATTTTTCTTTATTACACATCATAAAATTTTTTTAAGTGTCCTAGGAGCCTAAAGTCAGGCTTGCTATTGCATTACAGTCAGAAATTACTTCATTTCATACATATATTCATTTCACATATATATATATGTGTGTGTGTGTGTGTGGGTATAACCAAAGTATTTACATTTTGTAACTTAATTTCTCACTCAGTCGAGTTCGAAAGATCTGGACATTATAAAGGCAAACTCATTTTCTGCTGGAATGGAATGAGAAAATGAAAATTTAAAAATTCATTTTATTAGGTAAATTCAGGAGGGACTCACTGTTCACCCTGAAATAAACCAGCCTGCTTCTGTTGACTTTCTCCATCTCTCAGAGCCTTAAAATGAAAACTGGAGTCACTGCCGATGGTAAGCACACTCCCCCTCCCCTTCCCATCGATGTCTGTACACGCATTGTAGAGGGTCCTTTCCTAAAAGTCAGCGTGGTGCTGCGGGTGGACCGAGGGGTTCATGGAGGAGCCCCACAGAAGGTTAACTGGCAGAGAAAGACACGGGAGGCAGGATGCACGGACGGACGGACAGACAGGGTCGGAGCGCCGCCGGAGGAAGACCGGGCAGTACTCACGATTTCCAGGGCCTGCTGCAGTCTCTCTCCCCGTCCCGGTTCCAAAAGGAAATGTGGCTCTTTCGTGCAGAACCAGGAACGAACATCCAGGAAGTTGGCAAAAGCACTAGCTAAACAATCAATAGAGGAAACACAACAAAATAAATTGCCAAATCTGGGGGTTTTTTTCCTCCAATAAAGGAAAAGAAAAAGAGTAAACGGGAGGGTGGCGGGAAAGGGCCTATTTTATTTTCCCCTGTGAGACGGAGCCGGGCCCCAGGTGGGCCTAAGTGTGGATCTGGGTACTTGTTCTCCTGCACCCATGTAAGGGAGAGGACCACCAGCTGACTCAGCGCTCGGGCTCACTGCAGACCCCAAGACTCTGCTCAAGTTGTCCGAGTTCCTGCCGCAGATCCGAAATGAGTTTTCCTATGAAAATACACTTAAAACTCAGTGACCCCCACCCCTCACGAATGCCTTCAGTGACAGGAAATGTTAACCATTTTAAGCGCTTTTTATTTGCATTTGCTCAAGGCTGAAGGAGTGAGGAAGAAATGTCCTCTTAATGGTCGTTGGCGATGGGGATGGAGGGGTGAGCCGGGACGTGTGTTTCTGGACACGGGGCGAGCATCCTGGGTCCTGAGTGGGCCCCAGACAGCAGTGACTTCTCCTTGAGTTCCCACAGAAGGAGGAGAGGGTTTGTATGCTGCAGTGAGTCGTATTCCAAATTCCCCTGTGTTGTTGATAAATGAGAAGGCAGTGCCCTCCCACCCTCCAGCCGGGGAGGGTAAAGGAAAGGGCCCCTCTCGCAATGTTTGTGGTGCTGAGATGTGTTTGTGTGAGTGTTTTCTCCCTGGGATCAAAAGGGGGGGGAAAAGAGATTTTTTTCCCCCAAATCAACTAAACACTACAGCTCAGAAACACAAGCAATGTGTACAACATTGTCCTTTGGAAATCCATCTTGAATTTTTTTTAAGGTCCTCTCTTTGATCAAAAGCCGACAGAGAATTACATTTTTCTCCATTCTGTTGCATTTAACATGGACTCACCCGGGGTGAGTTTAAACAAGCAGATGGCCCAAGCATGAATGCTCCTTTCAGTCTGAGCAGTCGAGGTGGGCTGGTCCGAGGGGGGCGGGGAACTGCAGTGCGGATTAATTACAGAGAAGGGGCAAAAGCTGCCGCATTTTGGGGGCAGTTAAGACAAGAAGAAACCCGTGCTGAGAACCATGTACGCTACCTCTGCACGCTGGGCCGGGTCCTCTCGAAAGTGCACAGGGTAACAGTCAGTCCTTCTGCAGGAAGGCAAACAGCCTGCTTCATTCAAGGGTGTCAAGTAGGGAAAACAAAATAAAACAAAAGCCCTTCAAAGTGTATTTCAGGAGATCAGCGAGTGCCCAGCAAGTGCACAGTAACCACCCCCCCACCCCCACCCCAGGAAATCCTGCACGGAGCCCTGCTCTAGGTGCCTGGAGAAGCAACGGGAAACTGAGAAGGGCCAGTCCCGGGTTGAGGCGCTTCAAGGGGTGGGCGTGAGCCAGGCCCACTCTCTCCAAGCCCCGTCAGAACAGCAGCTGTGGCCACCCGTGTGTGGACTCTGAGCCACCAACTCACGGCCAATAGGAACCAGGATGCACACAGCTGGGGCGCACATGGACACTCTTGATGTCACTGCTGAGAGCCACGCCATCGTGTCTCCCCTGTGTCGAAGAGCAGAGGCGCTGGCTGATGCCTGTCTCTGTGTAGGTGCTCCCCCCAACCTCAGAGACCTTCCAGATGGCTCCCCCACAAGGGCACAGAGCACGCAGAAGAGGGACAGACTGCCTCACCACTGCCCACGTACCAGGTGTTACAAGAAGTCCCCAGATCCCAGCCAATTGTTTGGATGAGGTCTGTGAGCGGGCATCAGGGCCAGGTGGGGGGTAAGATGGTCCAAGACAGCTTTTCCACTTTCCCTTGTACTGTAGGCATGACAAGCATCACCTCCCCTCTGTGCTCCCTCTCCTCTGGGCTCAAGGTGGGCGGCTGGGAAGAAGGGAAGAAAGTTACAGGGCATAGGGAGTAATTTATTAGCCATCGAGCATGCCCTCGAGAGTGCAGTTAAAGGCCATGCGTTTACTGGAAGCTCGAACCAGAGAAGAGGAGCTGGGACACTGCAGACGCCGACAAGGCTGGGCTGCTGTGAGTGCGTTCTGGGGCCTCTGGCCCAAGGACCCCACAACCCAGGGCCGCCCCACCCTGGCGCCTCTCACGGCTGTGTCTCCATTCCCCAGGCTGCCGAGCTGACCTGTGTCCCCGAGCTCGTGTGCTCAGATTCCAGCTCTCCCAGCATATCGGGACTGACACGGCCCCAGGCCCAGATCCGGCAGAGTCCTGACAAGCTGGTGAAGGCATGAGAGTCTGCAGGGGGAGAAAGACGAAGAACGTTCTAGAAGGGGACAGAGTCCAGACCCTGGGCCAGAACGCAAGCAGCACCCACTTCCTCTTCTACTGGTCTTTCTCTGAAACACAGACAATAAACCAGGGGCAGGAGGACTGCATGTGTAAAAACAGCGTGGACACTGCACATGCGTGCACAAACACACCCCTTCTATTTGTCACCCACTTACTTAAGTCCCAGACCATTTCTTCTTACTAAAGCCTTTTTTTTTTTTTTTTTACACAATTTTATCCCCTACTCTCACGAGCTTCCCTCCTTAATGCAAATGAAGGTATTTCCCACAGCCCTGGTGCTGGAATGTTCTAAAACGCTAACATCGACACATTTCTACTTCATTTTATTACAGAACGTTATTTTATGGCACAGAGCGCGTGGTGTGTGTGAAGAGTAGGCAAAGGAGGGGCTCCCCTGCAGAGGGGAGCTGCCCGCAGGGCCGCCGCCTCATGTAAATCCCGAAAAGTGACAGTCAAGCTGGCAGGAGAATTTGGGAAACCCACAGACAAAATATACAGTGCAGCCCGTGGGCCTCACCTTTACAAGGCAGAGAGAGCTTCTGGAATGGGCGGGCCGGGACCTCCGGGGCTGCTCATTAGGCAGTTGATGAATTGGACAGGGGGCCCACTGCCCTCCTGGGGCAGCGAAATGCTCGAAAACAGAGTTTTATTAACCTAATAAAATGAAAAGAAAAAAAAAAGTCAGGGAAATTTCAGCTGGAAGAATAAATGCAGGAAGCATAGTAAGTTAACCTACTTTTAATATATTTGGAACGATTCTGGCGGACAACAGCCATTCCCACAAAGACCCCGCGTTCCTGACGCTGGATTTCAGTGGACTGGCCAGCAGCGAGCCACAGCAGTCTAGAGACGCCCAGCGATGCCCTGTCTTCACGTTCTTAGGAATGAATTATAAATTGGTCCTTTTTCATCTTATCTGACGCCAAAGCCAGGGAGTGCCAGCGGGAAAAATTGTAAAGGGATGTCTCTGAGGCAAACCGGGCTTCTTGAAAATGAAGCAGATGCCGCCCGACCCTGGCTGGGACAGAAATGTCATCAGCACCCAGGAATCTGAGCGCGCCCACCTCGTGGAGCAGAAACATGAGAATTAGAGCAAATAAGTCCCGCGCATGCAGAAGTGACAAGGTGTCCGTTCTTCACAAATACCTTCAGGGAGCCTCGACTTTAGAAGTGGGAGCTGGGAGGGTCTAGCTTAGGAGGAGGCCAGCGCCAGGCGAGGCTCCCCACCTCCCCCGGACGACACGTGCGAAGCAGCAAGTGGCCAGGTCAGTCGGCTGAGAATATGCCTTGTCCGGCCGGGGCACCTGACCTGGCCCCCCACTCACTCCACCTGAACCTCCAGAAGGCAAGAGAGCTTTATTACCTCTGGATCCCAGAGGCAAAGGCTGCTAGTGGTTCTGGTTCAGGCAGTGCCGGCCCACGGGAGGGAGGACATGTCAGCCCCAGACCTGTCAGCAAGAACACGCCACGGAGGGAAAGCTGCCTCCTGCCAGAACCCCGATTAGGTGCACACCAGCTCAGGGCTGGCCTCGTGGGGCAACGTGTGCACAGAATCACCCCAAAATCACCCTCCTAAATCCAGAAGGGAGGTGTAGCCTTACTCAGCGGGCAACTCACATTCCCCATGGCCATGCCGTTCTGTTTTAATATAAAATATGTGTATGCGCTAACATTACATATGCATACGCACACCCATGTTACCCTCACTCCTCCCGGAGCCACGTTCCAGCCCCTGGTGGCTCTCCCGTTCCTTGGGAATCTACGAAGCTCTGAAAGTGAGGACAGCTCTGTTCCCTTAAAAGTTGCTTTCACATTTCCTCCCCGTAGGGGATTCTGGGGGCAGTTAGACCGTCCTGTGTGATCCTGTGATGGTTCGTACGTGACGTCGCACATTCGACAAGATGTGCAGAACGTCCCCCACCACAGTGACCCTCATGGAAACTACGGGCTTTACCCGACCACGATGTGTCCATGTGGCACCAAGCTGCGAGGATGCACGATGTCGTGACCCCGAAAACTGAGGTGGGGGCAGGACACAGATGGGGACTGGGCTTGCCACTGGATTTTTCTGTAGACCTAAAACCACTCTAAAACCTGCAGTCCACTAAGAAAAGAACCGCCTTGTTGAAGTGACAGAAGGAATTTCCCTTCGCCTGCTCTCTTCCCGTTTGGTATTTCCTGGGACAGGATTTTCAGAAAGTAGAAAAGTTCAGAACAAAACAAAACAATCCCACCAATGCACAGCTATTTCGGCTGCCCGCTCGGGGCCCTTCTGGGCGGGGTCCAGTCTCCAGGACGTTTTCCCAGGCAGGTTTCAGCAGACCAGGGAACAGCCAGGCTAACTTCAATGGTGTTCCATTTATCTTTTATTTTTACACTAACATCCATTGTGCTGTGTAGTGACAGGATCACTATAAATAAACCAAAATCCTGCTTTCCATTTGCAGTTGGTTAGATCCAATTTACAACCAAATGTCAGCCTGTCAACCGGGATTACCAGAAGGACTCTGCCCCTGCCCGCAGAGGCGAGAGCACGGGCTGTGCCCGCCTGCAAGTCCGCAAACCTGGCACAGGTCAGGGAGGAGGAAACCACCTTGGGGTGTAGACTCCAAGGGGACAGCTGGCCTGGGGGGCCTCCTCCCTCAACGGGGCCTCCCTGCCAACCCTTGCTGAAAAGACGGGCCCGCTGCCTGGCGAGACGGACAGACACAGAGAGGGAGAGAGACAGAGGAGAATGGAGAGGGGCTGGCCGCGCACCTGGTGTGCTCGCGGGAGCCACTACATGCAGCCTTGGCCACTGGGACGTGGACGCAGCACCCCCCACCCCACACCAGCCGGCCCCTGCGGTGGTGGACGCAGCCCCCCCCCCCCCCCACCCGCCCGCCCCCCCGGGGGGGGGGGCCGCCCCCCCCACACCCCACACCAGCCGGCCCCTGCGGTGGTGGACGCAGCCCCCACACACCCCACACCAGCCGGCCCCTGCGGTGGTGGGTCCTCCGGCAGCAGCCGTGGGGACGCCACCAGGTGGCGACGGGACAAACGCAGGTTCTGCGCAGGAGCTTTCTATGGGGGTGGACCCAGGATCTCAAATACCAAGCACAGAGGGAGTCACCACGAGTCTGTCCTGGCCGCCAGTTTCGGGTCTGCGTGGTCCCACCGCACCATCTGAACTCCAGCATGGGGAACACATCCCATATCTGACACCCCACAGAAGGGGGCTCAGACGACCCAGCAATGTGAATCGGGGCCTATCTCCTGCCCCTGCTAGCTCGGACAGGGGCAGCGTTTCCAAACATCGGGCCCCGTCCCCCACCCTTAAAATTATACCTACTCCATGGGACTAGGAGGGCAGAGGTGTAGAGGACATCTAGCAGAAGAGACATGCTCCCCCAAAAAGAGCCTCGTGAATATTCACTCTTCAGACAAGACAGGCAGGACAAAGCCATGTCCGGGCACCCCGTCCCTCCCTCCCCACCCTTCCTCAGAGTGATTTTCTAGACTGAGCCACAGACGTCTTTATGGTACTTCTTAACTGACGGTTGGCACTGAAAAGGAAACTTCAGCTGGTACTGACCATAAACAAGTAGTCGTTGTCAGAGCCGAGGTTTAGGGGGGCTTCCCCGGGCCCCGGCCCCTTTCACGGATCAGAAGGCTGAGTGCACTGCTAGGAAGTGCACACAGGCCGGCCCGTCTCTACCTGCCTCCTGTAAACGGCCACCTCAGGGCTGCCTCCTGCTAAGGAACCCCAGAGCCGAGACAGCACGCTTCTTCACCAGAACTGGGCTAGGAACAGGAAGGCCAAGGGGAGGTACTGGACCCGGAGGTGAGGGATAAGTAAGCTCAACGGCCCCGAACCCCATGAGGCTGCTCTCCCGCGTGAGCGCCAGGTGCAGGGACACACCAGCCCAGAGGACAGACCGCCTTGGGGGCCGTCTCCCGGAGCTGCCCTCTCGCACGGAGCCTCGAGGAGAGAGTGAACGGGAAGTGCCCCAGAACCACAGAGCAGTGGGGTCAGCTCACAGACCTCGAGTCAGAACGCTTGTGTTCTTCTGCTTGCTGGGGTGCTGCTGCTTGGCCTGGAGGAGCTTCAGCCTTTCTGTCCGCAAACGGGATCATAACTAACACCTGGGCTCCGGGGCTTATGTGACGCTGAGCAGAGAGGAGCCACCCGGCCAAGGCCATGTCCTCAGCAACAAGCACAGCTCCCGCCCTGGGCTCTCGAGATGCCCTCCCCAGCCTGGCCCTGCCCCAGGACCCCAAAGGGCTTTCATCCTGACAGCACAGCACACAGTCTCCTCAGTGGGAAAATGAGTATAAGAAAACATGTGCAAAACTGTGTAAAATAGCCAGATGCTGACCCAGAGCCTAGAAAGAAATACACCAAAACGTCCAAGCTTGCCTGGGTGATGCTGTTTTGGTGGTAAGATTACTGATAACTCTTTTCCCTTCTCCAATGTTCAGTGTTCTTACTACTTCCGTAAGAAAGAGGCAAAATTGCAAAGGGCAAGGAAATATAAATCAGAGGTGAATAGATGTTTTTTTGCTCCTGACCCACACTCATCTCCCAAGTTCTTGGTGATGAGGAGGTCCCACAGTCACGTAAGCCTTGCTGGGGCCCGAGTCTGGCCCCTCTGGAAGGGCCCCCTCTGTCCCTGCAGCCCTTCCTCTGCCGCGCCCAGGACGGGAGCTTCTAGGTTTGCAGGGGGCCTGCGAGGCCTGCTGGGCATCTCCCCGGCTTACCCTAGCTGTGGCGCCTATGAGCTCTCCACCACAGCCAGGACCCCGTCCACCGTGCCCCGCCGTTGGAACATCCCTGTTTTTCCACACCTCTCTTTCGCCATTACCAAGGGCGAGGCAATTGGTATGCTTGCACACAAAGTAGCCTCGCTCTGCAGATCAGCACACAGGGAGGGATAAAATCCAAACTCCACGCCACTCTCCAGCTCAAGCTGCAGCCAGAGCCGGGTGGGTCTGGGGGGTCTCTGTGGTTTCGCTTTGTCTTCCGTGTCTTGGGTTGTGAGGGTGAAAAGCAGCGACGCTGGCAGGCAGTGCAGCGGGCCCGGCCTCCTCGCCTTTGGTCCCTCTCCACGCAGGTCAGGATTAAAAATAGCTACCACCCCAAACAAACAAAAAGCACAACAAACAACATTCCAGCATTGAAAGGGAAGTCACAGATGGAGAACCCCAGGTCCAAAAATCCATGATGTGGCATAGAGGGGGTCGTGTCCAAGCTGCAGAGCGCAACGGAAGACCCCAGCAGCCGGAGGAGCCGGGACTGCGCCCCTCCACGGCCATCCACCTGCACCGTCACAGAAGGCCTGGGACAGGGCTGGCCCTCCCAGGTAGGTGCGAGCCGACCAGAGGAGACGCCAGGCCCTGGCTGTCAGAACAGAGGCGCGGGACCAGCACAGAATCGAATTTTCTTCTTGCCCAGTGAACCCTCCGCCCCCCCCCCCAGATTATCAGCCAAGTAATTGTGATCGACAATAAAGAACTTTTCCCTACCTGAACTTGGGTTATTCTCCTTTCTTCTTATAGGGGTATTTCTCTGCCTTTCCCCCAACTTGGAATATTTTCGTTTGCTCCCCACTCCCCTTGTTGGCCGAGAATCCGCGCACACACTACCCTGGCCATTCCCACCCACCTGCAGGCTGAGGGCTTCTTGTTTTCAGAACTCCTCAGCACCCTGCCGACTGACTCCCTGACCAGCGGCACCTGTGGGCCGCCCCAGTCCTACCAAAGGGGCTGACCTCCAGGACCTCGGATGTGCCCCGATCCACCCCGTGGCCCCTGCTGACAGAGACTCCAGCAGTTTCCAGCTGGGCCCTGCACATCCTGTACTAAATGCTCTTCTCCAGTGTCGGAACCCCCTGGTGCTTTCCATTTGTGGGAGTTAGAACACTCCAGGTCAGATTGCAGGGTCACATTTTATGTGGGCTTCAAATTTCCAAATCAATGGCTAGATGTTTTTCCCTCCCCAACCTGCAGCCACTTTCACAACCATAGCAACGTACAAGTGGCCGCTCCCCACCTCCCGCCGCTCCCCCACCATTAGCCCAAGGAGCTGCCCATCGTTTATATTTTCATCCGTCTGAACCAGCGCCATATCTTTGTCACGTCTGAGTCCAAAGGAAGCACACGATGCCCCCTTGAATTAGCTCTGGCTCCAATTCCCTTCCCAGCTACATGTGGAGGGTCC
Source organism: Phoca vitulina (assembly GCF_004348235.1). Classification (NCBI taxonomy): domain Eukaryota; kingdom Metazoa; phylum Chordata; class Mammalia; order Carnivora; family Phocidae; genus Phoca; species Phoca vitulina. The sequence continues at coordinate 2,319,767 of NW_022589759.1, read as the reverse complement.
CAGTAGCCCAAAAGGGCTCCTGGAAAAGGCAGTCCATTAGCCGGGCCCAGGTTTATCTGTTCTCCCCACATCTCATTCCACGAGGACTGAAGCGGCCGGAGCACTCTTCGGAGGACGCTTCTGATCCAGCCCTGTCGTCCGCCTCCAAATCCCAACAGAGGAAGTCAGAAGAAGTAGGGCTGCAGATGTGGCTGGAAAGGAACTCGGGCAGAGAGCACTCACCCCTATACTAACCATTTTGTGCACTACCGTGTCAAGCCCCAAGCCCAAGGCCCCCGGAAACACGGCTGCAGGCAACCGAGTTAGGTTTACTGGCTCACTGAGCAGTACAGTACACCATGAGTAACCACGTGCAAGTCAGATCCGAGTCAGGGAAGGACACTTGTGGGGTTGCACGTGGTGAGCTGGTAGCAGGACGGCCTGGGCAGGGGCGGGTCAGAATCTGTAAGCTGCGTGCGTGACTGGAAGAGCCAGGGGATCGGATTTGCATTTGGTGGAAGAAGGCCAGGTTATAGATATATTTAACTGATGAGTAGCTATTCTGTTTCCATTTCACTGTGAAACAAACCCTCCCAACATTAGTGATTTAAATCGATGATAATCATTTTGCACATGAATCTGCAATTTGGGGCCACTCGCCTCCACTGTATCAGGTGTGGGGCCTGGGAGGCTGGGGCCTAGGGCTGCCGGTCAGGACACCCACACGTGTGCCTCTCCACACCCGCACGGGCGGATTCTGGGGACATGTGTCCCAGAAACAGTGAAAATGGCATCACCTCGTCTCGTCTACAATCTGAAGACGTGAAGCATCATTTCTGCCACATTCTTTCCACTGAGCCTCTCACAAGGACCAGCCCATGTTCAAAGGGAGGAAAACAAGATCTTGCCTTTTGTTCTGAAGCCAGCACATGGAAAAGTGGGAAGGAAGGATGCGGAACACGTGACTCGATTTGCCTTTTGAAAAGATGCCTGGGTGGCCGTGTGCAGGCTGCGCGGGAGGGAGAGAGGGACGCAAGCAGGGAGGCCAAGGAGGCAGCTGGGACCACAGCCAAAGGTGCAGATGCGAGTGCTCTGGCCTGGGGCTGGAACCCGAGGGGCAGAGTGACGAGACTTTCCAGAGCCGAGAGTGAAGAATAATCCTTAGGTTTCTGGCTGACTTTGCAATCGCTCTGCCCTCACCTCCTCCTCCTGGCCCTTTGCATGCTCCATCCTGTCATCCAAGTACCTGCTCAGTGTCACCTCTAGAAGGCTTCCCTGATGCCTCAGGCTGACCCCGACCCCACCCATGAGTCTCTCCTCACCCAGGCTCCTTGTTTATGGTATGGCCCCTTTCCTGAAATTATGTGCTGTTTGTTTCTTTGCTTGCTTAATGTCTGTCGCCTCCACTGGAGCATGAACCCCATCCTGACAACAGGAACCTTGTCCATTGTTCGTCATATCTCCAGTCTCTTACCAAAGTAAGTGCTCAATAAACATTTTTCAAAGTCAGTGAATGATGGCAGTGGTGATGGTGGGAGTGCCATCTTCTGAGACAGATAATCCTCCAAGAAGATCCGCTTAAGGGAAGGAATGGTGACCCTTTTGTGGAGAGGTTGAGATGTGAGTTGCCTTTGAGATGCCCACAGGAGTTCAGAATACGGACTGAAGCTCAGAGGAGAGATCCAGGATGGGTATAATGTTGTAGTCTTCTGGCTAAAGGAAACAACAAAAATGTGGGTACAAATGGGTTTGCTTAGGGAGAAAGTGTTAAGTATGAAATAAAGCGGGCCTAGAAATGACTTTTGAGGAATCCAAACACCTCATGGTCAAATAGAGGAGAAACGAGCATGCAAGGTGAACAAAGCAGATGCCTCCAGAGAGCAGGAGTAAGACCAGGGGAGTGCATGTCACGAGAGCCAAGAGAGGCAGTGTTCAGGAAGGATGGGGTGGCCACATGGCAAAAGGCCGCCCGTGGTCTGAAGGCAGGTGTGAAAATTGTCTTTTTGGATATAGTGATGTTGAGGTCACTGGTGACTTCGGCAAAGCTGCCTGAGTGGGACAGTAGACGTGAAAGCCAGGTTGCATTCGCTGAGGAGTCGAGAGAAGCTTAGCGGATGGAAACAGCAGGTGTAGACAACACTCCTGAGAGACATAGCGTGAAAGGAGAGAAGATGAATCAGATGGTAGTTGGAGGATGGTGTGGGGTTGATGTTTGTTTTTTCTTAATGTGAGAATTAGTCATGCCTATACACCTTTAAAAAAATAGTTGTGGGGCGCCTGGGTGGCTCAGTCGTTAAGCATCTGCCTTTGCCTCAGGTCATGATCTCAGGATTCTGGGATCTAGCCCCGCATTGGGCTCCCTCCTCTGCAGGAAGCCTGCTTCTCCCTCTCCCACTCCCCCTGCTTGTGTTCCCTCTCTCGCTGTGTCTCTCTCTGTCAGATAAATAAATAAAATCTTAAAAAAAAAAAAAAATAGTTGTTACCTGGAATTTACAATATAGATCTTTATGTGACCACAGTCCACCTTCAAATAATGTATGTGGACTCACAGGTAGTTTAAGATTCTTAAAAGACTATAATTCCAATTCCACCCTCACATTGCTTTTGCTCTTGTTATACTTCTCACTCTCACATATGATATGAACACACTGTACATCATGACTATCTTTGCTCTAGACAGTCAGATATCTTTAGAGCAGTTGGATGTAAGAAAAAATAAACTTTGTATTTATCTTTGTCTTGCCATGCCCAGCACTTTTCATTTCTTTATGTGGATCCAAGATTCTGACCGGTTTCATATACCTTCTGCCTCAAGAATTTCTTCTACCATTTCTTGCAGTGCAAGTCTGCTGGTAATAAATTCTGTAATTTTTTGCTTGTCTGAAAAAAAATCTTTACTTATCCTTCATTTTTTAAAGACATTTTTCATACTCTGGTTTCTCTTCAGATCATATAAATCTTTCGCCTTTTAAAGACATTTTCCCCTGGTAATGGAATTCTGGGTTAATCTTTTTTCCCCCCTTTTTAGTACTTTAAAGATGTGACTCCATTGTCTTCTGGCTTGAATAGTTTCTGCAGACAAGTCTGCTGTTATTCTCATCCCTGGTCTTCTGTATATAGTATGTCCTCTTTCTCTGCCTACCTTTAAGATTTTCTCTTTATCTTCAGTTCTCACCTTTCTATGTCCTAATGAAAGCCAGAATGGGCTGATCATGTTTTAAAAGATGATAGGGGTCTAGTTAAGAGGATACAAGAGAAAGAAACCTTGATCATTAAGGTTTCTGAGAAGATGAGATGCAAAGTCAGGTGGAAGGATGGGTGTTAGATATGAGAACAGATCATTCTTCATTGCAACAGAAACAAACAGCAATGGAATGAGTACTGGCATATGTAAATTGGTCTCTGTATTAGTCAGGCTTTTCTGGGACACTCAGTATAACCACTCCAAAATCTCAGTGGCTTATAGCAGTAGACATTTATTTCTCATGTGTGAGCCTGTGGCTTGGCTAAGCTCAGTCAGGCTCAGTTTTGAGTCTGCTCCACATGTCCCTGATTCCAAGGAGCAACAGATACCTGGCCTGTTCTTCTTGTGCAGATGGCAGGAGCAAAAAGGTGGAGCAAGATTTCCCGGTGACTCTCAAAGCCTCTTCTTGGACTTGTGCCATCATTTCTGCCCACATTCCTTTAGTCAAAGCAGGTCACTTGGCCAAGTTCAAAGCCCCTGGACAGGGAGGTGTGTTCCATCTGGGGGCTGGGGAGTGGGACATGAGCATCTGTGTCACAACAATACAAACTACCAGAACATCTTTGGGAGGACAAGTTAAGGAGCTTCGAATTCTTCTATGAAGTAGGGGACAAATCCAACTCCTGCAAATGAAGGAAGGGGGGGGGAGGTTGAGTTTTGGAGAAAGTGGAGAAGGTTTGAAAGAATGTGGAAATACGTATATCCTGTGAAGCACAGGCCTCAGGAATGTTACTATAGGTTTGCTCTTCAGTGTACTCTTCAGCAATAGAGACGCTTACCATGCAGGGTACTGCTGGCACCATAACTCTGGCTCTCACTCAGGCTCAAACTTCCATGCAAATCCTTTCCCCTGGATTGGGCTGCTCTGGAGCAACATCACCTTGTCTCCCCTGGGGGGAGAAGTGGAGGAGTTGGTGAGAACACACTTTCCCCACACTCTCCCTGTTTGGTTTTAGAAATATGAAGACTCCATGAAACTGTGTTTTCACAGTTCGTTTTGGAGTAGAAAACACCCACCCCATCCAATCACCAAGGTAATTTTTTTTTCCTGTGTTATAACAGAGAGGAACTTGGCCAGGTTACACTCCACTCCAGGTGAGTGGAAGCTGGAAAATCCAAGCAGCTGACAATTCTGTCCAGAGTTGCTTCTGACTGGCCCCAATCTGAGTTTTGCTAGAATGTTTCAGAGGTCATTTCATCATTGCTGGATGCACTCTGGTGCTTACTCAGTCTTCTTCCTTTAAGTGTTTAGGTGCCATGGTATCCAAGAGAAATTCAATGCCAGGGTTCAATTCACCCCACTTAAATTGTTAAAACTCCTGTTTCTGGCTGCAGTAGAGCTCTTCAAGCCATCCCCTTTGACCCAGGAGGTATTCCATGCCAGCAACTGCCCTGCCCAGCATCTGAAGGCCGGCCAAGGGCCCATCTCAAAACTCACCTCTCCTGCTGATCATGACTATACTATTTCCCCGGTCTACTGCCCTGCTAGGGTGAGGAAACAGGAGTTACCACCACTCCCTAAATGTCACATTTAGTTGATGAGAGGATAAGTCAGTCACAGGGTGTGCCATGCCACAATCCCGAGGCAACCATGTCTTAACAGGCAGCCCTCCTAGCCATGACTCACTGGCTAGCCATAACTCACATAACTAACCCTCTGAAAGCCTGGGGTTCAGACGGGGTGACAATCTGCACGTGGGACACACTGAAGCAAGGAGCCTTTCGCCACTGCCATGCATGCACCCAACTGGTCCTCCAACAAGTTAAGGCAACATGGCAGCCCCTCCAGGCTCGGGGACCAAGCTGGACTGTATAAGAATGAACAGCCAATGTGTGTGTGGAAACCAGGAAGCACCAGGTGTTGCTGCTAAATAACCGGGGTGGACGGCTCGTTAGGGCAAAAGACTGCATTTAACAGAGTCTGTGAAACCGCTTTCCTGGTCTGGATGCTGATGTCTAATCCTTACGACTCTCTGAAGTGAGGGTGTATCCATTTCCATTTTGCAGAGGAAGAAACAGAGGCTCAGTTATGGGACTCGTTCCAAGTTTCACAGCTACTGGCAAGTGACAGCTGGGATTCAAACCCAAATAGCTTCAGGATCATGACTGCTCCCATCCAAAATGCTGATGAGTAATAAATTACAAGCGCCACATGTGACCAGTGTGGATTCTAAAAACATGAGATTTAGGGGGGAAATGGACTTAAGACGTTTCTGAGTTTCACAAAACTAATTCCACTCTCACAAGGTAACTCTCTTTCCCAAACTTCTCAGCATGACTTTTTTCATCAAGCCCTCGTCTCTTAGGGATAGGTTACAGATTAGGTGTGAACTGGTATAACACGTCTGTGTGGCAATTTAGCAGTGTGCATCACGAGCCTCAAAAAAGATTCATACCAATTGGTCGGGGTGACTTTATAAGTTATTCCCCAAATGAGGACACTTGAGAGCAAAGCGGGTGCTGCGACTACTATTGCTCCCTGGGTCAGGACAACAGGAGAAAACAGGGACCGTACAGGCAAGCCTACGGGAGACCAAGCAATTCAGCATCAAAGACCCCCTGAAGAAATTCATTCATTCATCCACCATTACCTAATTCATAATTATCGATTGTGTACCTGCTATATGACAAATACAACGTGTATGTTGAAGGACCATCATAACAGTGTGGATTTCAAGAGCAGTAAATAGAGAACCACCTACACACCCATCGCTAGTGAGATACTTAACATTCCGGAAGATCCAGGTGACAGGAGACTCTGCAGATATTAAAGTTCAAGTTTTCTCATAATGAATCAATAGGAAACATAAAATATTAAAAAAGTATGAAGCAATTTATATTTAGCATGACCCTGATTTTATAAGGATATATAAATACTGTGTGTTTATGCACGAATAGACAAAAATTGCAGACAGTGTATCAAAGGGGTGATGGTAAAACAAGCCGCCCTAGATCATAGAAGGTTTCTCAGGATAAGAACACTGAGTGATTTTTATTTTATTCTGTGCATTTTTTTTCTGTATTTTTTAGTGTTCCACATGAGCATGTGTTTTAGCATGAGGACCAGGACACAAAGGACACTGAGCCAGTGCTCAGTGGAAAGAGCTGCATTTTGGGGTGCACGGGGCAGGTGCTCCCACCTCAGTCAGACTTGAGTCTGCAGTCTGTGTGGCCTTGGCCCTCTGAGCCTCTGCTCCTAACCTCCAGACTGGGAGCAACAACGGCGCCTTCTCATCGATCTGCTGAGCAGCACCCATCATGGTTCCTCTCCAGCCTGTCCTTGTCCCAGTGCCGCCATCTTGGTCACTGGCTCTCAGAACCAGGCTTTCCATCTCATCTTTAGAAGATACTAAAGCTGAGGAAGCTGATGTCTGCAGTTCCTTCTACATGACAACTATAAGATATTCTGGTAAAAGTGGTATCTTCCTGCCGGCAACAGCGAGCCCTGGGAGCCCCAGGCTTGGACCCTGCCAGGCACTCACTCTCTTCAGCAACAGTCACACTTTGACAGATCTTTGTTCAGCGGACTTCTGGTTCAAATCCCAGCTGTGCAGCCCACTACTTCTATGACCTAGGGTGGCTTGTTTTACTTTATTTTTCTCTGCCTTGGGTTCCTTAGATGTGAAGCTAAAATAAAATACGAACCTTCCTTCTGGGGCAGTTATTGGATTGAAAGAAACAGCACAAGTAAACACTGAGAACCAGCTGGTGTGTGGCACGTGTGCAACCCGTGTTCGTGACCTGTGACCTGTACTCCCTCTGTTCATTTGGGGTGTTCGTAAGTCTGAGGAACCCAACTATCAACAGGATGCCCACAGTAAGCAAGTCCAAAACCATGCATCTGTGAATGGAAACTGCTCGTTTGGGGTTCCCACTGTGATTAGAATTATTTCTTTTTAAAATTGTTTAATGTGCTAAAACACACATAACATAAAATTTAGCATTAGTGCTATATTTAGCACATTCACAACATTGTGTAACCATCACCACTACCAAGTTCCAGAACATTTCATCCCCCAAAAGGAGACCCTGTACCCGTCAGAAGTCACTCCCATTCCCGTCCTCCAAACCACTGATCTGCTTTCTGTCTCTGGGTTTACCTATTCCGGACCTCTCATATACAAGGAATCCTACAATATGTGGCCTTTGTGACTGGCTGTTTTTACTTCGCGAAATGTGTTTGAGGTTCATTCACATGTAGCATTTGGCAGCATTTCGTTCCTTTTTGTGGCAGAGTAATATTCCATGGTACAGACAGACCACATTTGTGTATCCACTCAACTGTTGATGGACATCTGGGCTGTTTCCACCTTTTGCCTGTGAGGAAGAATGCTGCTGTGGACATCCCTGTACAGGGCTTTTGCTTGAATTCCTGTTTTCATTTCTCTTGGGTAGATACCCAGGCGCAGAATTGCTGGGTCGGAGGATAACTCTGTGTTTAACGTACTGAAGAACTTCGAGACTGTCCCATTTCACATCCCCACCCGCAATGTATGAGTGTTTCTCCACATCAGGACTGTCTCTGGACAAGACCCTTGTCAAAAACAGTGTCCAGCCAGGCTCCCTTCCAAAACATCCACTCTCCCACGGAAGACCCTGCCTTAACGGGCTGTGGCTTGGCACCATTTAGAAGGGCCACGGAAAGGTGCACATTATCGCAGTGTGAGGCTCTTTCCAGCCTGCCTGGCAGAACACATGTGAGGAAAATGGCGACTCCCACCAGCCAACAGGATGGCAAAGTCCCCACAACTCAGCCTCCAGGAGCGCAAATGGCCCAGGCACTTTGGAGACAGTCCCTGCGAACACATGTGGTTCTGATCAGGCGTGCCCTGTGCAGTGTCCTGTCTACAACTTATTAGTCCTGACAAAGTATCCTCCCCTCCGAGCTCAGGGAGCCCTCCCTACGCCTGAATGGAAACAGTGGGTTTGACTGAACTCAGTTTGGGGGCCCGTCACAAACTCAGGAGCTCTGTTTTGTGGCAAAATGTATGAGATGTGTCACCATCTCCCTCAGGCCCTGGATCCCCAGTATCAGAAGTGGGTTTTACCAAACTTACCGAAATAGAGAGTGGAACAGTGGTTGCCAGGAGCTGGGGTGGGGTTTGGGGGGGATGCTGGACAAAGAGTACAGTCTTCCAGTTACAAGAGGAGTAAGTTCTGGGGATCTAGGGTACAGCATGGGGACTACAGCTAATGATATCTCATTGTATCAGTGAAACTTGCCAACACAGTAGGTCTTAAATGTTCTCACCACACACGCACACACACACACACACACACACACGTAACCTTGCCAGGTGATGGGTGTTAGCTAACCTTATTGTGGTGATCACGTCATAATACATACACATACCAAATCATCACATTGTAAACTTAAACTTACACAGTGTCGTATATCAATTGTATCTCAATAAAACTCTAAAACATAAAAGTGGGTTTTACAACTCCAAGGAAATCCAGGTTTGCACTGGAAACAGATTTCCCCATAATGGGCCAGAAGAGGGTTGAGTGGGAGCCTGTTAGAAATGCAACATCTCAGGTCTTGCGGAATCCGAATCTGCACCTAAATTTGGCCCCTAGCCAGCCCTGTGCATGGAAGTTTGAGAAGCTCTGCTGGGGATCCGTGCAGGCTCCAGAGTGCTCAAACCCAGCCCCTCTGACCATTTGCTATGTGAGCACGAGCAGGTTCCTTAACCTCGGCCAACCTTGCTTTTTACCCATCTGGTGAAAGGCATCCAGGAGCATTCAACTACTTTGATAACTTTCTGCATCAGATTCATCTCAGAGCGTGTGTTTTTGTTCTTATTGCTGCAGAACAAATTACCTCCAAGTTCGCAGCTTACACTGATAAATGGTCCTGTATCCCACAGCATTTTCAAATGCACCCTGGACGGTCATAAATTTTTAAATCCTATTCACCATTATCTGTGTCCATCTGACTCTATTTTGCACATAAATAAAATGTTTCAATATGTGTTAAACTTCTCAGGAATGTGACTACTGTGTACATCACAGGGGGGTTGTATTATACTTACTGAGAACTTTCTCAGGGCTGATCACCATGTCAGAAAAACACATCACCAAGGACAGAATCACCAACACCACCTCTGTGTCCAGCCCACATTTGTAGATCTTGCACTCCCAGTGCCATAGTGTATAGAGTACATTTTCATCTCAACCTTGGAGCTGCAAATTTATGGAAATGCCTGCCATATAACCTAAAGTATAAAGCTAGTCCTCATTAAGTCAACCATCCAAATCAGTCATACTTTCTAAATGAAAAAAAATAATATCTTCCTTTTGTCCATTCAAATGTGTTAATAGATGCCTCCAAACACAATCATTTTACATTGGCATTCTAATTCTAAGGTAGAAAGAAGACAGGTGATTAGTTAAATAGGAATGAAGAAGGATGGATGGATGGATGATGGATACATGATGGATGGATGGATGGGTGGATGATGGATGGATGGTTGGATGGATGGATGATGGATGGATGGTTGAATGGATGGATGGATGATGGATGGATGATGGATGGATCACTGGATGGATAGATGGATGGATGGATGATGGCTGGCTGGCTGGATGAGTAGATGATGGATGGATAAATGGATGAATGATGGATGGATAGATGTATAGATGATAGATGAATGGATGAATAGATAGGCAAGGGATATACCTTTACCTTGATTTTGTCACCTGGATAAAAAATGGTTAAAAATACCTTAGGGAAGCTCTCTTTGCTTTTCTTCCCTGAGGACCACCCTTGAAGACCACGTACTCTCAAAGGCCCTCTTTGTCTTAAACCATTGGATAATTTATCATAATACGATTCCACGCTTTTCTTTGATAAAAACAGAAGAGCACTGGGAAGGAGGAGGCAAAAAAAGAAAAAAAGAAAAAAAAAGAAGAAGAAGGCAGGCCAGCTCAATTCTATGGAAGTTGATTCCTTAAACTATTCATATTCAAGTAACATCTAGAATCCTCGTGTACCCCTGAGGGAACTAGAGCTTTTGTACAACATTCTATTTGGTGTTTATAACATCCAGTCCTATGCCACCCCCCATGCTCCAGGGACATACTGGACGAGCCATCGGTCCAGTTCAGCCCCATTTGCCCCAGAGGCCAGAAAGAGCAGGTGGCTTGTGCAAGGGCACAGAACAAGGGGCTAATCTGGAAAAACTGCACGCCCATTTTCCTTGGCAAACAAGTAAGAAGCAGAGGCTGTTGTCCTGGTTGCAGACCCCTCAGACTCCTAGCTTCCCCTCTGACACACCAATCACCTGAGAGGAAGATGCCGGCATGCCCTACCCCAAGAAGCCTCAGGTGCCTAATTACTCCTCAAGCCGCTCCACCGAAGAGGGGATCGGGCCAGGGCAGGGCGGCCAGGGCTGAGGAAGGAAGAGCAGAAGGTTGGTGCAGTTGAGAGAAGGATTTGGACACTGATCCCCGTCCTCCCAGGTCTATGGCCCTGGAAACTGCGCCTCTTCCTGAGGCCTCTATCTCCAAATACGCAGCCCGTCCCCAGGCCTGCTGGCAACAAGGTGGCACGTCCCGGGATTACAGCGCCCTCCGGGGTCAGCCGGTCTCGCTGCCAGACTTGGGAGAAGAAAGGACCGGCACTTGTGGGTTCTTCTGCAGAGGATACGTGTTCAGGCTTCCCCACAAGGCCCAGGGCACAGGTTTTATTCTGCTCTGGGGCTGCCCGGCTGTCTGTTGCAGGCTGTGGCCGGCGCTCTTTGCCTTTCACCAGGACCCCCTTGGAAACTAAACAGACGCCTGTGGGTGCTGTTCATGCTGCACGAGAAATAACAAGTAGGCAGCCAGGAGGAACAATGGGCACTTGGAGAAACTCTGACTACGAAAGGCAAGAACCAAACAGAACTCACTAGTAAACTGCACCAGGAGAAGCGGGGGGGGAAAAAAGAAAGAATTGGGTCAGATTGGTTTTTAAGTTGCAAGAGCATTTGCCGAGGGAGGAAGTCAGAATGTGTTTTCATGTGCTCTGTTTATGAGGGGAACCTGCACATTTATAGGCCCATGTACGATACTTGCCAAATCTCGTGGTTTGTTTTGTTTTCCCAGCGAAATTATTTATGTGCTTTATTTGGTGGAATATATGGACGAGTTTATTTGCTGGGGAGTATGGCACCCTCAGACGTGAGGGCTGGGGGACTCCTGAGAGATGTGTGCATTCCCTTCCCCCGCCCAGACCTCAGACCGAGCCTGTAGCCATCTCTCGCCAGCACGTCGCACCAATGCTGAGCCGCCACGTACGTTCGCTGTCATTTGAAAAAGACTTTATTTTGGAAAATAGTTGCATGTAAAATGGCCTTTCACCTACATTCACCTTTAATATGTTGGCATCTTAGTTCACACACAGCCACTCACACACACACACACTCTGGGTGCATTACTCACCCCCACACGGCCACACACTCACTCACACACTCGTGTGCATAGTGCTCGCCCCCACACGGCCACACACTCATGTGTGCAGTACTCGCCCCCACACGGCCACACCCCACACACACACTCATGTGTGCAGTACTCGCCCCCACATGGCCACACACACACACACACTCGTGTGCATAGTACTCACCCCCACACGGCCACACACTCACTTACACACTCGTGTGTGCAGTACTCGCCCCCACATGGCCGCACACTCACACACACACTCATGGGCACAGTACTCACCCCCACTCACCCACACACACACTCGTGTACACAGTACTCACCCCCACACGGCCACACCCACACACACACTCGTGTGCACAGTACTCGCCCCCACACGGCCACACCCACACACACACTCGTGTGCGCAGTACTCGCCCCCACACGGCCACACCCACACACACACTCGTGTGCACAGTACTCGCCCCCACACGGCCACTCACACACACACACTCATGTGCACAGTACTCGCCCCCACACGGCCCACCCCCCACACACACTCGTGTGTGCAGTACTCGCCCCCACACGGCCACCCACACACACACACACTCGTGTGCGCAGTACTCGCCCCCACACGGCCACACCCACACACACACACTCGTGTGCGCAGTACTCGCCCCCACACGGCCAC
>NW_022589759.1:2107040-2307356 GCF_004348235.1 Phoca vitulina | reverse complement strand
GCCCCCACACGGCCCACCCCCCACACACACTCGTGTGCGCAGTACTCGCCCCCACACGGCCACACCCACACACACACTCGTGTGCGCAGTACTCGCCCACACACGGCCACCCCCACACACACACACTCGTGTGCGCAGTACTCGCCCCCACACGGCCACACACACACACACACACTCGTGTGCGCAGTACTCGCCCCCACACGGCCCACCCCCCACACACACTTGTGTGTGCAGTACTCGCCCCCACACGGCCACACCCCCACACACACGATTGCTGAGCCTGTTGAGAGTACTTTGCAGACATCACGAGCCCTTGCCAGCCCTGCTTCCGTGGGCCTCTCCCAAGCATGATGACAGTCTCTGACAGAACCACGGCACAACTATGAAATTCAGAACGGTGTCACTGATACCCAGCTGCCCTGGAGCGCACGAGGCACATTCAGATTTCCCACAGGCCCCGAGGCCTCCTCTGCGGCAGTGCTGCCCAGGCTGGGCTGACGTTCTCCACCTGCTGTCCCGTCCAGTTAGCCTCTTTTAATTGGAGACATCCTTCCATCCTCCTGTCTCTCATGACACTGGCCCTGCTGGGGGGTACAAGCCCATTGTCTGGTCAAATTTCCCTCAATTGGGGTTAGCTTGACATTTCCGCATTATCTGATTCAGACTATGCACTGGGGGCAGGAATAGTCCAGAAGTGACGCTGTGTCCTCGGGACATTGTATCAGGGGCCCGTGAGCAGGGATGTGAATTTTGACCACTTGGCTAAGGTCGAGTCCCCCCGGATTCTCCACCATGAAAGCCCTTTTCGGGCCTCTAAGGAGTACCGTGCAGGGCATACGCTGACCAGTGCAGATGCCCTGTTCCAACTCACCCTCAGTGATGTTAGCCTGAGTCACTTGATGTTTTCTTACTTTTTGCTTAAGAGGAAATACCATATCCCTTGCTATAAATGAAGCACCAATATCATTTTCTTTTTAAAAAGATAATAGACATACAATTTTTAAAAATCAGCTACATTTGCCTTCCTAGGACTCTGAGCTGAGGCTTCTCCCTGTTAAAAAGGAGATGTTACCATGTGGTTGGGAGTTGTTAAGGACCTGTCAGCACCCAGCAAAGACTTTCTCCGTGTTGGCTCAAAGAACGAACCCTATAACCAGATACACTGTAGTGCTGAGTGTGAGGGCTCCACCCCGCAGCCCCCTGCAGCCGCCACCACTCGTGGCTGTGCCCCTCAGTGCAGGGTGACCCCCAACCCATCAGCTGATGGGACCTGATCCTCCACTGGAACCCCCAGTGACTTTGTAAGGATGAGTCTGCGCCAGCCCTCCTGCATTCTCACTGAAGTTCCATCGGCTTCAGACTCCTTTTTCCTTCCAAATGGAGCAATCCTGAGGACTATCCAATCCACCTCCTACTATGTAATATAATCCTGAGGTATTTTGCTCCAGTGGACCCTGCTACAGAGGCAGGATCACACACTCTGACCTGTTGGATAAAAACTGGATTTCACGTCCATGTTGATCTAGCCCATCTTACTCTTCGGTGTAACCTAGACCCTGTACCTGGTTCATTTTCTGACCTCAGTGACTCAGTGCTCATAAAACACATTAACTCTGCAGCCTCAGTCTATAACCCAGGAGCAGGGTCATTTTTTCCATAAAATCTCTCCCAGGGTATGAAACAGATCTTCAACACAGAGCTGCTCTGTTGGGGGTGAGGAGCCCCCAGCCCACAGGCCTCCTCCTCCGTTCTCTCTGTGACAATCCTCCATCACCACCACAGAGTGCCAAGTGCTGTGTGGGAAGAACCCAGCTGGAGGACCCCTGTTCTAGAACACGGCATGGGGAGCCCAGTGTGGTGTAGGACACGGCATGTTCCCAAGCCCAGAGAGGCCAGCACGTGGTCCCAAGTTCATTTACATTTACTCTTGCAGATTTACCAACCACTTAGAAGGAAAAGCATTTATTAAGCAACCATCCCTCTTGGGCCCACCTCCCAGATCACCTCAGAATTCATGTAAATGCTCCCAACAGCTGTGACATGACGGTAAGATGGCCATGAATCCCATGTCACAGAGGATACTCAGGTCCGTGGACGCCAGGACATTTGCCAGGTTACCCAACCACGCAGCGGCACAGCCAGATTCACGGTCAGGTGTCTCTGACCCCACAGGGCTGCACTCATGGGCAGGGCTGTGAGACCCACCGACTGGGGGGAGGGGAGCCCCGCCTGCAGGGCCACCTCCTGCCCACTCTAACGGGACCCCTGGGTGAGCTGTCAGGATTCCCTTTTCCTGAATTTAGCTCATAGGAAAGAACATTGGGAAGCAGATGCAGACTGCAGCCCCCGGGGTCCATATTTGTTAGGAGTTTGGTTCTTATTTTTTGTTTTGTTTTAACATACCTCCCTGCACACAAAAGTCTGTGAAGATGGTGCTCTCCAGGGAAGCTTATGGAAAGCACTTCCCAGGCACCGTGTGCCCTGAGGAAAAGCCCGGGTCTGGATGGTGGCCCCAGCACATGACCCCGCAGGCTGCTCTGGAGCTTGGCCATGGGTCAGGGCCCAGCCCGATACTTCCCACGTGACCACAGTCAGGGAGCAGCAGCGGTGGGGGGGACGAGGGTCTGTGTCCCACAGATGAAGCAGAGGCAGCCCAGCCCTTTCCCCCTCCCCTGAGACTCAAGCAGAGAGCATGGCACACAGTGACAGCATTTCTATCCTTTCAGCTAGCGCCAAGTGCTCAAAACAGACATATTTTGTTCAAGTCTCAGCTCTGCCAATAACTAGTCGTGTGACCTTGGGCAAGTTACCTACCCTCTCTGAACCCTTGAGTGCTACAAGAGCAAGGACAAAGGTTTCTTGGGAAAGATTAAATAGGGTAACACAGGTAAAAAGCTTGGGAAAGTAACACGCAGCCCTTCGTCAATGGCCTGGTATTAAAACAATCAGCAATCGAGGGACAGAGCGGAATTGCCATGCTTCAATGGAACACTGTATATGCCGGTGGGCTGTACCAGTTAGCACACAAGCTCAGCTCTCCAGACCTGGAAGTGGTGCTTAAACACATACATTGTGTCCATATGTTCAGATACACACTGAGTCACTGGAGTCCCAGCTACCCTAAGATCTAGTAAGGAGTTTTCATACATAAACACTGCATCCACATGTTCGTATATACATTGTATTACTGAAACCCCAGCTGTCTTTTAATCTAGGAAATACTTCTCATACATATGCAGTGAATATACATGGTCAGATCAAATTGTACCACTTGAATCCCCAACTATTCTATGATTTAGGAAGCTTTCATGTACATAAAATTTATATGAAATGTAAAATATAAATATATTTTAATAATATAAAACACAAAAATATAAAATTTCTGTATGTTCAGATATAACTGTGTCATTGATCCCCCCATGCTGTCTTATGATCTAAGAAGTGGTTTTCGTATGTACTCATTGTATACATATGATCGGACACGTCCTACATCGCTGGATATCCCTCATGTTACCCTACGACCTAGGGAGTAGTACTGTTCATATGTGGACAGTATTTCTATATGTTCAGGACATAAACACAGGGTGTCATTCCATGTATTTAGGCTCTCTTAATACCTTTCAACAATATTCTGTAGTTTCCATAGTACAAGTCTTGCCCTCCTTAGCTCACGTTATTCCTAAGTATTTTATTCTTTCTGATGCTATCGTCAGAATCGTTTTCTTAATTTCGTTCTCAGATTTTTCACTGCCGGTGTATCAGCACACAATTGATTTTTGTATATTGGCCTTGTATTCTTACAACCTTGACCTACTCTTTATTATTATTATGGCTGAGCCCAAGATCAAAGGAGCCCATGTTCCAGAATCAGCACGCGGAGAAACGCCTGCCGATCCGCAGTCAAGTGCGCATGAGCAAGAAAGAGACTCTCCTGTGTTAGACCCTGCGGGCTTTTCTGCATACCAGCTACCATCACCTTCTCTGACACAACGTCCTGCTTAAATGCCACTTCCTTCCTGGGTCACTCCCTCCCTAAATTAGGAACCTCCCCTTGATTCTCTTATTTGTTTCCTTTTTAGCCTTATTAAAAACTGTCATTCTTTAGCTACTGTGTCATTGATAAAACGTCTTTCTTCTCCTAAAGGCAGAGGCTATGTTCACCTCATTCATCACTCTACTGCTTGCATAATATAGCATATCACATACAAGCAGGAGCGCAGTAAATATTTCTTGAGTGCATGAATACATGCTTTTCTCCTCTCGTGTGGCTTCGGCTGCCTGTTTGGAGCACTTACAGGTGCTAGGCAATGGCTGAGGGCTTCACGGGCATGGTGCTCATGGAACCCCCCAGCACCCTTCTGAGAGAGCAACTCTTTGATTCCCATGCCATGACCCAGGGAAGGCAGCCTGCCCACCGGTACTTTGCTAACAAGAGGTGGAGTCAGGATTTGAACCCGAGTTTCAACATACTCCTCCACTAGCCATCCTCTTTGCAAATTAGACTTCCTGACCGTTTCCATAAGAAGATCTGGTTCTGCGGGTGGCCCTTTAGCTATTCCAACTCCTTCCAGGAGAAGTGCAGCTCTGAGAGTCTGGAGGTCCTCATAGCTGTTCAGATCCCACCCAGGAACCACCCAGTGGTGGCTGGAGTGTGGAGGAGGTACCTGAGGACTGGGAGATTTCCTGTCTTTGCCTGACTCCCCTGTGAGGCCCTGGTTTAGCTTACACGTGAGTAAATGGGCTGAGAGGCTAAATAACACACCCAAGCTAGTAGATGGCAGAGCGTGGACTGGATCCCAGACCTGACTTTTGTCTCCTCCACCAACGATCCAGCATAAACAGGTGTGCCTGGATGCCGAAGCATCACTTGGGAGCACACTCAGAACGTCCTCAAGATTTACTGGCCACCAGTCTGGAAAATGCCTCTTGCAAATATACATTTAAAGTTTTGCACAAGAGTAGGATATAAAATACGCACATATAAATATCTACCTCTCTCCTCTCAGTCTCCAATGCCACATTCTCTCTGATTTATAGAAGCATTTCCTTGCAATAGGATATGCTGGAAAGTTTGAGCCTAGCTCAAGAAAAAGTGAAGTATGTTAATTTCAAGGCAAATTAATTAAAATGCAATCCAAGCTCTTTGGAAATGACACAGAAACAGTACTCAGCGCTTGGTGTCCATCCAGACAGAAACAGACCCTCCTGCCTTCAGCCAGCATGGAGACAACCTCGTTTTGTCTCATTTTCATCTTGGGACTTTTGATTTCACCCTTCAAGGAGCTCAGCTTGGGGTATCACCTAGCACTTCTGTTGTTAGGATTCCAGTCTTTTCATCCTTTCAATAAATATTGAACTACAGAGTGCTGAGTCAGGTGGTATTTCATTCAGGGTCCCAGCAAGAATCAGGTGGCACATTAGAAAGAGGGGATTTGAGCACAATTTAACAAAGGGACTGCTGAAGGTGTAGGCACAACGTACGGAAACCACGGGGATAGTGCAGATGCCCCAGACAGTGGGCCTGTCGGCACCCCCAGGGCTGCAGGGAGGGGAGGGAGCAGCAGGGTGAGGGCCACCTGACCACAGCTGTGGCCTGGGGCAGAGGAGCTCAGCAGAAGAAATACCCCAGCCTCTCTCCTTCCACCTTCGGGCCCCTGCCATGCCTTGTTGGCCAAACCCAAGCTGAAGCTGGAGAGTCCACACCATCAGCCTCCGGGGGCACGGAGCAGGGTGGGGAGGTGCAGCCGGCGTCCCCAGGGCAAACAGAAGACAGCCAGCACAGGTGGTCTCACCTCTTTCTCTTCCTAGATGTGTGCCCTCGACACACCACCTACCCCGTCTGCGCCTCGGTTTGCTCTTCTGGAAAATGGAGGCAACACTGTCCCAGCACTGGCAACTCTGTTGTGAGGATTTGGTGAGCCCTCAGCCAATCACGGCTGCTGGTCATTCACAGGCCATCGTGGGCCGGAGGCGTCACGGCTCAGCTATGAAAACAGAGCTCATATCTTGGCCCCTGCTTCCCCGTGCTCACCTAAAAAACACCCTGAGACCTCAGATCTACTGCACGCTCCACAAGAATAATGACGAGCATCAGTAATATAACCACCTAAGAGGATTGCTGCAAGGATTGAATGAGGTCGAGTATGTCAAGCACTTAGAACAGCACATGAACGAGAGTGAATGTAATAGGACTGAAGAAACGGCCCCAAGTTTTCCTGGCCTCAGAAACAAGATGATGCTCTTCTCACCCGAGGCAAAGTCCATTTCCCTGCCCCTCGAATTCCGGCTGGCCGGCCACTGGCTTTGGCCAAGGGAGTAGCTGAGCAGCGGAGCCACAGTTTTCAATGCAGGCCCCCCAGGGTCTCGTGCTGTCCCTCCGGAACCTGCACCCACAGGTGGGCGAGCCCAGCTGGCCTGCTGAAGGGCACGGGACCCCACAGGCAGTGATGAGCCTCCCATGCTGATGCAGCAGGCAGCCGCAGGCGCCGAAGGAGCCCTGCCAGGACCAGAAGGACCTGCCAGCCGAGCCCAGCCCAAGCCGCTGTAGAATCGTGAGTTAAATGAACAGCGGTGTTTGAAACTGCCACGTTTGGGGTTGTTTGTTAGGCGGTGAGAGCTCGTTGACAAGGGAAGCGGTCAGTCACTGCTAGTGGGCACCGTTATTGCTACTCTTTCACTGGAGTAATATCAGTGAGGCTGCCTCGACCCTGGGTCATCTGTCCAGTTCTCAGGGCCAGCGACTGCCTATGTGTTATCTCATTAGATCTTCATCGTGACCCTCCAGGTGGTGTTGTGGTCTGCGTCCTACAGCTGGAGAAACAGCCTTAGCAAGGGGACTGCACCTTGTCCAGGAAGTGGGGAGCCAGAACGGGGGCCAGAGCCTAGTGTTCTCCCATAGTCACTGCCGGGCCTCTCAGGATGGTCACTGTCCTGATCTTCTCTAGAGAATGGCATTATCTGAACACTTTAAATTTTATTTTAACAACTTTGTCATTATAGGCTGAACAGTGACAGGAAAGTCTGCATAGTGTTCTTTCTACCCCAGGCTCGACTGTCCAACTCCACCCCTGTGTTGGCAGGGACTCTGTCAGTGACGAGGGGCTCACACGAGGCCAAGACTCAGTCTCTCCCCCGGCCTGTGGCTCTGCCCTTCTGCGTTGACGACATCCCCAGTAATGCCAGCAGAAGTGAGTGGGTTCTGTGCCCATCCCTGAGCTGCCCCGTATGCTCAGGGGGTGAATATCGTTATCGATAATTCTTGGGAAAGTGTTCAACCCTGGAACATGACAGAGGAGGCCAGCCCAACCCAACTGGAAGGAAGGAAATTAGGGAAGAGGGTCTCCCCTGGGAAAATCAGGACACCATTAGCCAAATACGAAGGACCAGCGGTGGGGCCCCAATAGACCTACATAAGCCCAGGTCTGGCCTTTGGACTTGCCCCCCGTCCAAGGACAGTCTGAAACTGTCAGAAGAGAAGCAAGCCTTGCACTCTGACCACATGTAATCGTGGAACCTCACAGGTCAGAAGACGTCACACTACAAAAGACCTGGTTTCTAGATTTCTTCAAGTAAATCACAACAAATTTCAGCACCTTCTCACTGTACTAAGGAGGCTGCATGTCCTTCAGCGAGCCACATAACCTCTGTGAGCTCATTTTCCTCAGCTACAAACTGAAGATATTCATGCTGGTACTAAAGAAGGACCACAGATACAAAATGTCCTAGACAAATGTCTTGGCTTTCCACTGCTTTTTTTATATGGCATTTCACAAAGTAGAGCTGAAAAGACACATTTTCCTGTTTGCTTAAATTCGTAAATGGGAATCCTACTCCCACCTCTGCCTACATGGTGCTGACATCCACTTCCTGGTCACTTCTCGCCACTTTTCCTGTCTTCGGACATTGGTATTTCTTGGAGGACAGTCTGATTGCTGGCAAGACTCACAAGCAGATGGTTTTGGCTCATTTCTATAGATTGCAAGTACTTCCAAAAATCAGATAGGAAAATGTCAAGTCAAATGTCGGCCTCGTGATTAGCCACAAAACTCCAAGAGAAAGGATAAATTCGCTCCTAACAAATCGAATCATTAGAGTGTATAATTTGAAAAGGCGTCCAGAAAGATGATGTTTCCTGAAGCGAAGCCGGAGCAGGAACCGCAGCACCGTGACACCTGGCGGGTCTTGGCCATCACGCCGGGTCCACCAGCAGCCCCAGGAGACGGCACCATTCCTGTCCCCACTTTGAAGAGGACGGAGCTGAGACCGAAGGCCCAAGGAGGTAACCCAGCGAGAACGGGACAGGTGGGGAAGGCGAGACAGGTGGGGAAGGCGAGACAAGAGGGACGGGAGGAGGGCAGGCATGAAGGAAGGAACTCCATCACCTCCCTCCCTTACTTCCTGGCTTCCCTCCAGGAGGTGAGGGCGTAGTCACTGCGGAGGAGAGAGCAGCCCTTCTGCAGCAGGAAGGGAACACTTCGTGTACCTTGCTCTCTTAGCTCCATGATGAAAGAACGCTGGGTTCTCATGGAGCACGCTCTTCTCCTTGAAGAAGCTGTCACTGGAGTAGTCCAGGGAGGGCCACCATCCAGCCCGGCCACTGTCTGCATGGCCGGCGGCTTCATGGTCCTCTCAGTGGGTCACAGCCCGGGAAACACGAAGACCACACCTTGCCCCTCCCAGCCACCATCACATTAATAGTCATTCTCTCCTTTCCTCCATTCACTGTTGGTTTTACAAATAGAGACACAGTGTCTGAAAACTCCAGTAACTCAAAGACACACTTTCCCAGTGGAACCGAGCTACTTTCCACTTTTATATCTGAAAATGAAGCAAAGTCTTCCTTCAAAAGAATTCTCTTCCAAATGGCTCTACTTTCTAGTGGAGACGGGAACCTCACCCACTCATCCAAGGTCCATAAACACATGCCTCTTTCCCAAAGCCCCACATGATGCAGGATGCAGCTTTCCCTCTGAGAATTTAAGGCCCAGAATCCAGGAATGGATGCCGGGACCAGGGACCGAGCAAGCTAGTCTATCCTTCACGAATGCCAGTTGAACTCACACCCTCAAGGAAAACCCAGAGGCATTTGGGGACCAATGCTTTAGAGATCGATGGAGAAGCAAAGATTTCTTACCCAGGACAGAAAATGCACTAATCAAAAAGGAAGACCGCTAAATTGTACTTCATCAAAATTAAAAACCTCTGTTCATCAAAAGATAACAATTTTTTTAAGTAACCTCTACACCCAACATGGGGCTCCAACTCACAACTCCGACATCAAGAGTCGCACAGTCCACCGACTGAGCCCGCCAGGTGCCCCCAAAAGATAACAATTTTACAAGCAGAACCATAAGCCACAAATGGGAGGGTATGTTTGCAAAACACATATCTGAGAATGGACTCAATATAGAAAGAACGTCCACAAATCAATAAGAGAAAAGGTAAAGCAGTCAAGTAAAAAATAGGCCAAAGCCTTGAAGAAGCAACTCGCAAAGGATGTAAATGGTCCATAAACATGTGAAAAAGTGCGAAACATGTCTTTCCCCTGAGAAAATGCAAACACTGAGATAACACTAACGTCCACCAGAATGGCTGAGATCCAAGGAGACTGATGATGTCAACTGGCCGGGCCTCTGGACCTCTCCTAGGCTGCCAGTGTCAACGGTGCCACCATTCTAGTTAACCGCTTGTCGATTTCACAAAACGAAATATACAGCCACCTTGTGAACAATCCTCCTCCTAGGTGTGTGCATGTGAGAAATGAAGGCACCCAGATCCTTGACTCAGGGTCGGCTCCCGCGGGACTCCAAAGCAAGACACCTCGTTTCCGAAAAGACGAGCAGTTAGGGAGAGGGCTCCAGGGTCAGAGGGACCTAAAATTAAACGCAAGTTCTTCTAATCCTGGCTCTGTGACATCAAATGGGGGATTTAAACTTTACTTTCTTCATCTGTGAAAGGGCCGTAATATTGGAAGCAACTTACAAGGTTTCTGCAAGGATGTAGGGAGCTAATGCATACTGGCACATTTCACGATGCTCGTCAGACAGTCAGCACTTGAAAATGCTTCATACTGGGGCGCCTGGGTGGCTCAGTCGTTAAGCGTCTGCCTTCGGCTCAGGTCATGATCCCAGGGTCCTGGGATCGAGCCCCGCATTGGGCTCCCTGCTCAGCAGGAAGCCTGCTTCTCCCTCTGCTACTCCCCCTGCTTGTGTTTCCTCTCTCGCTGTGTCTCTCTCTGTCAAATAAATAAAATCTTTAAAAAAAAAAAAGAAAATGCTTCATATTATCAGCATCGTCAAAGTTTGGGATCCAGTTATGTCCATTCTACAATACAGAAAATCAAGCTGTTTCTAATATTTTATATACATGGCCCTTCTTTTGTTTCTGTTTTTGAGAGTTTAAAAGAAATTCATCCGTAATTCTACTTGGGAACAAAGGATGTTGGGGAAGGTGGTTCTTGAGACATCTGACTGTGCCAATAACAGGAAAAAATGCTAAAACACCAGTTGCCAAGATTGTTTCATTGATCTGTGTCTACAGAGACCACAAGCTGTGAAAGATTAGGTTATTCTCAGAACAGCAACTTCATTTCACCTCTCACAAGAAGATGGCTGTATTCCACAAGTGTATCCCAGACTGATGTTGAGCAGAAGTAAGTTCCCTTCCATGAACACTTTTCAGCTTCTCTGATGAGCAAGTTTTATGCTTGGAGGTTGGTCACCTTGTCTCTACTGTTACATTCTTGCCTCCTCTGTTTATTGGCGTAAGGGAAAGACTATAAACCTACTGAACATTTCTTCTTTTTTATGTCTTTCATGTGTTATTTTGAGATCAAGAATGTGATGTGTCCATTTAGAAACTGCCTACCTGCAGGAAAGAAAGACTTACCACAGCTGACATCTTTAATGCAGCCCCAAATACACAGTGAGTAGCCTGCCTGGGAGTGGGTGGCAGGCATGTCCTTTGACAGAGGGCACATTAGGTCTTCTCTTCTTTTTCTTTTCTTTCTATCTTTTGTCCCCACATCTTCACTGGTGTTATGTGGAGACAGACTATTCTGCGAACACATGCTGGCTTCATTACAAAGACACACACGAAGCTCGGGTCACAGAAGCATGAGAGGCCCAGGGTGGTGGTCAGGGCTCCAACTCGGCTCCCACAGCTCAATACCTGCCGTGGGACCCTGGACATACGACAGCACCCCTCTGAGCCGTGGTTCTCTCTTCTGCAAAGGTGGTTCCAGGGCCTACCCCACAGAGTGTTCAAGACACTTAAATGAGACAGTCGGTCAAGTGCCACCAGGCCTGGCCTCAAGAAGCCGTGGCTGCTAAGAGTATTCAAGTTCGGATTGGTCAATACTTGGGCAAGGTAAGACTGTTGCTTTCTGCTTCAGTGAAACATTAATTTATACTACGTATTATGGTTAATGCATGAGTTCTTTTTCTCTATGATAATGTGGAGTGCCTACCAGTTAGGAGGCGTTCTGGTACAAGGAAAAGAACGCTCAACTAAAGATGGTTTAAATGATAAAAAACATGCAGTTGTATCACATTTTTAAAAGTCCATTAGTAGGTGATCCTGGGGTTGTGTTGGCAACACAATAATGTCATCCTTGCCCAGGTCCTTTGCATCTTTCTGCTCTGCCACCCTCAACTTCTCCCCCTCACATTATCACCTCATGGTCCCAAGATGGCTGCTGCAACACCAGTCACCTCAACCACATTCAGTGGCAGGGCCAGGACAATTAAAAAAAAAAAAAAATCTCTTCTCATGACCCTTCACATGACTTCTTTTCCTTGATTATCAAGGAATAAAACTCTTCCCTGAAATTCTCTGCTGACTTTCCTCTGGCTTATTGACCTGAATGGAGTCACTTGGCACCCCCTGATATCAAGGGAGGAAGAGGAAGCACCTATCTGGCTCATGCAGGCCTTTGCAGCTGGAGAAAGGCACTGGTGGGGATTCTGATGCCCCTAACCGATAGTTTCTGCTACAGGGTGTGGGACTGTGGTAAATGGATGGGGATATCCAGCCCTGTGCAGCTGAATGAACTAAGTGTTGGGAAGAAGTGTGGCACGACTCACTGGTTCCCCTACTGGGTTCTGGCCTTCCTGCTCCCTTCCAGTGTGAGCCTGAGCAAGCACCTCACCTCCGAGCCTCCCCTGAACAACGAGAGGCTTTGGGCAACCTCCCAAAGAAACAACTAAAACTCATGCCATTGCTTTTAACCACATAGGAAAAGAGAACAGAATATTGATGAGTGAATTATTGATTGATCACATTAATTATTGGCAGACAAGCTTGTTAAGACTGCTTTTGACAGTAGAGAGACTTGAGCTGTGTGTTGAAGGATGGGTTGGCTTGCAATAGTCAAGGGAAGTGGGAATTCCCAGCACAACAGGGTCAACAAAAGGGTGGAGGTGGGCAAGGCCAGTGTTTGTTTGGAGGTCAGGAAAAAGACGGACTTCACGTAAAACACTTTGTTCAGTAGCTTGTTTTGCCCAAAACTAGTCTCCCAAGATGTTATAGGAAGGACATGGGTCTGTGGTCTATTACATCAGATCTACTACATTACACTCTAGCCCAATACACCCAATAAAAAAATACATAATGCGAGCCACATAAATAATTCTAATTTTTTAGTAGACACATTAAAGAAATAAAAAGAAATAAATGAAATGTATTTATTTAACTTAATATACCCCAAATATTGTCAACTCACTGTACAATCCATCTAAATAATGAATGAGATCCTCTGAATTCTTCTTTCTCGTACTGAGCCTTCGAAAACCAGTGTGTGTTTACAACCACAGGACAGACCAGGCGGATTTCTAGTCAGTGGCCACACGTGGCTGGGGGCTGCAGGCAGCAGCCCCAGCTCCTCTGGGAGACCCCTCCCCACATACAGCAACCGCCTCCTCTCGGCTCCCTTCCTCCCTCCCTCCCTCCCTCCCTTTCTGTCCTCAGCACTTCTTGCCCCAAGAACTAGTGTTGTAGCGAGCTCACACAAAGTAGGAACTGCCATCTAGCAGAAGGCTTCTCATGCTTTTCCCCAAAGTGCCCCCCATTGGCAGAGAGCAAGCAAGGACCTTGGAGGGGTGGGTGGGAGGTAGCCATGATTTTCCCTCAAGCCAGGCTGCTGCCACTATGGAATTTCTTTGAAGTCTTCTGTTTTATCCTAAAAAATTATGGAGATTCTACATTCTACTCCAAAATATATCCATGTTTGTTTGCATACTGAAAATGTTTTAGATTACTTGGCATCTAGGGAAAACCAAAGCCTAGTATGTTTATGTTGTAGTTCTCTTGCCCGTTCTGCCTATCGTTGGGGTTATGTGCACCCCAACTTAAGGGGCACATGATCACCTGATCCCCAAGCCTCCCTCCAGCTCTGGGTGCCCACGACTTTCTTGAAAAATTAAGTTGGATGGTCCATTCCCTTGTGTCTCAGCAACCCATGAGCCTGTGAAAAGTTTTTGGTGTTTTGTTTTTTTTTTTTTTTTTTCTTAACCATTCTAACCTAGGACAACCCACTAGCTGGAGACTTTCGGTACCAATCTTCCAAATGCTCCCTTCTCCCTGCCAGTAACTGTCCCCACTTGTGCTGAAATAGCCCTAGAAATACTCCCTATAAGTACCTCCAGGAAATTCTTCCTCCTGGAAGAGGTATGATTCCTACTGAAACTACTTGTGAAAAACCAACATTTTGAAAGACAATCCCAGTATGATCATAAATTTCTAGTCTTTATTAAAGGATCACCAGTAATTAAAGTGGTAAATTTTATAATCATTACAAAAAGCTTATATATAAATAAATATATTTTACATATATAAATGTGACTATGTTATATACGTTATATGTAGAATATAAAAACTGTTCTGTGAAAGTAATACAAATACAGTAACTGTATAAAATAAAACAAATTTTTTTGAGAGACTGAGAGAGAGCAGGGAGGGGCAGGGGCAGCGGGAGAGAGAGAATCTTAAGCAGGCTTCATGCCCAGCATGGATCCCGACGTGGGGCTCAATCTCATGACCCTGAGATCATGACCTGAGCCAAAACCAAGAGTCGGATGCTTAACCAACTGAGCCACCCACCCAGGTGCCCCTATAAAATAAATGTTTTTAAAAATAAATAAAACATAAATATATAATATACTATAGATGTGGAAATTTTATTATAAGTACATAATAAATAAAATATAATTATATAAAATATATACCTAGGTTTGTAAATAAATATATTATAAAATTATATTTAAATTTTTTCAAGCTTACCACTAATAAGGATACCATTAACCATCTTTAGCCTAAAGGACCCTGGGACTGGAGGTGGCCACAGGCTCCCGGGCAGCACACTGTGGACTGCACGGGCCTGAGAGACTCCCAGAGGGGCTTCCTGTGGCAGGCAGGGATTTTTCTAAGATTACCACCACAATTGATCCCATGTCACACAGTCTTCTTGTGGATGTAATGCTGAGATGTCCCCTCCTCTTGAACCCTGGCAGGGCGGGGGGGAGCTTTGCGACTGTCTCCACCAGTAAAGTCTGATGGAAATGACCACCAAGCCTAGACCCTAACAATGCCATTCGCATCCACCTTGTACATCTAGATGAGTGCTCTTGCTGAGAGGGAGTCCAAGCCACCACAGGAAGACCAGGGGCAGAGGGCGGGCTAACAGAGTGCTGTGGAGGTCCCCAGTTAACAGGCAGCATGACCCGCCACACACGTGAGTGAGCCAGCCTTCAGATGGTCCCAGAACCCAGCCGTCAATCACCTGCAGCTTCCAAGCCTCCCTGGCAGATAGCACGCAGAGATGAGCTGTCCTGAATGGCATACTCATGAGCAAGAAATGAATGAAAACAACAACAAAATCAAAGTGACACACACACCCACTACACACACACACAGCCCACATGCACACGCACTCACACTGTGATTCTGAACAGCGTGTCCCCTGCATCTGCTCTACGCACTCTTCTTAGATGAGCTCATCCATCTCATGGCGGTCTGAAGCCCATGACCCAACCCTGCATCACCAGCTCCCAAATCATGCAAGTTTCTTCCCAAATTTGCAGCACACTCATTTGGCAGCAGAACCGTCCCTGAAGAGAGTGGTGAGGCTGGTCAAGGCTGCTTATCCATACGGTTTGCTGCAGAAACTCCGTGAGTTTCATTACCCAGAATGCCCAGGATCCCACGGGGCTGTTAATGATATACAATATAAGCAATGATTTAACATTCTAAAATCCAACAAATCCTGAGTTCTGAAATAGATATGGCCCCCAGGGTCTCAGATAAGGGACGCAGATAAGGGACCCATGGGGTAGATTGCTCAGGTCATGAGCCCCAATTGTGAACAATGGAAAACAACAAGCCAGCTCACACTCACTGGGGTCATTTCATTATTGCTCACGTCCACCCGGGGTCAGCAAACCCAGCCCATGAGGCCACAGTGAAGCCGTCCAGCCTCCAGCCATGCTCAGCTGGGGGATCAGCAGGCTGGCTGCCTGGCGAGGGCCAGATGCACGCTCCCAGGCTTGGCACCGATCGTGTTTCCCAAAGCCCGTGCCCTCACTCGCTGCTGCCGACATCAGGCTCCACATTAAACACCAGATTAGAGCTGTTTGTCACAGGATTTGCAAGGCTTTCCTCCAGCAGCTAAGAGCAAGCCTGCATTTCCCTGGAACATCTAATACAGCTGTCAGGGGCTCTCTCGGGCCGTGAGCACACAGCTGGGCTTGGGTGGGGACAGCAAGGATGGGGAGCGAGGAATGGGCCAGAGAGCCCCCTGCCAAGGAAGAAGAGGGGAATTCTTCACCCCGACAAATTGCCCATGCGTCACAGCCCTGGAGTCTTAGGCCACTTTGCTCCTGAAATGCTGTGCCTTTTGCAAAGAGCTGTGTTCTCCAGCGCATGGATCTGGCCGGAATCCCAACCCTGCTCCTTACTTTGGAACTTTGGACAAGGCACTAAGACTTGTCGTGCCTCAGTTTCCCCACCTCTGACCTGGGGATGCTAACAACTTTATGCACGCCGTGGGGCTACCATGGCATGGAGACCCCAAGGACCAAGGCTCGTGGACGCTTCATTCAAAGTGTCCCCAAAATGGAAATGACCCAAGTGTGTGTCAGCAGGGGGACGTGTAAACACACGGGGGCATGCTCGCACAATGGAATTCTGTGCAGCGAGAGAGGAGCAGACCGGCCACACCCCAGCACACAGACGGACGTCAGACTGACAACACGTGAAAGAGGCCAGCACAGAGGAGGACCTGCTGCGTGATGCCACGGACGCCAAGTTCAAGAGCAGCAAGTGAAGAGTGTGGAAGTCAGGGTCGCGGTGAGCTGGGACGAAGGGCGCTGACGAGGAAGGAGGATGAGGGCACCCCAAGCGTGCGGGGGGGCTCTGTGTGTCTCAGGGGACACATACGTAGCACCTCGCTGAGCTGCACACTCCACAGAGTGCACTGGATTGTATTTAAGCTAGGCCTCAGTTAAACCCCAAAACAAAATGGGTGTATCGTAGGTACTCGAAAGTTGGCAGCTTAGAGAATGTTTGCGTGTGGCCCTCCGCGCAGGGACGGCCTTTCTTCTAACTAGACCACAGACAAGCTCCTGGTGATTTTATGCCCTGAAGGGTTTGTCATTTTTCTTGACTAAGTAGGGTTCTCTCAGGTCGGCTTGGTTGTGCTTTCTGGCTTGTCTCTGGTTTTGATATTTTTTTTCTTTGGAGGGAGAAAGAGAAGTTGGGGAATGGGAGGGCAGGAAGGGGAGAGCAAGAGTGCTGGGACGGTGCCAATGTAACCAGTCACCTTCCAAGACATGTCCGTCAGCAAACGCACCCTGGAATTTCCTCTGTGAGTGCTTCGGGGCTCAAGTTTTCCATGAAGCCCCGTGTTCTGGGGGGTACCCAGAGCCTGCCCAAACGCAGCTCCGTGATCAAGAGCCGCCTCCCGCTGCAGGACCTTGGCAGGACCGAGAAACGGCACCGAGACGCAGAGGACGATGGCTTTACTCTGTCCCAAGAATGGGTGGGTCCTGGCTTGGCTCAGAGTGAGGCCCGGAACCTTCCCTCCCTCCAGGCCAAACACCTCCCCGCGGATTCTTTAAACACTGCTGTGTTTATCTAGAAGGCTGGCTGAGGCAGTGCTGAGGCGGGTGGTATGAGTGGACTTGCTTCTCACCTCCCACGCAGGAGGCCTCTGTCCCGTCTCTGCAGGTGGCCTTGGCAGGGGTGAAGCAGGGACTGGGGACACTGGACCTGCTGCCCTGGCCTGAGCTCACAGCAGCCCTGGGAGCGGAGGCCCATCCGGACCCAGCTGACCGGGGCCAGCTCATCAGCGTGCGGGCCAGCAGCCTCTGTCCCTCCTCTCTGGTCTCGCTGCTACAGCCCGGGCCTCCGACGCGGTCAACACAACAGAACATCTTAACCAGGGAACCCAGACCTGTGCTGACACTCAGTCCATGCTGAAGAGACCAAAGCCCGTAGGGACACCCTGGGACCACTGATTCAGGCCATGACAGACGGGCCCAGAGACGGGTTTGAGCCCCATCTACACACTGTGCTGTGTACAGAGCCTGCCACCTGGTATGTGGAATGTCCACTCGGCGCCGCCATTGTCACGGCCACTGTGTCGCCTCGGCCTCCTGCTCAGCACAGGGGTCTCCCCGCCCCATGGTGCTCTGTGCACAGCCGGTCTGCCCTCTCCAAGCCCTGCAGCCTGCTGCACAGTGTGCCACCGCCCCCCCCCCCACTCCCCAGGGGTCTCACCAACTCTCCGCAGCTCCCGCTCTACCAAAAACACCCTCACCCGCGCCCCCATGAGGACTCGTGAAATGCACGGAAGCAGAACCGCTGGCTACATTCAACTCCTGGGGCTGCGACAAATGATCTCAAACTTTGTGGCTTAAGACAACACAACTTCACTGCCTCCAGTTTATTCTGGAAGGCGGCATCCAAAATGGGTCTCAGTGGGCTCAAGTCAAGGTGTAGGCAGGGCTGGACCCTTCTGGAGGCTCCCGGGGAGAACCTGTTTCCTGCCTCTCCCAGAGTCCAGAGGCACCACATCCTCGGCTCTCGGCCACATCATCCTGACTTCTGCCTCCCTCATCACGGTCCCTCTCTGACTCTGGTCCCTTGTGCACCTCTTACAGCAACCCTTGTGATGACGCTGAGCTGGGATCATCCAGGACCATCTCCCCACCTTTGGGTCCTTAACTTGACCACATCTGACAAGTCCCTTTTGCTGCATAGGGAAACACATTCACAGGTTCTGTGGACCGGCGGATGTCTGTCAGGGAGAGGCATGCCGAGTGAAGTACACACAGGCTTCATCTGTCCAAGCAGAAAGAACCAGCGTGAGCTCCCAAAGGTCTGCATGGGGTTATACTTTGTCCAGCAGAGCACGAGGGTCCCTATCTTCCCACCTTCCTTCCCTTCAGCAGCCCCTGCCTTCCCTCCACGAGTCTTGCTCAGCCTGAGACCCGGGAGAGCCCAGTCCACTCATCTCGGAGGATAACCGCCTATGAGAAAAATTGGTCTCCAAAGGGTACATCTTGTAAAACATGAAAAAATATAATACCCAGTGCTGGCGAGGACATGGTAAAAACAGCAGTCTCCTGCCCTGCCCATGGGAATAGAAAGCAAATTGGCAACCATTCCCAAGAACCTTGACAACACTTGAACATTCTGATCCCCTAATTTGTTCTGGCAAACTCTCCCAGGGAAATAATCCCAAATACTTCACGTGGGAAGTGCTGAATAAACAGGCACTCTGCTGACCTGAGCTGGACCTCGAGGCAGCAGGGGGCTGGAAGAGGAGGGGGGGGCAGAGGTGAGCTTCGAGCATGACTCACACACCCTTCAGAATAACCAAATGTTAGCGCATCACAGGACAGAGAGCAAGTCCAGGGCTGCGGAGGGACATTCCTGTGTGGCGGGTGGCCGCCCGTGGGCACCCCTCCTCCCCCCATCAGAGCCCCTGCCCCTAGCTCTCCTCGTTCCCGTGGGGTAGGGTCAGGGCTGCTACTTTCCAGCAGAGCAAATCATAAACACCAGAAAGAGAGGGAGAAGGTGAGGGCGAGAAGAGCCTGAGTCGCAGGGTGGGAGAGGGAGGCCGGCAGGAGTGTGGGAACGGGGAGAGGGAGCTCCATGGTGCCTGAGTGCACTGGCCCATGCCAGGAGCCCAGGGCTCAGACTCTCCTGGAGACAGCTGCTATTCCGAGTCCCGGCACAGAGCAATCACCTCCCACCCCGTGCCTCACAAAGTGGATTTGATCACGGCTAAGTGCCCTTCTAATCAAAAGTGATGCAGAGTGAGCCCCTCTGGCAGAGGAACAAAATACCACCTTCCCCCATTCTGCTGCCGGGAACTCGGACGGGCTGGCCGCCATCTTGGTCCATGGGGGCTGCATCCTGGGAGGGCAGAGGGCTGAGCTGGGGGGCCCGGTCCCCCCCGGACTGCACAGCAGCGGCGCCCACCAGTCCAGGCAGCCCACAACACAAGCGAGAAAGCAACATCTCTCATCGTGATGGCACTATTTTTCTTGCCTCTACCACTCATAGCTGAATCTGATCCCAACTAATACAATGGCCAACAAATAACAAAAAAGATAATACTGTCATAAAATACCAGGGTTCTAATAAAAAGTATTATAATTGTATAATTGTAATGATATACAGATAGAACATCATACCACTCTTAGACTTGAACAAGCAGGACCCTTACCCCAGGGCCCTACCTCACGGAGCACCATAGTTTGGCTTTCCAAAATTTCCTAAACTCCCTCCAGTGGCTGGGACCAGCCCACTAGGCAATGCCATCCAAGCCAGGAGGGGACCCATTCGAGCCCTGGTCCTCATTCTCTCCCATCCTCCAGCCCTCCCCATGAGAGGTCGACCAGATGCTCTAAGGAGCTTGGGGGCTTGCACCTCTGGGTTACGCCAGGTTCTATGGCCAGGCCTGTGCCACTGATGATGCAGCATGTGTCAGCAGGACTGCATGAGATTGGGCCACCAGGATGGTGATGACACTCTGATTTGGAGTCACTCAGATTGTTTATTAAGACACAAGCCCTGGAATGAATAACAGTCTGGAGCCCCGCACGTCCTACAAGCCACCCCGCCATCATTATTATTAAATGCTTGCAATTACTGCTAATAACAAAGAGTCCATATCAATCCAAAACTCCAGAGTAGTAAAGCTAATCCCTCTACCAAAAGGTGAGGGACCTGGGAACCAACTTCCTAGAGCCAAGTGGGGCCCCCCCATCAGTGTCCCACAGTGTCCCCGTCCTGAGGAAGTAGAAAGCCATACATTTCCCTCTTTGCCTCCCTCCTGGCCAACCTCCATCTGACAGGCTTCTCAAAAAGATAAGCATCAGCTATAGCACCTGTCTCTCTGAGTCTCTCTCTTTACATCTCTGTTCAAAGTGACTGCTTGGCGCTTCAGAGCCCAGCAGACAGCAAGGAAGCAGAGAACCACGAGGAATGGCAACAGGGATTCGGAGTACACAGGGCTGCACGCATTCTCTCATTGGTCACACAGCCAGCCTAGAATGAGCCTGCCCTCGTCCCCTGGTTTGCAGGGGAAGAACCTGAGGGCACCTGTAGGACTGGGCAAGCCCGGATGTGGTAGGAGGCTGTGGCCACGCCCTGCACAGGTGGCCACGGAGGAAGGAGGGAAAGGGAAGGTGCAGGGAGCGCTGGGAGCATTTGACATTGTTAAACCTTTTCAGTTATGCAGCAAAAAGCTGATTCGGCCCCTCCAGCTGGCTCTGCATCGAGTCACAAAGGGAGTGTGTCTGTGTTCCATTCTCAGCCCCGAGCCCCCAGTCTGCCTGAGCCGTTGGGAGGGAGCCTGGGAATTGGTATTTTAACTCCTAGGTGACTCAGCTGTGCATTCAGGGTGAGGAACTACTGGATTAAATTGTCTCTAAATTTCTCCCCTTCCAGCGTTCTGGCCCTTCTGTCTCCTCTTGGGAAGAAAGTCCCTCCCTGCCTCCTCAATGCAACACCATGTGGCTTCTCACACCTCGCTTTGTGTTACAGATAAGGACCTGAGACCCGGAGCAGGAGAGTGACAAGGCCACGGTCACACCGTGGGTCTCCGACGAGGCTCACTGACCCCCGTTCCCTAACTCCTGACCTCCTGTTCCAATCTGAGCCCACTGGGCACTGTTTCCCTCTGCCCCAGAGAGCAGCCTCTGCTATGAACATAAGCATCAAAACATAAAATCAGACAAGACGGAGAAGGACACCATATACTGGTGGGTGTCCAAGTCCTCCAGGTGAGCCCCACCTGACCACTGCACGCTCTGCCAGCCCCGTGTTCTCAGACACCCCTCAGTGGTGCCCCGCCAGGACCCGGGAGAGGCCACCTGGGACATGCCGGCCCATCCAGCAATCTGTTTCCAATTCCCTGACACAGGGGGCGATTCATCCTCCTCCTGCGGCAGCCGCGCCGCGGGCTCCACATGCCTTAAGGATTACACGCTGAGTGACCTCTGCCGGGCGCTGAGTCAACGGGAGGCAGGACAACGCGTTCCATTGTTCCCCACCCGCCTTCCCAACGCCCTGGTTGGCAAGAAATGTCTCTGAGAGACAGATGGAAAGAAAACATTCCCCAGGCCTGGGCCTCCCCATCAGGCTGATTAGCCACCATCCCAGAGATGGCTTTGCAGAGGCTGGTGAGCTGGGCTCACTTCTGTCCCCAAACAAAGCTGTCTTCTCCCTCATCGGTCCCTGCTGCTCAGGAATTAACCTCAAGATGGGGGGTCAGCCCAGAGGACCATTTACCTGGACTGCCCAGGGCAGGCCAAATTGCAAATACTCCATTTATCACCATTCATTAATATAGTCCTTACTATCACGATTTACTGAGCACTTACAATGTGCCAAGCATAAACTCCACACGCCCACCAGGACAACAGAGGCTATGTGGAAGGCACCTGCTCCATGCCTGGCACTGTGACGTGAGCTGCCTTCTCGTTTAGTCCTGCGGACACAGCTGTGAGGGACGTGCTGCTGTTAGTCCCATTTTACAGACGGGAAGGCAGACCAACAGAAGTCAGCTAGGGAGAACAGGCAGAATCCGAACCCAGGTCTGTCTGCTCCGAAGCCCATCAACCGTTTTGCTGAGCTCGCTGTCTCTTCCGTAAGGAAACTCACAAATCCCTCGCACTCTTCAGCTCGGAGCCCTCATGTTGCCCCCCCCCCAAGCGCCCCCTCCTCGGGAGCCGGTCACGCGGTTGTTCGCGAGGGCTCGTGACAGGTGAGCAGCCGCTCTGGGTCCCCTCTGGCGAGCAGCACGGTGCCGCGTCCAAGAGAGGGCGTGCTTCCAGGCTGCAGCACCGAGTTGGAGAGGTGACGTCACAGACAAGCCCGTGCCTGAGAATGAGCCCCGGGGCCGCGCAGAAGGCTTCCCCTGCCGGAAGGCTCGGAGCACTCAGTGCAGCAGAGGTGACCCGCGCTGCGGTCAAGGAGGAAGCAGGACTGAGAGTGACGCCCGCGTCAGGGGACGATGTGCCGGATGGGAGGGCCGGTGTAGAAAACTGCTCCTGTCTCCCCGTCGGCCAGCACTCACAGCTCTCCTGAGAAACCAGCCCCAGAGAACGCTGGGAAAACCCACCAGGGAAGGAGAGGCACTCAGGCCAGCGAGAAAACTCCATTCAAGAGCCATGTGCTCTAGCTGCTCCTTCTCCTCCTTCTGTGTCCTCGACACACTTCAGTCACGGGCCTCTGGAACGTTCTACCAGTCGATCAGAGCATGTGCTGAAGCGAAACCCACTCGCTCTGTCTGCCCCGCCAGGCGACGGGTTCCCCTCTTACACCGGCTTTGCTCACGACGTTCCATCCCTTGTCTTCTCTGAATTGCGAGTCTGGAAGCCTGGAAGCACCAGCTAGGTTGGAGGGTTGCAGCCTTGGGCTTTTGGAAAGGTAGGCATAAGTCTCACTAAAACACAAGCCGAGATGCAGCCGCGCAGAGACAGACGGCCCAGCACCAGGACCGACAGACCCTCAGGCCAGACAGCCATGGGTCGAAGTGGTTTCGCGGACACATGCCCCCTGAGCTGGACCTTCCTGGGGTTTCTGCCACCGGGGTGACTGTGGTGTTACCCCGAGCAGCTCTGCTGCGGTAGAAGAAACCGGCCCGGGAGAGCCCCCCCCAAACCCAGTCATACCGGCCTCATCAGCACTTTCTTGGTGCACCTCACAAAAGCCACTCCAACTAGCTTAGGCTAAGAAAAATGAAAATAAAAACTAGTAAAAACAAACAAGGAAGCAGGATTATGAGAAGAAAAGATGGAGGGGACCACGGTGCATCCTGAGCGGTTGTCGGGGGCCGTGCATGGCATAACGCTCTGCTGCCACATCTTGAAGTTCTCAGCTTTATCTGTGAGCAGCTCAGTCCTGCCGGGGACCCCAGGGCGATGGTGCAGGACCAGCCTTGGCACACGCCTCCCAGGGGTGAGGGGCCAGGGGTATCTATCCTCCAGTCCCATCCCTCGCCGACTGAGGACCCCCAGCATCTCCGATCTACCCGGTGGGGGGGGGGGGGGCAGTCCGTGCAGACGGTCATGAGCGCTCCCTGGGAAGGTGAGTGCCGAGGGCATGAGGGCAGGGTGGTGGCAGCTTGGGCACTGTGCATTATGGAAGGAGAGTAAGGACAGCGGTGGTTTTACCTAGAACGATTCCAGGGGAAACCGTGCCTAGCTGCATCTGACTCTCAGCAGGCTGGGTGTTGGCCCAGCTAAGAATCCCAGAAATCAGACCACCTTCCCATTCCACGAAAACACAGACGCTCACAACATAGCAGCCCGCCCGCAGCGTTCCGTGGGATTACGCCACAACCCTGCTTGAAACTGCTAATGAAATGCAAACTCGGCCCCATGGGCTATAAGCAGATACCCCATGACCTTGCCCACCTCCCTCACCACGCTCCAGCCACACTGGCCTTTCCCTGCACCAAGTCCCTTTCTCATCTTTGGGCCCTTCTAGAAGCTTTGCCTTCCATCTACAATGTTCGTCCCTCCTTCTCCCTTTCATGTCTGGACCCTTGTCACCCTCCGGGTTACAGCTCAGATGTCACCTGCTCCAAGAGGCTTTCCCAGGCCGTGCCAGGTCCCCTTCCATTAATTTCCAGCATGGCACTCTGTCCTCTGGGGCACTCATCACCAGAGATGATGAAATTTCCTTTCCAATCATCTGTCTCCCCGCTCACTTGAAATTCCATGAGGCAGGCGCCACCCCTGCTTCTCTCCCCGACACATTCCTGGAGCCAAACACCATGCCCTAAGGCTCAGTATTTGGCCAATGAATAAATGAATTTGGTTTCCTGAAGTCTCTGCCTTCAAAGGGAACCTCCTGAACATCAAGAGCGATGCTGTAATAGAAAAACCATGGGCTGGGGCCCGTGGCAGAAGGCCTGGGGGAGAACTTGCAGCCGCACCAACCAGCGTGTGCCCTTGGCTGTGTTGTGGGAAGGCGCTCTGTCCCTCCCGGCGCATAGGAGGTGAACACCACAGCACCTCTGTTTCTCCGTGCTGAGCCGACCTGCTGCACTATAAACCTCCGGCGCCCCCGGGGGTTCCCGCCCAGCAGCAAAGAGGAGGGCGAATCACCTCCTCAACATGGGGGAGCTGGGGCCTTCCTCATTCTCTCTGGGGGCTGTGCACCACCCCCCTCCAGCCCACATCCAAAGACACCAGGACACGTGGACATGGAGATGGACTCCTTCCTGAAAGCATCCCTCCAGGAGGGCAGGCTCAGTGCTGTGAAAGCCAGCTGTGTACGCATCTAAGGGAAGGCAGGCAGCCACTGAAAACAGCCCTGCCCAGCTCCCTCTGTGACAGAGACATCCCAGTATCTGTCTTCCTGCTGCCTTTCTCCCCCGGACCCTGGCGCCGGGTTCGCCTTTGGCCCTGAAAAATGAGAACGGGCTTGGCTGGGAAGCAGGAGGCAACTGAGCTCTGTAAAGGGGTCGTAAATTTTTAAAAATTAGAAATTGGGAGTAAATCATCAGTGACTCAGAAAAAAACATTTCTTTCCAATCTGGAGGTTCTTATCCTTTGGGGGAACTTGGACTCCTTTGGAA
The DNA here is from genome assembly GCF_004348235.1 of Phoca vitulina. Lineage (NCBI taxonomy): Eukaryota > Metazoa > Chordata > Mammalia > Carnivora > Phocidae > Phoca > Phoca vitulina. The sequence goes on along the minus strand of NW_022589759.1, from coordinate 2,282,260 downwards.
GTCTTACACAACCAACGAGCCACTTGTCAGAATGTTTTTAAGTACATAAAACTTGCAAGATTACAAAGGAAACAATCATATTGAAATACAGTAATTAAACTAGTTTTAATTGAGATATAGTCACATATGCGCTTTTTCAGGAGCACAGATCTCACAGGGTCTAAGAGCTTCTTTAACTCAAAGTAGCCCTGGGCTCAGATGATAGTTCAAAACAGCAGCGGTGCCTGTCCTCCAATGAGGAAATGTCTGTGATTTCACTGGTGACAAAGTTGCAGACTCTGTCAGTGCTCCCGGCTTGTTACCTTTATCCATAATGGAAGGAAATGCTAAATTTCAGTTAGCATCTGGGGAAAATAAAGATGCAATATTTTTCCACCCAGGTTCTCGGGTGCTCTGAATTCTCCCCATGGATACCTCGGTTAGGGACCCCGGTGGGGTCATAAGGCCCCTGGCTGCCATTCCGGCCCCACTCACAGAGTTAGCGAAGAGAAAGCACTCAGGCTGGCACTTACGAAGTGTAAGATACCCAAATTTCATGGTTTGTTTTTTTTTTTAAATAAAAAGAACACCTCCAGGGATGGGGAGGAATCTGAACTAGATTTGGAGGTTTAGCCCAGGTACAGAATTTAGGGTAAAATTTTCCCCTTGTTTTGGCTCATCTGTCTTCTACACATGTATATTATTTTTAATTATTACTAAACTTACATAATGAAAGGAGACATGCACTGGAGAAGGACGGCTGTAAACAGCTTTCATGCCAACGTCTGCAGGTTAGCACTGTCTGCATTTCCCATGATGGGTGCATGGTGCATCTGAAATTAAAAGCTCCTACATAGTCACTGAATGGTATACTTGAAATGGGTGAATCATACGGTATGTCAGGTATATCTCAATAAAAGTAAAAGCTGCTAAATTTTTCAATTTGTTAATTAACTAGATTTTAGAGACAGTCTGGACATACGTGATGAACGTAGGACGACAACTAGTTAACTAAAGTTAACCCATCAAACACACTTAAAAAGAGAGACGATAAGCCCTTCGGGAAATGTAAATATTGTGTGCATACTGGATGATATTAACTAATGACTGCTAAATGTTTTAGGTGTGATAATAACACCATAGTTGTGCCTAAAAGAAGAGATCTTGAGTGTGCAAGGCATCTCTTTGTTTTATTTCTTGCAAGGTGTATAAATCCACAATTATCTCGGGGCACCTGGGTGGCTCAGTCAGTTAAGTATCTGCCTTCGGCTAGGTCATGATCCCAGAGTCCCAGGATGGAGCCCCTCATCGGGCTCCCCACTCAGCGGGGAGTCTGCTTCTCCCTCGGACCCTCCCCCCTTCTCATGCTCTCTCTCTCAAATAATTAAATAAAATCTTTTAAAAATAAATAAATAAATCCACAATTATCTCAACATAAAAGTTTTATTTAAGAAAGAGAGCCATCCATATCCTTTAGAGATACATTCTGACTTAGGGACAGATGAAAAGATACAGTATCAGAATTTGCTTCAAAGTAACCCTGCCTGGTAGGGTGGGAGAGAGTGGGTAGAAACACAGAGAAGCATCTCCCTTGCGCTCACTCGCTCCACCAGCTGCTGTTGCGTGGCAGGTTCACGGAACTTCCTTCTACTTTTGTAGACATTTGAAATTTTCCGTAAAAAAACATTTTTACATGCTAATCTTTTTTTAACTAACATTTTAAGGAGCTAATCTTTTCTTTTAACTGCCTACCGGACAGGCAGTAGCAATGAAAACCACACCAGGTAAATCGGGTTTCTAGAAAATCAAGTTTTGTGATATAAAAACTCAAAGAAAGAATCATTGTGTTTTCCTTTTATAAGTTGAGGGAATTTTAAGTAACAAAACTCTTGCCCTTCCCACCTCCCCAACCAACATAAACCAACCTGAAGGTGAAAGGAGGTGGCAGGTGCCCAGTGCTCCACTCCCAGGGAGCTGAGCTTCTGGAGTAACCCTGCAGTGGGCAAGGAAGTCCAAGAATTGAGGTCCAGACCCAGGGTCCCGGGCCTACCTCAGCTGCAGAAGATCCCTTCCCCACTCTGAGCCTCAGTTTCCCCACTGTCCAATGCAGGGAGTTTGCACTGGAAGAACCTCTAGGCTTCTTTCCAGCTGATATGCTCTGGGATCGCTGGAGCCATGTTTACTTGGGCTCTGGTTGAGCAGGGACTGGGGCCTGCAGGCCGCCCTTCATCATGCAGGCTCTAACATGCCCCTTACTGAGACCCTGGGGAAGTCACATGCCCCTGCTGCTTCCCAAAACATGGGCGTTCCATGTCCCACCGTGGGCCCAGCATGGAGAGCTGGGTGGAGGCGTCTACACGTGTACTTAGCCAAGGACCAGGCCTAAGGGTGGTTACAGGGACCCTACGAATGAGGACAGAGGGTGTGAGCAGTGAGCCTCTTTCTGGCCGGGCCCGTGGACATCCCCCTTCCTTTGGGCCTCACTCCACTCCACCTTCTGGCCCCCACTGAGCACACACTGGTCTTCCCAGGTGTTCCTTAGGTGTGACTCGGGCAATTGCAAACACAGGACCTGGAGAGAGCCAGAAGTGACAAGTGCTTCATGGTGTCACTGACAGCAGATGAAGCATGGACTGGTCATAGACCCCCTTCAGAGGCCCTTGGCTCTCTTACATGGCCCAAATTCACATCCAAGCCCTACAGGCCTGACTTTGAAGCAGCTACTTAGATGGCGTGGCTTCCCTTTTCAAAATCCCTGCAGGGACACCCACCCGACATTTGGGGGTCTTAACCCACTCTGCCATTCAGGCTCTGGACACCCTGGCCTCAAACCACCATTTCAGCTGGGTTCCCACAATGCTCCTGAAAGACTCCTCCTTATGAAGAAGCATTTTCCAGAGTGGGTTCCATGAAAAAGTATCCTACAGAATGTCTGTAGGCATCACACTACTAAAAGTTTCCAAGGTCAAATAAGTTTGACAATCACGGGGTGACAAATCCAACTGTGTCTTCTGCAGGCCTTCTCAGTGACTTTACTGTACCGATGAGCATCGTGCATTCAAATCACCAAGAGGGGTACAGGGAGGTCACATTTTCACATTTTCTTGCTGACTTGACCCCAGAACTTGTATAACAGGCACTTTAGGGACCAAAAGTCTACGCACTTCAGGGAATAGTGCTATAGACAGATTGGTCTCCACTGTTACCCGTGTGATCAGGGCTGTTGCAATGTTCCAGCAACTTGATGTTCATTCATTGCAGTTTGCAATTTTTTCACAACCAAGCCCATTCACCCTGATCTCATACTGTGGCAACTCATCCTTTTAACATAAATACAGGATGCTTGATTCATTTGCATTGATCTGCTTGGACTCTTGTCCTGGTGACCTTCTAATGGTCATAGCTGGGGCCGCACTTGTTCTTAGAGTGTATACTTTCTGACCTCCCAAACTTTCAAGCATTCAAGAAAATGCTGTTGAGCACCTAGTATGTGAAGGACAGAGGCAGAGGCATCCAGCTGAGAAAGCTGCCCGTGCGTGTTCTGCCAAAGCGGAGAGAGCCTCTCCACAGGGTTCACACCTCACAGCCGTCCCAGCCAGCAGGTCCACAGTGGTAAGTCTGGAAACCAGAAGATGTTTTGCTGAAGTTAAGAGTTCAATCCTACAAGTCCAAAATCAGGGAAAGAAAATAGAGGAAAGCTGCCAGAATTCTCACCTACAATGAGAGCAACTGTCATAGCACAGAGACAAGTGGAGAAAATCTGACCCCCAAAGCCAGTTTTGTTGTAAGCCTCCAGTGTGTGGTCCTTGGTTACAGCAGGCCCGAGACACTCATACGCACTCTAAGGCATGTTCAGCTTTAGACATGTGAACATGCCATAGAGTGCATACAAGTGAGACATCCCCTCAACCCTTGATGGGCAAGGAGCATGGCTTTGGATCAGCACAGAGCTGGCTTTGGAAACCAGCAGCTGGGCTGCCAGGGGGCCACACTCAGCTAATGGTGGTGAGCTGCAAACCTGCAGGGGAACCCCCAGATTCAGGGACCGGAGGCTGTGGTCTTGGTGGGATGAACAGCGAAGAAGCCAGAGGCTGAAGAGAGATTCTGGAAATGAGAGCAGCATAGGAGGTCAGAATAAGCTTTCCTCTCATCCCTGCCTTTCCGAAAAGTGAAGCCAAGAAGCCCACTGGACAGTGAATGCAAATGCACCTTGAGAACTGACCAAGCTGTGACTATGTTCCCCAACCACAGAGACCCATCCGCACACAATGGAAGGCTCGGGGCTCAAGGTTTCAGGCACACCCTTGGCCACATTTACCAGCTCACCTCTAGCTGTGCACTCAGATACTAGGGGACCACTGGGAGGCCAGACTGCAAATTAAAACAAGAATCAAGTAGGTCTGAGCAGAGACATCAGTGGCTGCACAGCGCAGGGGAGACAGGTTTCAGAGCTTAAGTCCAGGAAAATGACTAAACTAAAATAAAATACAACTCCCAGAAATACAATTCAGAATCTGTATTTGCTATAACATAGTGTCTAAAATGCCCAGCACCATGGAGGGGCCCATGTGGCAAGAATCTGAGACCTCCTGCCCACAGCCATGTGAGGAGCTGTCTCAGAAGCAGACCCCAGCCCCAAGCGGGCCTTCACATGAGACGGACACCCTGACCACCATCCTGATTACCACTCATCATGAGAAACCCTGAACCAGAGGCACCCCACTAAGCTACTCCTGAATTCCCTCGGAAACTGTGGGAGACAGTAAATGTCTGTGGTTGTATTGAGTGGCTATGCTCGGGGATAACTTGTTACACAGCAATGATAACCAACACATCCAGCTGCCATGATGGGGATGTAGGGAGAAGAGCTGTTTTCCCCTTCAGTGCAGAGGACGTGGAATCTCTAGAAAAATCTCAGTTCCACAGAAATGCGTGAGGCTCCTGGACCCACAGACATAGTATGTAAGTGGTCATAATATTCTAAACATTAAAAAAAGTCACCCTAAAGTAATAAGTGTTGACGAGGGTGTGGAAAAAACAGAACTCTCTTGCACCATTGGTGGGAATGCAAACTGGTGCAGCCACTCTGTGGAAAACAGTATGGAGGTTCCTCAAAAAGTTACAAATAGAGCTACCCTATGATCCAGGAATCACACTACTGGGTATTTACTCAAAGAATACAAGAGCACTAATTTGAAGGGACACGTGCACCCCAATGTTTATAGCAGCATTATCTATAATAGCCAAGATATGGAAGCAGCCCAAGAGTCCATCAATGGGTGAATGGATAAAGAAGAGGTGGTGTATATATACAATGGAATATTACATAAAAAAGAATGAAATCTTGTCATTTGCAATGACGTGGATGGAACCAGAGGGTATTATGCTAAGTGAAATAAGTCAGTCAGAGAAAGACAAATACCACATGATCTCACTCATATGTGAAATTTAAGAAACAAAACAAACAAAGGAAAATGAGAGAGAGAGAGAGAAACCAAGAAACAGACACTTAACTATAGAGAACACACTGCTGGTTACCAGGAGGGGAGATGGGTGAAATAGGTGATGGGTATTAAGGGGTGCACTTGTCATGGGAAGCATTGGATGATGTATGGAAGTGTTGAATCACTAAATTCTACACCTGAAACTAATATTATACTGTATGTCAACTCTACTGGAATTTAAAATAATAATAATAATTAAAAGTTAAAAAAAAAAAGTCACCCTTTGTTAACTCAATTTTCTCTTTCAAGTTTGAGGAATTTTTTTTTTCTTTCTACACAAAACAGTAACAGCAGAATCCCCTAGAATTCTCTTCACATGGATGGAAACAGTGAAGTGAGCTTAGGATCTATTCTTGGTGTCCATCAGTGAAATGAACACAGCCCAGTCCCAAAAGGATTCCATGGTTGGATGGCAACAAGAAAATCAAATAAAACCACACATGTTCCAAAGAGGAGGCTGCCATTAAAATGTGGTGCTAATTAGCTCCCTTGTGCAATCATCCAGGAGTGAGCAGGGATGGGGGGTAAGAGAATTTGGGCTCCACTAGGCAAATATTTAGAACGCGTACACAAGCATAGCTGTGAAGAACCGAGGGAGACCCAAATAAAGTGCTGAGTGAACTGATGGCCAGGGAAAGAGTTGTTCTGGACGGGACTGTGTGAGCACAACAGGAGGCGACCAGCAAACGCTGTGCTCCCAATGAGGACCTCCAGGCCAGAGTGTCCCTTCCCACCCTCCGGCCCCTCTCCAAGCACAGTGAGATCCAAGGGGCACTGGCTTCAGACACCAGACAGAAGGTGCACCTGCAGGGACGTGGAGTGAGCACTGCAACGGGTCTGAGTATGACAGCCATTCTCACCAACATCGGCAACCATCCTAAGAGGCTGGTACTATTATTCTTCCCATATTGCCAATGACGAGACAGGATCAGGAACAATGACTGGCTGGTCGCAGGTCACACAGCCGGTGAGTCTATCAGAAGCAGCATCCAAGCCTGGGTCTGTCTGACTCCACAGCCCCATCTCTTAGCTACCATGGTAGACCTTCCACGATGGTTAAGAAACCCCTGTATTTCTGTTGTACCCGTGCCCAAAGTTCTGGGGCAAAGTCTAGCTGTTGGGTGTCACATGGCTGTCCATGAAAAAGTGCTGAAGGAAACAGAGGGCCGGAGCCTTGGGTGCCGTAAGGAGTGCAATGAGAGCAATGAGAGACACCAAGATGGCTCTCCTCCCTCTGTCTCTGTGTGTGTCTCTGTCTCTGTGCAGGTCTCTCTCCCTCCTAATTCCACTTAAGGGAAAATAGTTGGCTTGAAAGGGAAGGTGGCTGCCAGGATCACAGCTTGTTGAGAATAACTGCTTTTTGTATGGTTCTCCTCCAAAGAAAGTTCATTCAATGGTCCTTTCGTGATCTCTTTCCTTTTAATGAGATTTTTTTGAATAGGTAAAAGGTTCACAAGACAGAAAATGCAAAAAGAACCAGGTATCCAGTAGCAGGTTCTCTCCCCACCATTCCCCAAGCACTCCGTTTGCTCCCACTTCCAGAGACATTTTCTGGAAAGTCCTTTTCTACCAAATGGTAGCTGATCATTCAGTAATTCCACACCCAGATGTGTTCACTTCACAAGCTGTCTCAGATACGTGAGTCGCCCCAAGTAGAGAGGGTAGCATGGTCCCTGGTACTTACTCCACATTCACCATCACCACCATCTTCACCGAGTCTCCCACCTCAGGACACAAAGGCCACCTCTCTTGCTCTAAGCCGCACGCTCCTCCATCGTGTGGATGGATCATAATTCAACTAGTTCTTTTAACTGACATTTTTATTGTTTCCCATCTTGTAAGGTTGCAGACGATGCTGGACCAGCAACTGCGCTCATGTCACCTCGTACACACACAAATCTAGTCCTAGGATCAAAGTCCAAGAGGGGTGGCCGAGACTAGGGTACGGCAGCTGTAATTTCTATAAACATGGCCAGATTTCCCCCAGAGGGGTTGTACCAATTGTCCTTCCCAGCAGCACAGAATGACATGAGGGTCCCCGCCCTCAGCTGCACCGCAGGCCTGAGCACCCTCGTGAGCGCCTCAGCCAGCACCCGCCTCCCCCCGCCTCCTCCATCCAACACCTCACAAGCCAAAGGGCTGGCTCTGCCCATCATTGCCCCTGCAGCAGCTCCTCTCTGCCCCCCACGTCCATCCTCAGCCCAGCCACTGTGCCAGCTGAAGCTCACAGGCACCAGGTGTCCACACATCTTCCTCCACGGCCCTCTCTCCTTCCCCTTCACCTCCCATTGGCCTATCCCCATCCCTATCCTCCATCCCTCTTGCCTGGACCACCCCAATACACAGCACACCATCAACAGTGCAGGGGATCTAGAAGGTTAAAGGGAGAAGCAGGCTCAGGAAGGTAGCCCTCCAAGCCGTGGGCAGAGTCAGAGTGCTTGCTTGCACGAAGTGGGACTGGGTGCTCACGTAGGCTGCAGGGTGAGCAGCTAACTGAACCAGCTACGTGAGGGCCATGCAATGCACCGTCAGCACCTATGAGTGGGTCCACCTTAGACATGGGTTCTGGCTGCCTTTCTGGCCTCCGACCCTAGCCCCCACCCTGTGATCCATGGCCTAATGAGGTTTCCAGATGGGTCTCAGGGTGTGACAAGCCCGGATCCCCTGCACAATGCCCAGGCACATCCCCAGCTACTCTGGGGTGAGCAGTGACAGGGGCTCTTTCTCCTTCCCTGCATCCCCAAGGCTATGAACTCTGGAGGCTGGACCCCATTCCTGAGAATCCCAGAAGGACAATGTGGAAGGTTCTAGGCAAAAAGCCCCCTGTAGACTGTTCCGTGTGCTTTCTTTAGCAGGAGTGGTAACATGGTGGGCTGGAGGGACCGTGGGGCTGGTCCCCACACAGCGAGATGCTTCTCCCTGAGCCTCAGTTTCCCCACCCTGGAGGGGTGTGGCCCTGCTCATCTCAGAGGGTCTCCCTGGGCTGTGGGTGGAAGCTCCAAGCGGCATGTGTCCCTGGTCATCCTGCTTGGTTCCTCAGCTCCCGCTCCCTGTTCCTATGCACACAGGCCACCCTTCCCCTGGGGCTTGTCTCCCACAGCTGCTATGACAAATCACCACAAACCAAGTGGCTTCACACAGCACACAGTTATTCCCCTGTGGTTCTGCAAGCCAGGAGTTCAAACCAAGTCTCCCTGGGCTAGAGTCAAGGTGTTGGTGGGGCTGGTTCCTGCCGGAGGCTCCAGGAAGATCCATTTCCTGCCTCTTCCAGCTCCAAGAGGTGCCCACACCCCTCATCTGGTGGCCATGTCCCCCAGTCTCTGCTCCTCCACATCGAATGTCCCTCTCCCTCTGTCCGTGACACCCATGATTGCATCTGGATCCTCCAGGATCGGCCCCATCTCGAGATCATGAACTTAACCACATCTGCCAAGTCCTGTTGCCAAATAAGCTCACAGTCCCAGGTTCGGGGGATTCGGGCATGTCTGGGGGGTCCTACCACACCCTCCCTCACCTCGGTCTCCAGCGAGCTATTCTGGAGAAAGCCACCCACCAGTCATCTTCCCTAGGGTGCTGAAACCACCTCCTGGGCTGGGATCCACTGTCGCCAATGGGCTCACACTCTGGGGCCACCGCCAAGACCCAAGTCTGGTTGAGGTCTGGTCCCCATAGGTGGAGAGAGACACTGTGCCCCTCTCACACCACAGAAGGAAGGTGGCCGCTTATTTTAATTATAGGAGAAGCTTGTTCAGACTGCATGCCTCAAAGGAAACCCTCAGGCAACTAGAGCACAAGCCTTCCCAAACCCCACGTCTGTACCCACTCTGCACCCCACAACAGCCTTCCTTTCCTAAATGCAGAAACTAGTCTCAAAAGATCCGAGACCTTTGGCCTCTTAAACCCCACCGGGGAGCGTGGGGGCCGAGGAGACGGCAGGAGGGAACAGCCCCTCCCTTCGTGGGCCAGAGCTCAGGTAACTCTCGGATCAGAGCCATCCCCATCACGGCCTTGCTCTGCGGCTGCTCCCGCGAGGCTGGCCTCCAGGACGGAGGGAGGGTGGGGAGGTCGAGGGTGTCTACCAGAGCCCACAGGGGAGGTCTGCTCTCTGCCACTGGTGACACAGAAAGCTCACAGCCAGCAGGCACTCGGGCCAACCGGGCCATCTGAAGGCAATGATGACCGCAGAGGAGGGGCTTTCGTGCACACAGGCCTTTCCACCAGCCTTGCTGAGCTGTCCCTCCCAGCTTCCAGGTCCCCTAACCTTCAGGGCAGCTGCAGGTCAGGAGGAGGCCTCTGCATGCCTGCCTCGGTTCGCCTTTTTAGCCAATGCCTTTTGTGGGGGTCTTCGTGGGGGTCTTCCTGAGCCCTCCTTCAGGCCTTTCGAGCCCAGATTCTGCCTATATGTGAACCAGCCACAGCACCAGCACAGAAAACCACTCTCCTCGGGAGAAGCCGGGGCCCTCTGCTCTCTCAGCTGGGGTACCACCTGCTGACGGGTCAGATGTCGAGGTCTTTACCTCAAGTCTTCCACCCTGCCCTGGGAACGAGGATAGGGAACCACCAAGTATGTGACGTGGAGCAGACACCAAGGCTGGGGCAAGGCACCAGTGGAAGCTTCCAGATGCCATGAGGACGTACCTCCACCTCCTGGACACAGAGCCAGCTTCTCCTCAGCATCACCCTATCAGCTCCTCCTTGGGCTCAGAACATGGCAGACACATCTTTCCAGCCACACTGGGAGAGACACCAGTGCCCTCACCCGATGTGGCCATCCTTCAGACGGGCAAACCAACCCAGCACCCCAGCCGACGGGTGCATCTGTGAGCCCAGGCTTCTGAACTTCCATCTCAGAAAGCAGAGGGAGCCGTGGTCCGTGCCATCTTGGGTCTGGAGCACCAAGTCCCTCTCTGCCTGACGTGCCATCACTGTACTCTCAACCAGGAACAGGATACGAAACTGACAGACATGAGCACAGAACTGGGGGACTTCTCCACGTGTCCTGCTTGAAATGCACTTGCCAACAAAAAAAAGTGCAGGAGACTCAGGGAGGCGGCTGGCGGGCTCTCCTCTCCCCGCAGAGGACAGTTTTCACCACGGAGTCACAGGTCATCAAAAGCAGAACTCAAACCCAATCAAAACACGTGCTGAGATTCTATTTTATTCCTAGGGCTCAAGCAATGAGTCGTTTTGAGGCTGGGAGGGAAGTATTCCTCCGGATTCTTCCATCAGGGACAAGATGAAAGAGGCAAAAGTTCCTGGCAAGTGTCGTCCATGAAAGAGAAGACAAAGCAGACACGAAAAGCACTGAGGACAGAAAAGGCAAATCGCATCCACGGGGAGGAGATTTTAAATCTTAGGTGTAGATGAAATGGGAAGTTTACTGGGAAGTGTGAAGAGCGCGCACGGGCTCAAGTCCAGGCCAGCAGACGCGTCCTGTGCGCCTCCGTGCAGCGGCCGCCCCCCGGCCGAGCCCCGCGCTGTGGTGAAGAGTCATACACACTGGCCTCGGGCCGCAGCTCCTACCCTGGAACCCCTCAGGGAGACTCAGAAAGGGCTCGGAAGCCCTGACACGCACTGTGCAGATTTCAGAGGGTCTGAGTTTCCCATGGCTGCTGTAGCAAACCACAAAGAGTAAAACAACAAAGACTGATCGCCCTCTAGCTCCGGAGGTTGAAGTCCTAAAACTGGGGTGTCAGCAGCACTGTGTTCCCTCTGGAGCTCCAGGGGAGAATCTATGTCCTTCCCTGCCAGCTTCCAGAGGCCCCCGTGTCCCCTGGCTCATGACCCCCCCGACAATGGCGGCTCTGACCTCGGCTTCCAGGGTCCTCTCTCTCCCTCTGGCTTGCCCTCCTTACAAGGACCCTGTGATCACACCGGTCCCACCTGGATCATCCAGGATTGTCCCCCATCCTGAGATCCTAAACCACATTGGCGAAGTCCCTTCTGCCACGTTACGTTCACATATCCATAGGCTTCGGGCTTAGGACGGGGATACGTTCAGGGGCCATCAATGTGTCCAGCATAGAGGGCAACCACACGCTTCCTTGGAAGAGGCACCATAACTGCCCCAGCTCACTGAAGTGGTCTGGGACTGAGATGTTGAAAACCTTTGAGGTGATGACTGGATGAGCAAAATGTGGTCTATACACACAAAGGAGTATCTTTCAGCCTTACAAAAGGAAGTTCTGACACCAGCCACAACATGGATGAACCTGGAGGACATTATGCTCAGTGGAATAAACCAGTCACAAAAAGAAAGATACCGTATGATTCTGCTTATGGAGCCATCCAAGTCATCGAGACAGAAAGTAGACAGTGGGCGCCAGGGTCTGGGGCCAGCGGCTGGGACGGGGCGTTTCATGGGGACGGAGTTCCAGTGTGGGGAGATGAAAAGTTCCGGAGCTGGATGGTGGGGACAGCTGCACAACATGAGTGTACTTAACACCACTGAACTGTACCCTTAAAAATGGCCCTATGGGGGGCGCCTGGGTGGCTCCGCTAGTGAAGCGTCTGCCTTCGGCTCGGGTCATGATCCCGGGGTCCGGGGATCGAGCCCCATGTGGGGCTCCCTGCTCGGCAGGAAGTCTGCTTCTCCCTCTGCCGCTCCCCCTGCTTGTGTGCTCTCTCTCTTTCTCTCAAATAAATAAAATACAAAATCTAAAAAAAAAAAACGTTATAATGGTAAATTTCATGTTATGTGTATTTTGCCACAATTTCAAAAAGAATAAGAGGCTTTGGGGAAGCAGAAGAACACATGAGTGCCCCCCCAGCCTATGCCCCCCACGCCCCCCACACCCTCAAGGACACGAGAACCTGACCAGGGCCAGGAACCCGCTTGTGATGAGCTAGAGAAGACTGCAATGGGCAGAAGCTGGGCTGTGGGCCAACCTCTGCAGCCAGCTGTGTGACCTCAGGCAGGTCACTTAAACACTCGAGTGTCCACTGTGCCCGCACACAGAGGTAAAACCAGCCACCGTGCAGGCTCGTGGTACCTGGCCCCCGGTGGTACTGTGACTACATGGCAGCTAGATGGGTCCCTCTGTGCGTGTAAGTTACCGTCACTTGCAGGAGACACAAGCCCAGGCCAGCCTTCTCCAGCCCACGCTCTCAATCCACACCCTCTCCTTTCTCAGCCCTGGGCTGCCGTTTGCTATGGTCCCCGCAGCCTATCGACACACCATCTTGGAGCCTCTCTTCTGCTGAACCAGCAGCAAAAGGGCCACAGTCTTCTCGACTCCCAAGACAGGCAAACAAACCCAACCTGACCCTTGGGAGCCCACCCAAAGCCTGTAATGAGCAGGGTGATTTTTCCAGAAACAGCCTGCCTGGCCACCCCCGCTGCTGAGCACAGCAAGCCCCGCCGGCGGCATGGGTCACAGTGGCGACATGGGTCACTCTAATTCCCGCTCACCACAGACTCCAGGAACACAAAGATCCCGTGTGGGGGCCACAGCCCCTCGGGGACACCAGCTGCCAACTCCAAATGAACCTCAAGGCCCAAGGGTACTGGGTCAGCTGCCCCTCCAGGGCCCTGCTCTCTGGGAGGGTTTGTCCCCAGCAGGCATAAACATCTCTCTGGGGTGGGACGGAACATCTCCTCCCTCTTCCCCATCCACCCAGGACCTTCTGCTGCTCAGGTGCCCAGAATTCAAAGGGAACTGAGCTCCTGTCACAACACAATGTCACTTGGGATTTGTCCTCACGGCAACAGCGCTGACCGTGGAGATGGGCCTCCTGGAGGAGGAATGGCTGTGACATCTGTTTTTATTGCTTCTGAGCCTCCCTCCCCTCCCCCGGGCTGAGACTGCCCTGGTGGTCCGGCTCCAGGGCCCTGGCCATACCCCTCCCTGGCCTGAGCCGAAATTGCAGGTTGGGGAAGTGACTGTCATCGGCCGTCTGCGAAGCCAGGGCTCTGTGCCATCCGCGTTGCCCTCACTTGAAGCCACCAACCCACGAGGAGGGCGGGCGGGAAGAGTCTTTCCAGAAAGACAGAGCTGTGCAGCCTAGATAAGAGGTGCAAACAGCCCCAGATGTCTACCAGCTGACAAGCAGATATACAAAATGTGGATATCCACACAACGGAATACTATTCATCCACAAAAAGGAACGGAGAGCTAATCACACCACAACATAGATGAACTTTGCAAACATCATGTTCGGGGACAGAAGCCAGACACAGAAACCACGTGATTCCAGTGAAGCGTCCAGAACAGGCAGATCCACGGAGTCAGAAGGCCGATTAGTCATGCTTAAGGCTGGGGGATGGGGAGTGGGCAGGAAGGGGGTGGGAAAGGGGGGTGAGAGCTACGTGGGACAGGGCTTCCCTCGAGGTGATGGAATGTTCTCAAAGTGACCGTGGTTATGGTTGCACTTAGGTGACTCGTACACCTCGAACGTGTGACCATATAGTATGGGAACTGTATCTCAATAAGGCTGTTTTTATAAAAAAAGAAAGAAAGAAAACGGAGCTGGGGCAAACACAACTTCACCAGGTACCAGCTGGGTGACCAAGGGCAGGTCACTAACCTCTCCGTGCTTTAGCTCTTTCCCCTAAAAGAGTGGCCATTTTAGGGGCTCCAGGGTGGCTCAGTAAGTTAAGCGTCTGACTCTTGATTTCGGCTCAGGTCATGATCTCAGGGTCCTGAGATCGAGCACCAGGTCAGGCTCCACACTCAGTGGGGAGTCTGCTTGAGATTCTCTCTCTCCCTCTGCCCCTGCCCCGCACCCCCCACTACGTGCACAGGCTCACACACACTCTCTCCCTCTCTCTCAAACAAATAAATAAATCCTAAAAAAAAAAAAAAGAGTGGCCATTTTATAGCAACTGTTCTGTTATCCAAGGATTAATTAGACAAGGTATCTGGAGACTTAGCACGGTGGCCAGGGGTCAATACACAACCCTCCCTCCCCAACCCCATGCAGGGACCGTAGAGATGTTGGCACATGCGGGTAGACAGACCACTTTTATTATGGATAAAGCTGACTGGAGAACATGTTCTAGCTCAGCTGGTTTATGGATGGGCGAATGACACAGACTCAGCCAATGAGCAAACTCACAGGCCCCCGCGGGGGGAGGGGGGCGGTCTATCCCAGCACCTAACCAGCGCGGAGAGCCAGGAAGGGTCCCTAGGGGAGGAAGGGACATGCCGAGGCCGACCACAGGGGGGACCTGTGACACATTTTCCCCAACGACGGTTGATCAGTGTGTTTACGATCGTTACAGACGACGAAGAACACAGTGTCCGGCGGGCATCAGGTGCTCCGTAACTTGTCAGTGATGTGTTAACATAATCTCACATTTATGTATGTGTGAGTATTGGGAAAAATTCAAAGTGTAGCCACCAAAGGATTAGCAGCGCATCACTCTGGGAAGCAGAATTACGGAAGATTTGCGTTATCTTCTTTGTGCCTCCCTGTGTTTTCCAGATTTTCCTAATGAACATGTATTTTTATGTTATTTTTTTTTTTTTTTAAGATTTTTTATTTATTTATTTGAGAGAGAGAGAATGAGAGAGAGCAAGCACATGAGAGGGGGGAGGGTCAGAGGGAGAAGCAGACTCCCTGCCGAGCAGGGAGCCCGATGCGGGACTCGATCCAGGAACTCCAGGATCATGACCTGAGCCGAAGGCAGTCGCCTAACCAACTGAGCCACCCAGGCGCCCCTTTTATGTTATTTTAAAGAAACATTTCTTTGTGGGGCCTGAAGATTTGAGGACATGTTGCCTGCCCTCAAGAAGCTAAAAACTCTATCTAGGCAAAAGATACTTAATCGGGTCAACCGTTAGCAAAGGAACTCGCGTGTGGTTTAGATAAAGCGTGTAACGGGAAATCAGAGGAGGAGGCGGCTCTGGGGCAGGGCTCTGCCCAGAGCAGCGCTGGGCCGGGGAGTTCGAGCACCAGAGGACACATGGCCTCTTTCAGCTATGCAGCCCCAGCTCCCGCACGTTCCAGGTCACGGAGTGGGTCTTAAAGCCCGACTGCCAACATCTCTGGCTGCAATGGCAATTTCCAGCCGCCAACAGCACTTTTACGTTTGATGTCCAAGCGTCTCAGGTATGTTTCCAGCCAGTCTGTCTTCACTGTGGTCCTGTCGCCGTGGCTATATGATTTGTTTTCAAATGCCAACAGTCAAACTTACGGCTCAGGACCACAACTGATGGCCACTCAGCGCCCATCCTGCACACCGCGGGGGCTGGGGGACTGGGTGGGGGCTCCATTTGCACCGATGGGAACTTTGAAAAGTAGGGGAAAGCCTGAGGACACGGCTCCCCTGGCACGAGTGGGCAGACACGTGGAATTTGGCACAGGCGAGATTTTGCAGCCGCCGCCTGGGGTTCCTGCCAAACATCCACCTCGGTGCTGCAGAGACTGTGACGTCACCGGCAAACGTGGGCGTGAGCATGAGCATGCCCCGATCCTTGTTCTTCCAGCTCTCCAACAGCTGTGAGCTCCTCATCCTCGGAATTAAATCTCTTCCTTTTCTGGGCGATATAAAAACGCTTGCGTCTGATTCATTGGTAATAGAAGAGACAATACAAGATAGCTCTGATGATTGTTATTGTCCTAAGATGGCTGTGTCCGAGCTCACAGAGAAAGTAAGAGGCACAGCTGGGACTTAGATGGACTTAGACTCAGGGCGCCTTCCTCCCCAGCCGGGACCCGCCTCACCACTTTACTGAAGCCTCTGTCCAAGTTCTGCATGTCCTGGGGCTTCTTCATCTACACACGCAGAGAATGTGGATGAGGCAAGAGATCAGGGCGCAGCATCACCAGCCAGGGTCTCAGAGGACCTGGGAAAATACTGTGCATCTGTGGCTTGTTTAACCAGCATCTCCTTCTCTACCTGGAGACCTAACGATAGGTCAGTCAACAAAGGCCCATGTCCAGTCTCACCTGGGCTTAAAAGCCTGTTAATGGAGGCGTGTGTCTGTAAGGGAACTTGAGAATACTAGGACCGGCAAATTCTTGGCCCATTTTCAGGCAGTAATCCCAAAAGAGCCATTGCCTGGGTGCCTGGGGACTCTGTCACTACTATGTCGTCTCTGGAGGGATAAGACATCCTCAGGTTTGTATGTTTCCAGAGGATGTTGGTGACTTGAACAGTTGTGAATGCAGCTGGACCTCTGTTTTGAATGACTCAAGTGGAAGGTCAGAGGCTCCTGGCGCCCGTGGGGAGCTGTGGGCTGTTCTGTCCTCTGCTCTGTGTCCTTCAACCTCCTTAGCTGTGGGAAGGAAGCAAGCCCATTCAAGAAACGAGACTGAAGTAGTTTCTGGTTTAGGATTATTCTTTTTTAAATCGGTGGAAAATATGTATATATTTATTTTAGGCCCATTAGAGCCTTGAGACTTTAATGTCTAAATTGCCAGGATTATATGAATTCCCTTTCAAAATCATTGTCGTAAAAAAAGTCTGTAACGTGGTTTGGAACTGTCCCCCACCCCGTAAAGTGATATCACCACTTCGTCCCTGATCCTTTTTCTATTTCATCAAAGCAGATGTGCCCATCCAGTTCCGCTGACTTTGGAAAGTCCACTTTCTGCCACGGCAAGTGGGTGCTTCTGCCGACAGGAGTCCTGACCTAAAGAGCAGCTCAGGAGCCCCTTTTCATGGAAACGGTTCAGGGAATGCTGGGACCGCAGGATTTATTATGCTAAACACTTCCCCCCAGTAAAAAAAATAAATTGTGGTAGAGTAAGGTTGGGAGCGCCAAGCAGGTGGTTCTGAGCAGGGAGCAGGCACATCCCAGGGCCAGCCAGGGAGCGGAGCCAAGTGGCCCTGGTTTCAAATGTCTTCAGATTTTTCCAAAGTGAGAACACAGCAAAGTTTTGAAAGTTCCCTAAAGAGTCCAGAGATTGGCTGGATCACATCATCACTAGAGGCTGTGGAAGCCAACAACAGCCTGGACACATGACCTGCAGATCCCAGAAGGTCCGGGGCTGGGCCACAAGGGCAAGAGGGGGGATGAGCACTCAGGCCTCTAGGCCCCCCACCCGCACACCCTATCTGCAGCCATCTGTTTTATTCTGATATTGGGTTCTGCAATGGACTCCAGATGAAGAAAGTTATCTGGGACCAAGAAAAGTTTAAAAACCTTGTATCTTCTCCAAGAGTTTCATTGAAGAAAATGAAACCCAGAGCGGAGAAATGACTCACCTCAGGTCAGAGCACTAGAGTCACAGACCATCAGGCCTGGAAGGCCGGGGACAGTATTTGCTCTATGCCATGTTACCTACAGTAAGTTGGTCACCAGACTGTTCCCTGGAGACAGCTCCCCAGCTGCGGTGAGGTATGGCCTCACCACTGGATTCTGGCCCATAAGCGCACCGCCTGTCAGCAATTCCCTTGTCTGGAGGCCAGACCCAGAGCAGGCAGCGAAGGACTCAGCGTCTGCAGGAAGGAGCCCGGGTCCCTGGGTGATCCCGTGGAGCAGAGACCAAGAGAGCCACCCCACCAACCACTTTTAACAGTTACTTGTGCATCGTCTCAGAATTGTTCTATACATGTACCAGCATAAATATAATTTTTTTAAAAATCGAGATAAATGAGTTTATTCTAAATACAGTCTTCCACATCTCGCCTCTTCATCTTGCACTGTGGAAGCCATTCTGCGTCCGCACACAGACCGCCCTCGGCTGTCTGGTGGTGACCTGGTCTCGCTTTACAGACATGCACCGTCCTTTATTTATAATCATCTTCCCATAGATATTTCAGTGGTTTTCAGCATTTTCTGTGTTTCAATATTCAATACTGACTTCGGATATTTATTTGAATATTTCAAATGAAATATATTCGTTTCGATACTCATGGGCCTCAGGGCACACGTGTGAGTGCATTTGCAGGGCCAATTCCTGGATGAGAAACGCCTGGATTTTATAATCTGATATGTGTGGCCGACTTGTTGTCCCGAGAAGCAAACCTAACTCGTGTTCCATGCAAACGCATCTCAAGAAAGTTGACAAGTGGCTGCAGAATGCGAGATGGTATCATGGACGATCCAAGGGACGCTGTTGGTTGGGAGTTGCTGGGTCCCGTGGCCCACACGTGGAATCCCTGCCTCTTGCCCACAAGATGCCAGGATGGCAGCTTTTGACCTTCTGGGTAACAGCCAAAAGATGTTTGCCCTGAATCAATAAAACACACGAATCCCAACAAACCAGGCTCCCTCCTCCCGCATCAAGAGAGGGAGGGTGTGACGTGCACCCCCCTGCCCCAGCTGAACACATAAGAGCTTCAGAGAATGTCGCTGGTTTGGATTACCACAAAAATAATGTGGGATTGTAAATAGGCCTTATGACTTTTTATGAGGAAGCCATGTGATGCTTTTACTGCCTTCACAGCAATAAATGTCGACATCAATTTAATTATTTGCTGCCTGCCCCCTTCCCACAGAGGGAAAGTAGCGCAGTGTTCTCACCAGGTCTGGGCCCCTTGGGGGACCACGAAGGGAGTGAGCGGGATGCTGTCTTGGGACAGAGGTTTGAACCACAGAACATCCAGCTGGAGCAGAAGCTCGGGGGGTAAGGCCCTGACCCTGTGGCTCCCAGGGTGCACCCCTCAGCAACCTCGATATTCGGTGCACGTTACCATAAAGTGGAACTGCGGCCCCAATACAGGCAACACCCACCTTCTCACTTTAGTTTTATAACTGATTCTGGGAAATGGGACTCGTTGCACTCTTGAGGCCATGTCCCTCATCGACGGAAGGACCTGGTGTCTGTGGTCAGTGGTCGAGCCGGGAGGCAGAAACCATGTCCCGGGTTCAAGGGCAGCAGTCACAGGACTGAAGTCTTGAGAACAGTCCACAGCTTCCTCGGCAACCAGCCCTTTGACAGCTCTCTGACCCCCCTCCCGCCCCTCTGGCCACCCTCAGCCACACGGTCTCCTTGCAGCTCATCCAACAGTCCGGGCACGTTCCTACTCCGGGGAATTTTGCACTGCCCATGTGCCCTGGCAGAGAGTTGCCTACCCAAGTTTCCATGGGGCCCCCTGTCCAACTTTCTCAAGGCACTTCTCGAATGCCACCTCCTCAGAGAGGGTTCTGGACCAAGCATCCGATTTAAAGGGGTGGTGCCACCCCAACCCCAACACTCTCTCCCACCTGCTCACTGTCTTTTCGCTTCATACACATCACCTGTGCACGTCTGGTACCGTAGCTTACTTGTTTGCAGATTGTCTATCTGTCCCCTAGAATGTGCCCTCCAGGAAGGCAGGCTCATTTCTGTAGTTTTGTTTGGGTTTTGCTCTTCTCTACCATATCCCCAGATCCTAGAACAGAGCCTGGCATGAAGTGTCAGTGAACTAAAAGGCGGGTGACCAGGGGGTGACACTATAATGGAATACGCTCTGCAAATCCTGTTTCCCTTCCGGGACACACAGGAAGGCTGCACTTCAAAGCCTCTCCTGGGCTGGTGCGAGCCATGAGACCCATTTCTGACCAGTGGGCTGTGGGCAGAAGGGTTCTAAGCTTCTCCTACATCTTGTCTGGGAGACACCCACAGGAACCCAGCTCTCTCTTCTGCTTTGTCGGTGACTATGGGGCCACACGACAAGGGGTGGAGCTACAAGATGACGACAGCCTGGATCCCCGTATCACAGCATGGAGACAGCCTAAAATTTCAGGGTGTACTTGTTACTGCAGCAAAGCCTGGCCAGTCCTAGCTGGTACAGTCACACTGGACGAGAACTCAGGAGGCCTGGGTTATAGAGTCGGTCCTATAACAGCATGTGCGTTCCTTAAAATCCCCGAATTGTGCAAAACCGCAGGACAACCACCACAGGGCTTATGAGAAAAGGTGCTTAGGAGCTCAGCATGCAAAAACCTCATCAGTGACACAATAAAAGACAAACAATAGGAATCTAATAAAATGGCATCTCAGTTTCTCAGTTAAAAGGTTAAAAAATACATCAGTGCAACAGTAAATATGACACTTGACCTTGAGAAAGACCTGAAGTCTGCTGGGGCAGGGGGCTCTGAGGGCTAAAGCTTGTGAGTTACAATGAGGGGTGGGAGGACAGGATCTGGATTCCTTGTGCAGAAACATTCTACTAGGTCTGGGATCAGCAAATCTGGGTAAATAAGATGCTAATGAAGCACAGCCACGCCCCCTCATTTGCATGTCATCTGGGTCTGCTTTCCCACCCCAGTGGCACAGTCAGAGTGGGCATAACAGAGGCCGGCAAAGCCTAAAATACTAACAACGTGGCCCTTTACAGAAGTGTGTGCCAACCCCTGACAAGGTGGTCTCCCGGACTGCACCGCGTGCGCCGATTCCCATACTTTGATTTGTCATCAGAGCGGTGGCCAAACCCCGCGTTCTGATGGCCTCGGCTGTGAACCAGGAGGGAGGGGCGGCACATCCACACGCACACGCGGCGGCCGGACCTTATCGGAGTAAACTATCCCAGCCTGCGTCATCTCTGCCCCACCCCGGGCACCGTGCCCCTGTCTGGGGGCTGCTGTCTTCCCCAGCCCCACCCACGAGTGTCCTCTGGTCAGCCCACACCCACCACGGGCTGGGCAGCACTTGAGCGAAACCTTCCATTTCCCCTTCCTCTCGGGGGACGCCTCGGAAAGCCTGTCTGTCTGGGCCTCTGACGGGCTGGAGAGAAGGCTATGAGCTTGACCCTAATGAGTGGAGCGCAGCATGCCAGACTAAACATCCTTAATTAAGCGCCCACAAAGGTTAAATGGGCAATTAGACCACCCCAGGGAGGGCTGAATTAGACAGAATGGCCCATTACCCCCACAGGACCAATGAGGCCTTCCCTTTGGAAGGGACACCCTCTACCCCAGGAGGGGAGGGCCATGAGTCCCCCGCCAGGCACAAACCCCGGTTTGCCACACTTGGTCCCATGCAGTTTCTCAACAAAGAGCTGAGTCCCTGGCCTATGGGACTAGTCATCACACGGACATCTGCTGACCTTCTGGGCCAGCAGCCCTGAGAGCCTGAGAATGGCATGATGGAACGAGCACTAAGCCTCTTCTCCCCCACCACTCACACCCAGCCCCTCCGCCAATCAGAGCAGACCCTGCTGGTCCCCTCCTCCACCCGGGGCCAACTCTCAACCACCTGTCACCTGGGCCGCTGCAGCAGCCCAGAGGGCCCCCTCCCGTGGGTCCGACATCCAGAGGGATCCTTTATGCTGTAAAGGATCCTCCCTCATCCCTCCACACTTCCCACTGCCCAGCGTGTTACACACCAGCCTAGAGGCGCTCCCACCTGCCGCCTGCCCCTCCAGCCTCCGGGCCTCCACAGTCACGTTCCTCTGCCCAGATGCCCTTCCCCAAGATGTCAGCCCCACTCAGTCTCCCCCTTCTCTGGGCCAGAGGCCTTCCCTGATCCAAGGGCAAGCACAGCTGCACCCCACCCCCCCACCCTCTCCCTGGCCCCGCTTGAATGTCCCCCACAGCAGACGTCATCTGACGTTCTGTGACATGCGCGTTCCCACTCTGCCTCTCGTGACAGAGTGCCCCTCCATTCACAGGTGTACTTCAGCACCTACAGAGTCCCACACACAGAACAGGTGGCCAACAAATGTGTGCTGGATCAATAAATTAGCTCACGAACCGTGTGCTTCCCAGGTGCCAGGCAGTGTGCCAACAGGCCTTCTCTCCCTCCCCCAGCAGCTAGTTAGACCCATTTGCAGAAGGGGAAACCGAGTCTCAGAGCCACTCACTGACTTGCCCCAGCAAGTTAAGGTCAGAATTCAAACCCAGGCCTGGCTGGCTCTCAGACCCAGGCTCTTAATCACAACAAAATGCAGGGATTGCATACGGAAGTGGAGGACAGGGGGCCCCCCACCCCCGCCCCGGCCCTCCGGGCCCATCTACATGTGAGGCAGAGGCAGTTCCTGATAACAGAGAATGAATGGCGGCGTTCTCGTTCACTGCCTTTCTTGAGAGCCAACCAAAAGGAAGAGAAAGGGCCCAGCCATGAACTCCCTTGGGTGAGTGGCAGGGGTCTCAGGAAAGGGAAAGGGGGGGGTTCCTGGATTGTCTGGTGGACGAGCAGAGAATGGGCTATTGCTGACTCCTTTGTGGGTGCACCGAGGGCAGCCCCAAGGATCAGCTTTGGGCTCCTCGTTGCCCAGCTACAAACAGAAGACGAGGGCAGGGTGCCCTGCAATGCCTTCCCCACGGAGGCGGGCACCTCCTGCCAGCCTGCCCCACCCCGCCCCACGCAGGGCCGCCCACCCACCTCTTCACTGTCGTGGCACACACACAACACAGTAAGCTCTGTGCAGCCCACAGACACCAGCCAGAGGGGGGTGGAGGCATCTATTTAGGACATGGTGGAAAAAAGCATATTTCCTTTATATTTTCTATTTATGCTAAGAAAAAAATAAAATTCAAAGTGGGGGAAATGTTTAAATACTGAAAGAGTATAAAACTTTCAGGGAAAGGAAATTTCAGTTTTGTTTTTTTTTTTAAGTAAGCTCTTGATCGTGCTTTTGTGAACGTCATTTTTTAGAATTAGGTTTTATGCTTTAAATGGTTACACACCAGCCTGACTTCTCCAAGTTTTTGTTCCTCCCAAAGCCGACTGGATTTGAGGACGTGAGAGGGAGTAGTCTATCAGGGAGGTGACCCCAGCAGCCACGAGTGAGGGAATCAGACAGTGAGGCAGAGAAAGGGCACAAGCCAATAAGGGGTGCACTGAAGATGGGGGGCCACTGCGGGCACACAGAACGTGGTCCCATGGGGGCCTCTGAGTAACCATGAGGAACACGCCCCAGAGTGGTCCCACTACCATCACGAGAGAGCTGCACACCAACATCCCCAAGGAATAATGATGCAAAAGTCCTCAGCAGGATACTAGCAGCCAGAATCCAACGGCATTATTAAAAACCCTACACACCATAAGCAAGTGTGGTTTATCCCAGGAATGCAGGGACAGTTCAACGTATAAAACCCAGTCGATGTAATCACCACGGTAATAGAACAGGGCAGGGGGGCTACATGGTCATCTCAATTGTCACAGAAAGGCAATTGTCAAAATCCAACACCCTTTCATGATTTAAAACAAACAAAAACAACAACAAAACCACTCAGAAACTCGGAACAGAAGGGAACTTCCTCAACATGATAAATGACATCTATGAAAAACTCACGGCTCACATGAGACTCGGTAGAGAGAGACTGGAAACCACCCTCCGAAGATCAAGAACAAGACAAAGATGCCCATTCCCAACATCACACTGGAGCCCTAGCCGGAGCGACAACAGGACTAAGAGGCCCCTAAAGTGGAGAGGAAGTGAAACTCTGCTTCTATTGCAGATGACACCATCCTGTGTGCAGAACTGCCCCTGGAGGGCAGGGAGTCGGGGGCATTTATCTGCCCACCCTCCACCTGGAAGAACCAGTCGCCCTCGGGGAAGTGAAGCCAGGCCCCGGCTGCCAGGACTGCTCTGCCAGAGCCCCAGGTGAACCAAAGGGCCCAGGGGACACGGGACGAGTGATACGTAACATCCACCACTGGTCAAAACATTGTAATAACAATACCTGGAGGTTGTCCGGGTACTGCTGTGCGCCACAAGGCCTGGAAAGGCCACCTCTTCGGGGTTGCCTCAAGCCCCTCAGCCACACCCACCTCCAGCTTGCCCTTCCATGTTTCACTGCTAACTCCAGTCCTGAGAGCTTGTCTCATTCCCAAGAGCACAGAAAGCTCTGCCTCACCCCAGGACCTTTGCACATGCTATTCCCTCTGCCCAGGCCGCTTCCCTCTGTTATTTCCTAACCCCTCTTCATTCAACAAATGTCACCACAAAGGCCAAGTGCTCGGGGAAGTCCTGGCTCAGCCCCCCAGGCCAGGTCAGATGTGCCAAAGTTCCCTGAGCAATGATATGGTGCATCTGTCCCCTGACAGACTGAAGGTGCTGGAGGGTAGAGCACAGCCGTCCCCCTCGCGCGGTGCCCGGGGTATCTGGCATGGGGCCTGGTACGTACCACCACTGGTGAGATGTTGGGTGAGAGCATAAATGAATAAACAAACTCATCATGGCTGCGTCTGGTCAAGTCACTCCACCTTGTTGAGCCTGGCCTCTCACTTCTAAAAGTGCCGCCTCGCCCACACTGGGGGCTGTTGTGACGATCCCATGAGCCGCGTGCGTGGTCACAGCCAGCCCTAAGCCCGGCACACACACCACGGGGACCGATCACCGAGCTGGGGGTGGGGTGCTTCAACATAACGCTGCCGCCATTTGCCAGACGAAGACCCGAGGCCTCATGGTGCTGAATGACTCGGCCCAGGTCTGATCACCAGGAGCCGTGCTCTTGGTTACAAAGCTCTGTGCCATGTGAGGAGAGCAGGGAGAAGTAGAGCCAGCGACTCTCCCTCTGGTCTGTACCTAACACGCCGTGGTCCTCTGAGAGCACAGGAAAGAGCCTCATTCCCACAAGGAGCACAAATGATGTGTTAAAGGGACATGGAAGGCGAGGGGAGGGGCTACCCAAAGATCCCACCCCCACAGCTATGCGGCCCCTTGGTCCTTAGGGGTCCAAGACCCTCATGTGGGGAACACCCAGCGAGACGCCCTCAAAGACCCCGGGCCCTCCTCCAACTGCCACGACCTTTCACCCAGCTGACCACGGGGAAGACCACCAGGGAAGCGGAGGTCAGCCAGCGAGGGGGGCTGGCGGAGGGCGAGGGCACCTCCAGGAGGGGAGCTTCTGGGGGGTCTCCAGGAGGGAGGGGCAGGGAGAGGCTGGGGAGAGGGCGAGGGGCACGGCTCCAAGGGGGATGCCCAGGCGGCCGGCCATAAGCTTCATCTTTCCCTGGAGTCTTTCACGTGAGGGATCCCAGGGAGGAGGGAGGAGGCAAGAAACACAGAGCCAGAGGCGAGAGGGGGACACGGGGACATAGACGGGCGAAGGCGGACACAGGCTCAAGGACACCCAGCGACACAACACAGAGCAGACAGGGGTGGACGCAGGGTCTTGGCAAGCCCTCTGAACTGAGGGGGGGCGCAGGGCTTAGCCCCCCTCTTTCACAGCCAGAGACTTTCATGGAAAACCTGCACACGGGCTCCGAAGGGCACAAGATCCTCACAAAGTCCAGGGCAAGCGAGGGATTCAAGGTATTCAATTGTGTCAAAAACAAGGCAAAACCAACGAGCACAAAGGGCTCCCCATCTCCCTCCCTCCGGCCCTCCCTCCGTCCTGCTATTTGCCCCAGCTCTCTGCCCCTGAGGAGTGGGCTGGGCCGCTGGGCCGCTGGGCGCAGAGGGAGGAGGGGAGGGATGGGGCCCGGCTGGCAGGTCGGGCTGCAGAGGCCTGCTCCTCATTAAGGCTCGCCCAGCCTCACGCTACAACGCTAATTACGGTGCAGTATGTCATGTTATTTTGATTCATGTTTCCTGTCTGGAAAACAGACTGCAGCGTCGGGCCCTGGGCCAGGACAGAGGCCAGGAGGGCAGGGGCAGGAACCTGCCCCTCACTGACCAGAGCCCCGCACAGGAACCAGAGCTTTCCAGGGGAGCTTTCCAGGGGTCTGCAACCCCCGCTGCCCAGTGTTCATGGCGCACTGCTGACCTCTGGCCGGTGCCAAGTTCAAGTCCTGCCTCCGCCACTCCTCCCGGCCCAGGCTGGCTTGTGTCCCCTTATGAAATGGGAGCACGCAGCACCGCGGGGTCTGCACAAAGCCCTCGGCACCAGGTGGGCACGTGCGTGGCCGCTCTGCAGCCTGTCCTCATCTTTATTCTCATCAGAACTTCAGGGAAGTGGTGGCCCAGGGGACAGCAGCCACCTCTCTGGAGGCAGTGTAGCAGGCGGGTGGGAGGGTAGGCTCTGGGCACCGCTGAGTATCCAGTTTTCCTCCTTGTGCAAGAGGTTCAGCCCAGCATCCCCCTCACCGCTCCCTGGACAGGCGAACCAGATCTGCTCACGCACAGCGCTTATGGTAGCGCCCGGCACAAAGTCACGGCTCGCAAGCAGAGCTACTGTCATAGCTCCCGTCCCCATCATGGTGATGACCCGGCCTAAGGCACGCCTGGCCAAAGGGTTGTTTCCACTCCGTTCCCCACAGAGAGTTTCTAGCGCCTCCCAGGCCCAGCCCCAAACTCAAAGCAGCGGAAACCCACAGCATCTCAAAGCCGTACGCATGGAGGTCTGACCGCCACGAGTCCATGCTCAGGGAACCTCGGAAGTTTGCGGCACAGCCAGGCTAGGAGGCGCGGAGCGGGGGGGGGCTGCCAATTGGAAGACAACACCCATCCCCTTCACCTGCCAAAGAAGCCAAGAGCCAGTGCCAGGGAAAGCTTTCGGGGACATGCTTGGGGGTGAGGGGGCGTCTTCCCTCAATCCAGAATGGACAAGCCCCCTGAGCTCCTTTCATGTGCCAGACAGGGTCCTGGCTCCTGCCCTCCAGGGCTCACCATCTGCTTGGGGTGTGACATAAAGACAGGACTACCCAGCGTAGCACTCACGACCAGTGGGTGGGACGGGTGCTGTGTGGCCTCCCCAGGAATGGAGACAGAGGATGGCTTGCCAAGGGGCCGTGCTAACCGCGGGGAAACATGACACAAAGTGAATGCTGAACGATTTAGAGAACAGTCACGTGTATTAAGTAGAACAAGCAAGGTGCCCTTGGGCCCACAGACACACACGTGTACACACACGCACACGTGTGCAGTCGTATAGGGCCACAGGTAAGTACGAAAGACAGGAAAGAGAAGAAATAAGATCCTGTCTGCCTGGAGCAAGCCCAGAGTGCACGAGCAGATGAACGGACACACAAACGTGGTCCATCCACACGTAGCACATTATTCCGTCACTGACACGGGCCACCATGTGGCTGAACCCTGACAACCTGATAGGAAGCCAGACACCAGAGACCACATACTGTAGGATTCCTTTTCTCTGAAATGCCCAGAAAAGGCAGATCGGGAGAGAGAAAGTGGATTAGCGGCTGCCGGGGGCGGGAGCACTGACTGTATGGAAACAGGTGTGAGGGGTCACACTCAGGGCTGAAAATGCTCTAAACCTGAGTTCAGACAAGGTGAAGTTACTAAGAATCCTTGCATCGTACACCAGAAACGCCTGGACTGTGGGATGTGTGGGATCTACCTGCCCGAAGCGGTTTTAGGAAGCCTGTACTCCCTGCACGACGACGCCCTGGGTCCCGGGGGGTTGGCCGCCGGGCGTGGACGGGACTGAGGCTTCCCGCCGACTCACTCCAGCCGGACTGCTCAGCTGTGGGCGTGTTTGCCCGCTCCAGCACGTTCATTTGGTACAGAAATAAGCTACCGTCCACTGGAGGGGTGTCGGTCTCTAAGCCTGACCGTGCCCAGACACCAGGGCAGACTGGCCTCCACCACGCACAGGCAGAACAGCGCAGGAGTGGACCCCGGGCTCCTGGCCCTGTTCTAAGCCCTTCTAGTGCTTATGGCTGAGTAGCCGGAAGGCAATGCAATTGTGGGAACCCAGCGACATCCTACAGACCTCTGTTCCGGGGAGACACGGTCTGCATTCAGCCACTGCTCTCTGATCGTCCAAGGGCCTCTACGGAGATGTCGTCTCAGCCGCTAGGCCAGAGAGCACCATAGGAAGGGCTCAACACATCTTAACTCATAACACCCCAGGGGGCAGAGCAGCGCAGCCCCATTTGGAAGAAGGGGAAACTGAGGCCCAGGGATTTCTCTACACTCCTAAAGGGTGGAACTGAGATCTGAACGTGACTGGCAATGTGACTCCCTAATTACATTTGCAGGCGACTCTTAACTCAGATGCCACCGATGCTCTGCTCCTCACCATGGGAGCAGTCTGCAGGCCCCTTCTCTCAGCCCTCCTGGAGCAACCAGCGAGGCACTGGGGTGTGGGCAGGGGGAAGCATCTCTCTGCCCAGGCTGTCCTCCTGCCCTCCACCTGGTGGGAGACTGTGGGCAGGACCCCCTCACCAGGGGCAGCTCTGCGCCAGTGCTCACTGTAAAAGCCCGCCCCTCTGATGACATTCACAGGGCTTTCCTGGGGGGATCTCGGACTTACAGGCCTGTTTTAACCTCCTGGGCAGCCTTGAGAAAACACTTCAGGCATTCTTCATTAGCAAAAACAAAAGTTTTACAGTCCAAACAGCGCCCAGCAAAGACCAGGGAAGGGAGTAGAGGTAGAAATGAGACTAAAATAAGAAAGAACTGATTTTTAAAAAAATAAAGGTAAAATTGGGGTGCCTGGGTGGTGTAGTTGGTTGAGCATCCAACTCTTGGTTTTGGCTCAGGTCATGATCTCAGGGTTGTGAGATCGAGCCCCGCATCGGGCTCCAAGCTCAGCGCAGAGTCTGCTTAAGATTCCCTCTCTGTCTGCCCCTCCCCACTGTGTGCACACACTCTCTCTCTAAAATAAATAAAGAAATCTTTTTAAAAAATTAAAATAAAATTCATATACCTTAAAATCCTTTAAAGTATGCAATTCAGTGGTTTTTAGTATATTCACAAAATTGTGCAACCATCACCATTACTATTAATTCCAGAACATTTTCGTCACCCCCAAAAAGACACCCTGTACCCATTACCAGTCTCTCCCTGGTCCCCTCCTCCAGCCCTGGGTGACCACTACGTTACTCTCTGTCTCTGTGGATTTGCCAACTTCCAACATTCCTATTAATGGAGTTCTCACAACGAGTGACGTTCTGTGTCTGTTCTCTCACTCTGCATGATGTCTGGAGTGTTGACATGATACGTGAATGTTGTACATGTATCAGGACTTTCCCTTTTCAGAGCCGAGTAACATTCCACTATATAAATAGCCGGCATTTTGTTTACCCATTCATCTGTCATTGCATACGTGAGTTGCCTCCATTTTTGGCAGCTATGAAGAATGCTAAGAACATCTGGGTACAGGTTTATGTGCAGGCATGTGTTTTCATTTCTCTTGGGCAGACACCCGGGGTGGAACTGCCGTTGAGAAATGGAGTCTTTGAAGAGAGACACTTCTCCACCGGCATCTCAAGCACAGGGAGGGTACAGAGATGAGCAAGAGGTGAGCAGGGAGCGCACTAGGAGTTCAAAATCCAGGCAGGGCTCTGGAGTGGTGGGCTTCGGCTGAGCCTGGTGAGGTGGGGGGCATGGGGAGAGCAGAAGCCCGGAGGGCTCTCTAGATAGGAGGCACGGTGTGAGCGAAAACCCTACGGGGGCCTGGGCATGGTCCTCAGACCACAGGTGCCAAGTGCTGCTAGGATTCTATGCCGTACACGCTTCCCAGACGGATCGCCTGACGTCCACGGAGTCTGACCAGCGAGGTCCTGCAACAGGTCTGGGCAACCCACCACAGCTGAGGTCAGAGCCAAGATGCATGGCAGCAGGTATATCTTTCTGTACTGAAAATTCATTTTGAGTGTATGCTGGGGAAACCATATACAACCAAGACTGGACAGTAATGCAAGCCAGGTACCAACATCACTATTAAATAACACCGTGAATCACTGTAATTGTTAGTGATGTGAACACTGACAGATCATTTGTATGAGTATTTGATGAGTAACCATTGCTCAATCATGACAGCTACTTTACCCCTCTACAACAACCCTATGAGGTAGATACAGTTTTCATCCTTATTTCACACATGAGGAAGCAGAGGCTCAGCAAGGTTGAGTGACTTGCTCAAGGTCACACAGCTACTGAATGCCAGAGCCAAGATTCAAATCCAGGTTCTCTGGCTTCAGAGAACTGATGTCCTAGTGACCGAAGAGTTAACCAGAAAGCCTTCTTTGTTTCAACCTTCACTAATATATCCCAAAACATAAGCACAACTCTGATCATAGTACATAAACGATGGGGGTGAATCCGTGCATAAAGGACAGACAGGGACATTTGGCAAAATAAAACCTGCACACGGGGTCTCAGGCCAGAGGGTCTGCAGGGGTCCCAGAGCCCTGGGGGGGGGAAGGGGTGCCGTGGGAGGGTTTCTCATACTCCCCGGGGCCGTGGCAGGGCCAGCCCATAGGCCAGGATGAGGTCACCCTGGAGTGGAAGGGCAGGCTCAGTGTCCCTGACCAGGGGGTGTGGAAGGGACTCTCTAGACACAGGGCCTCCTCCAGGATGAGCACGCCCTGCTGTCCAGTTGTCCAAGGCCAGAGGCAACGAGGCCTGGCTTGGAGCTCCAGCCCGTGCACCTTCACTTACATCACCTGTCTATCCGCCCATGAAGCTGCAGGGACAAATTCACGCAGAGCCTACATAACTGAGGGCTAGCCCAGCCTAAACAAGCCAGGGATTTAGGGACTCGGCAGCTATGATGACTGGATGAGTTTCAGGACCAGATGACATGGGCCCACACCCGACCTCACTGCGGGCGCCCTCTGCCACCGAGCAGCCGCCCATTGCTGCAGGGAATGGGGCCTTACAAACTCCCCCACGACACCATTCCTGCTGTTCCAGAGCCAGTATGACATAAGCCGTCGGCACAGCCCCTGGCACGCAGACAGCAGGCCATCCATGCAGCTATCAAGGCTGTAAAGTAAGGGATCTGTGCTTTAAAAAGAATGCAGGCAAATAAATCAAAATGTTAAAATAACTTAGCCCTAAGTATGGGGGTCACACATGATTTTTATTTTCTTGAAGATAATGTTCTGAATTGCCCAGATTTTCTACTATACACATGTAGTTTTCATGGGAGAAGAAGTGACTTTTAGTTTTTTTTTAAAAGTTCAACCCACCTGACAATCCTCACCTCCGCTGGTTGGACCACAAAGGGTGCAAAGACCATGTGAGCCCACAGGCCGCCCCTCCAAGGCCCCCAAGAAAACCAACACGTGTGTGTTGCCAACACCCTCAGTGAAAAATCCTTCTTTCCATAACCCCTTGAAACCTGCCCTAGTAAACCGTGTGGGGTCTGCTGGGGAAGCTTGAGGGTCAGGGCAGAAACCCATGTAAAGAGAAAGCCCGGCTTTGGTTGGCACCTGGTGGGCCCACCTAAGACGGATGGCTGACCCGGAGGCCATGCAGCCGGCCCCGAGGAGCTGATGGCGGGGCATCGAGGACTCCTCTGCCCACGGACCTTCAATGGTAACCAGCCCAGGAGGCGTGGGCACCGCAGTCTCTGACCGCATGGCTCTCGTTAAAAATGTCCTGAAACGCACAGCAAACACCTAGGGTTAACCTCCCAGGATTGTCCGGGTCAAGGTCGCTGCCGTAATTATAAAAGCGGTACAACACTGAGAGCATGTCTCTGTGCACCATGAGCATCCCCTCTCCCCTCTAAGTCGGTGCAAAAATCCTTATTTAAACTATAAATTGAATTAAAAACTCACATTTAATATTTAGTTATGGTGTGGTTAATGGTTTTATGGGCCAGGCTGTTGCCTTCCTATTTGCTTACAATGTTGTCCTTTATGTTTGCCAAAACCAGGCTGCTCGAATGACTTGGCGGACGCCAAGTTATTAACAATTATTACCTTTTACAGTCATTTTTGGCCCAGGTATGCTTTTTTGGTGGTCTCATAATTTCAAAACAGGGACCTTTGAAACATATCCCAAGACCAAATGGGCCTGTGGAGGACACTTCCTCTCTCCTGGCCGAGTCCGGCCCGTTTCCCATTGTGAAATGTTTTTCCACCCCACATGTTCACAGCGTGAGCTGAAGCCCCAGGCCTGCGGTACAAATCGTCTTCCCGGGAGAAGGAGCCCTGTGTGAGGCCAGGGGCCCATCCAAGGGCGCCGGTGAGGCAGGACACGTCAGGCTGCTCATTGGGACAGTAGACGACCGCAGAGCCTTGAGTGACAGACTCAGGCAGTGACGTGGGTGGCCTTCATTGTTGTCACCCAGGCCACGAGTCGAGGGCACACAGAAGCCCCCCACACAGCCAGCCTCCGGCCCTGGAGCCCTGCCACCAGCAGTGCCCCTCCCAGAGCTTCTCTGAGGCTTGCAGGCCTGGCCTAGATGCTCAGCACAGTTATATCCCGCCTCTGTATGGTCTGGACACCGGCTCGGGTCTGTGTGTATGGGACGATATGTGTGCATAAGTGTGTGTGTGTGTGTGTGTGTGTGTGTGTGTAAATGAGAGAGGATAGAGAGAGGTCTCAGAACCTCCCAGCTCTCAAAGTAAGTTGCATGAAATCCATCTTGCTTAGTGTTCTGCTTGCTTTCAAACATACGGAAAACCAATGGGAAAAAATGAAATCCTGTTATTCTTCCTTTTGGGCCCCACATCCTCCAAAATCAAACACTTGTTCTGAATTTCAAACGGCGGGGAAAGGTGGGTAGGCACAGGCTTTCCTAAGCAGAGACCAGGCAGTAAATAATGACTGGGTTTGGATGTTGGTTTCCAGCCCTCCCTCAACAGTTCGGAGAGAGGTGTGGCTGCTTGGAAGGTGGGGGCGTGTGCCAGGATGCAGGGCGACCAGATCTTCTCTCCATCTGCCTCAGCAGCCCGGGCTCACCCCAACCAGCCACCCCCAGCACCCATTTTCGGGGCAGGACACCCTCAAAAAGTCTCAGTCCATCAGCAGGACAAACAACAAACAAACGTGGCCTCTTAGGCGGCCACAGAAAGGGATGAAGTTGTGGCACACAGGACAACATGCTCCTCGAGGTCGTCACACTCCGTGAAGGAAGCCAGACACAAAAGGCTGCACGTTGTGTGGCTCCATGTACATGGACGTCCAGAACAGACGAATCCAGAGACAGAAAGCAGATTCCTGGTTGCCAGAGGCCCGGGGAGTGGGGCCCGGGAAGGGACTGCTGAGGGATATGGGATGATGAAAACATGCTGGAATGAGATAGAGGTGGTGGTGGCCCAACACCGTGAATCTGCCCGAAAAAAAACCCATCGAATCGTGCGCTTTCGATGGATAAGTCGTATGGCAGGTGAATTTTATCTCAATAAAGCTGTTTTAAAAAAATAAAACAGGACGCCTGGGTGGCTCAGATGGTTAAGCGTCTGCCTTCGGCTCAGGTCAGGATCCTGGGGTCCTGGGATCGAGCCCCGCAGCGGGCTCCCTGCTCAGCGGGGAGCCTGCTTCTCCCTCTGCCTCTCTCTGTCTCTTATGAATAAATAAATAAAATCTTAAAAAATATATAAAAATAAAAAAATAAAACATCTCCTACACAGCCCAAGTGTCTCCAGCCCCTCTGGAGCCTCCCCTGTCCCGGCACCTGGGTGGCCATGACCCTGTCAGACCCACCTGATCTCTGAGAGACACCCCACGCGGCTAGCTGCAGAGGGCTATGCCCCAGAAACTAAAGCTATCTCGACCTGGCTGGGCCCCCGGCAGCGGCCTCTCGGCTCTAAGCCTGCCTTTCACGGGCCCCGACGAGCTGCTCGCTGGCGCTGGGGGACAGAGCAGGCCAGCACTGCCGGCTTGTGACACGGCAGGATGAATATGCAGCCTCACGGCTGTTTGACAAGCAGGTTTGTGGGTGGCTTTTACCGCTGCTCACACTCTGCCATGAAGGACTGGCCCATCCCTCCGTCAGCAGTGACCCTGCTCCCGAATGGCCTTAATGAGGAAATCAGCCACGTCCCATGGACAAAAGCCTAAAGGAAAGAGCCATGAACGGTCAAGGATGAACGTGGTCCTCCCTCCTCTGTCCCCTGAGAGGCGGTCTGATCGCCTCCTCCTGAATCTAGGCCAGTCCAACGGATTTGGTTGGCAAACAGAATGTGGCAGAGTGACAATCTGGGATGCCCAAGGCTAGATGTCAGAGCCCTTCCTGCCTCTGCGTTTTCTCTATGGACGCTCCCTCTGGGATTCCTGAGCTGATATGGTCCCTCTAAGAGTGCCCTGCTTGGAGAGGCCACCTGGAGGTGACAGTCCCAGCTGAACCAGCTTTCCAGCCAGCCCACGAAAGCACCAGACGCGGAAGCGAAGGTGCCTCGGACCCCTGGGACAGCCCACCTACCAGCTGAAAATCACCAAGTGGGCTCCACGGATGTGACACAGGGCAGCAGATCCAGCCAGCTGAGCCCTCCCCAATTCCTGACCTACACAATCATGAGATAAAATAAGCGTTTTCATCTTCAATCCTGCTATCTAAATGCCTGGCACTGAGTAATAGTGCACTGGAGACTCTCAGCACGGCCAACACTGCTGCCTCGTGTGGGTCTGGCTGCAACTCTGGTGGGGCGCTCCTGGCAGGTGTGGGAGGACTGGGTGGGCAGGGAGGGCTGGCATCCGCGATAGGCAAGATGGCCTTGTTCCGTCAGGAACTGCCCCATAGCCTGTGCAACGTTTGACATGCATAGAGGTAAAATTTCATCTTCTAATTTTCTGAGCCTGGAACATGACTCTTTTTTACATCCAGATATAAAGCATTTTTTAATGATTTTAACATGCCCTGAATTTTCCAAGAATGTGTCTACCACATAAACCAAGGAAAGACTACAATTTGCTTGGCTTGAAACTCTACTAAAAACTGTTCATCAACACCCGGTGAGAGCTGGTGAGCCCTCGTGCTGTCTGAGCCACCCGCACAACGCTCAGAGCGGCTCCTTCTGAGGCTGCCGCCCTCCTGGGACATCTCTGCATCCAGAAGCAAGTGCATTTAGTCCTTATTTCAAAATCTGAAGTATGAAAAGAAGGGCTTGACGATAGGCCATGAAGTACCTTCTTTAAAATCCAATTTCGTTAAAAAATATATAAATAAATAAATAAAATAAAATCCAATTTTGTATTAAGGAGGACATGTGTGGTGATGAGCACTGGGTGTTATACTCAACTAATGAATCGTTGAACACTACATCAAAAACAATGTACTATATGCTGCCTAATTGAACATAATAAAAATAAGTAAATAAATTTAAAAATATTTTAAAAATAAATAAAAAATAAAATCCAATTTCATTCGAGGCACCTGGGCCACATCGGGCTCCCTGCTCTGCAGAGAGCCTGCTTCTCCCTCTCCCTCTGCTTCTCCCCCTGCTTGTGTGCTCTCTCTCTCTCCAATAAATAAATAAAATCTCTTATAAAATCCAATTTTATTCATGATGAGGGGAAAGAAACATTTGACCACATAGTATAGGCGAGCCTGGGCATTTATATATCAAAACACGTATTTTGAATAATATTTTATTTCTCCCTTAGATGAGTGTTACGGCCTCGTTCTTGAAACTGGGTCTACGGGCCGGTTACGTTCTGTGAACTCTGTTCCATATACCCCACGAGGTGTGGTAAAGCAGCTATTATAAAAAGGAAACACCAGATCTGAGGGAGTGGAGGACACACTATGCCACGCGGACTCGGGTCCCTGGCACCATCCAGGACGGGCAGAAATTTCCTGAAAGAGCCACAAGGCCCTGTCGATGCTGTAATCCTCTTTTGCTTACTCCTCCTGGCAAAGGATTGTGATGATGGCAAGGACCACATTGAAAAATCGTCAGAAGAGAAAAACAGCACTTTGCTGGAGACTACGGACCAGCAAGATGAGCAAAGATCTTTAGGCGTAGGTCCACCCTCCCTGGCATGATGTTGCTTTGACCCCCCCAGAGCAGACCTGGCTCTAATCCCCACTGCTCAGCTCCTGTGGGACCCGGGGCAAGTCAGGCCCCCTCTCTGAGTGAGGTGATCTAAAAACACCTCAGGGGACAAAGTCCCGGGCGAGATGCGGGCACTCCCCTTTGCTCAGGGAACCCCTGAACGATGGCCCATCTGCCATGACCTTCCTCAGTTGGCGACTGGCCCTTCTATATGGGAGCAGAGTGAGGAACATTCCAGGGACCAGGCAGGGAAGGAAGCAACGTCCCTCTTCATCCCTAAAGTCAAAAAGCACCATTTCAAACTGACCAATATTAACGACAGAAAAGAAAAAAAAAAAAAAAAATCCAACAACATATTAATGGTTCAGAACACACATGGCAAGGTCACTTCTGGAGAGAAAAAGTGAAGAAAAAAAAAATAGGGCTTTTCAGCCTGTGAATAAAAAGTGTCCTTTAACAGGCGATAATTATATACAGGAAGGCAATTAAAGTTTTAATAATTTAATTACCTTCCTGCAAACCCATCAAGGGAAAATATGGAGTGAAAACATTTTTGAGGGCCCGCAGCCATGACGAGGCGCGATCAAAGGCCTCTGAGATAGCTCAGCTCTGAGGCAGTTGACACATTAATTTTTACAGGCTGACCGCCGTTATTAATAGAAGAAACTCGATGGAAGTATTTTTCCACGGTGGGGGGGCCACATCATCATTTGATGCCTGATGTTACAGCAAACATAGTTTTGGCTTCTCTCTGGAAATAAATCTTGTTTTCTTTGACCTTCATTTGGCTTGAGGCAGGGCCAACTTTCAAGACCAGGCTTCACAGAGAGGGCTCCCCACTCAGGGCTGCCATTTGGGAACATCAACAAGACCGTGAAAGGAGATCAAAGCGGGTCCAGCTAGGAACCTGGGGCAGGGCTGGCACGGCCACACGGCAATGGGAGGTGTGTTGGGCGGTGCGCCCGCCAGGGATGGGCTACAGGTCCAGCAAGCGCCTGCCGCTCGCTCACCCCACCGGGATCACACCCCCAAGGCCCTTACTGTTATTTACCCAACATCTCTAACCCTCACCACCACTTTGTTGTCATTGTTGTTTTTATTGTTGCAGAATAAATGTAAAATGTACCATTTTTACTATTTTAAAGTGTACAGTTGGGTGGCATCGGGGACATTTGAGACATTCGGGACATTCATGATGCTGCGTAACCATCACTTCCACCGAGTTCCCGAGCTTTCCCATCACCCCAAAAGGAGCCCCGAGGCCCATGAGCAGTCACTCCTGTTCTCCCCTCCCAGCCACCCCACAACTGCTGAACTGCCCTCTGTCTCTGTGGATTTCCTGTTCTGGACACTTTATATAAATGGAAGCGCCCATCATGTGGCCCTTTGTGACTGGCGGCTTTCACCCGTTACTTTTTAGACTGAAGGAAGTGTATCTTAAAAGGAAGCTTTGGGTTATTATCACTAATAGAAGACCTGCACCACGTGGCATAAATGGAAAATGACCATGAGAAATACACGAAAACAAGCTCATGTCATTACACTGCTCAGTTCAGCAGCCGCAAGTTGAGCTCCCCCTGTGAACCCATCACAGAGCTGACTCTCCATGCGCAGCTGGGACTCCATCTGGCTAGGGGCTCCTGAGGACCTTTCTGAGTTCCTCGAGTTTTCCTCCAAATGACAGGAGGCAGGGACTGACCGCCACCCACCCCCAGGTTGAGGGATATGTCCTGGGGAGTCCATCCTGCCCAGCCCCCTGGTGCATCAGGGAAGCCACACAAGGAAAGGGGAAACCATGGAGACAAAACAGCCAAAGAGTCGCCCTGGGGATAACTGAGACTTCATGGTTGCTGCCAGCTTCCCAGAGCTCCCCTGTGGACCAGGGTGGGCACAGCTGGGCTGAAGGATGATTTATACCAGTGCTCACAGGCTTCTCCATGGAAGGGACAGCTGGGGATGGGGCAAGAATGCCTAAATATATAGAATTGGGAAAAATAACTAGAACTATCTTTCACCAACTACATGTTCAGGGCTGCCAGGTTTCATATCCCTCTGGTTCTGGCAAAAGTGCGCCTGGATTTCTTTCAGGGTACCAGGTGCTTATTACAACTCGTGGACACTCATAAAGCCCCAGGGATCCAAGAGTTGCAGAGGCAAAGTGAGCAGGTTTTGCACAGCCCCAAGGACACAGAGGAGGGCAGAGGGAAGCCGGCTGTCACACTGGGTGCTTGAAGGGCTCCTGACAAAGCCTTTTCAGCACACACTTCCATTTTGTGCTTCACAGCAACTGTCAAAGGTCTGTTGTGGTTCCATTTTACAGATGAGGAAACAGAGTTCCACGTGACGCCGTAGCTCCCCTGAGGTCCCGTGGCTGGTACTGGGTGTACAAAAAGGAGCTTTGAATGGATTCAATGCACAAGTGTTCCTGAAAGGTCCGTTTCCTAATACCCCTCCCTGGGGACTGCAGGTCCCCCAGGGCTTGCTACTTCAGCGACAGCCCTAGGTCCTGACCCCTAATCCCACTGGGCCTCCTCTTGCCACTTCTCATGCTGAAGAGAACATCTCCCATGTCCTGGAATGCAATCTGGCGGCAGGGGGCTCAGAGGCTGCCAGGACCTCCCTCAGCACCCCTGCCCCCTCCCAGCCCTGAGGTCTGACCCACACCATGGGCCGGGCGTTGGCGGAGGCGGGCGGGACTGCACACCACTTCCTCCCCTCCTGGGCTCAGCAGGTGCTGGGCGTGGGCCGACAGCATGGATTCTGAGAGATGCTCCGTCAGCCCCAGCCCTGACCCCAGGCACAGCTGGGTGGGTCTGGGATGAGGGGCCATAGCACTGAGTCTGGGCCCCAGGTGGTCTCAGCCCCTACGTGACCTCACAGATCACTGTGAATGTCCGGGCTGGGCTCCAGCCACCCCCTTCACAGCTCTCAGGGGCAGGCTGCAGTTTGAATCTATATCTGCGAGGCGTGGACAGGGATGAGATGACCAGGGAGAGCTCCACCCAACGTCAGGGCCCTCCTGAAAGAAGGAGGGTCCCAAAGAGACACCAGTGGAAGGTGGGCCCATTAGTGGAGCAAAATCCACTGAGTCTGGGGTCTCCTTACCAGCCACACACCTCCTCTCCCCAGTCTTCTAACATACCACCCTTCCTTTGGGGGTCCCTCCCCAACCAGTGGCAGGACTGCCAGTCAGCCCCCAACCTTGGCCGTCATGGGAATTTTCTAGAGTCCAGAGAGGCAGAGATTCCTCTGTAGTTACAAGGCTGGCAGCCACACATTGAGCCCTGTAGGAGATCTGTCCTGAGAGACTACCCCGATCCCCAGGAGCAGACATGGGAGAGGGATAGTCCCATGGGGCTGGGACCTCTAAGCCAGCTCCCCAGCCACCCTACCCAAGAACCAACAAATTCCCTTTGCTTTGTCTTCACTGTCTCAATAGAAATTCTAACCATTCACGTATCTGGAGCCCATAGGGCGTGTGGAGCTCCGCTCTGACGGCCGTGCTGGATTAACACCCTTGGCCCCACGAGAGCCCTCACATGAGGAATCAATCGAGGCGTGCAGTTAACAGCTCATGCCGGGGCCAGCGGTAGTGGGGAGGGCCAGGACTTGAACCCAGGCCTCTAGGCTGCCTTGATGGTCAGCAGAGCCTCGCAGTGGGCATCACACTGCCAACAAGAGCAGGATTGAATGGGGCCACGAGACCCACACTAGAGACAGAATGGGAGGGGAAGTGCCAAGCTCCTTGTGGAGGAAGCATTTCGTGTCCACTCTTCCGTGCTCCCCGGCAGAGCCTCGGGGTCGGGGAAGCACGCACTGATTTGCTGGCAGCTCCAGACCACGGCAGCCGGGATGCTGCGCAAACTCACAGGGGAGCTGCCCGGGAGCTGGAGCCACCCACAGTCACCTTTGCAAGACACCAACACTCGTCCTCAGCCTCCAACCGTTCGGCGGTGCTGCCAACCGCAGAAGAGCCTAGGCCACTCTCACCAATAGAGTTTGTCCGACTGGCAAACTCAGAGTCCTGCATAAGCACTATGGGCCACACTAGCTCCTGCCCCCACCCCCAGTCCACCGAAGTGCCGGTCCAGTTTGTTTTGGGGATCCCATCTTGAAAAGATGAGACACAGGTAGTGACCATGTGGACCCACCAACACCACAGAGCACCCAGTTTCAGTAAGGGATAGTCCATTCAGAAAAAAATGCACACACCATTCTGCACATAGTGTGAGGGGCTCCCAGGCACCCTGCACAGCATCCTTGGGTTCACTTTCCTGCAAGTTCTTCCTCCGAACCACTCTCCGCAATAAACCCTCTCAGAGGCCTAGAGAAGCTCCATCCAGCCTTCATGACAGCAGAACGCATTTCTCTAAACCCCTGTGTTGGTCAGTAATCAAACAGGTATTAAGCACTTACTGTGTGCCCGGCACGGCTCTAAGCACATCAGTGAATGGAGAGCCAGCCCTCAAAGAAGTCCCGGTCTGAGGGCAGGGAGACAAAGGCATGTGCACAATGGCCCGGAAGGGTGGATCAGCACTGTAAGCACGATCAGAATGGGGCTCCCCGCTTCATGTGCCTGGGTCCCTGAGCCAGAATGACCAGAAGGGCATCTTGGAGGAAGGGACGTTGCAGCTACAACCTGATGAGAAGGACACATGAGCTGAGGTGGAGAGGAAGATGAGCTGGGGGTGCTGGAGCCATCTGTCACGGAGGCTTGGCATCTCCCACCGCCTCTCCGGGCCAGGTCTGGGCTAAGACAGGCACAGAGAAAGGTGAGGGGTGCTCATTAAGAGTTCGGCCACCAGACGGATTAGAGAAAAATTTCAAGGATCACCACACTAGCAGAAAGCCTCCCAACTTTTCCTCCAATATCCCAGTCTGGACACAGGTACCAGGCTCAGAGAGGGTGGGGGGAGCACCAGCACTCCAGGCTCAGAGATGGTGGGGGGGAGAGCACCAGCACTCCAGGCTCAGAGAGGGTAGGGGAGAGCACCAGCACTCCAGGCTCAGAGAGGGTGGGGGGAGCACCAGCACTCCAGGCTCAGAGAGGGTGGGGGGAGCACCAGCACTCCAGGCTCAGAGAGGGTGGGGGAGAGCACCAGCACTCCAGGCTCAGAGAGGGTAGGGGGAGCACCAGCACTCCAGGCTCAGAAAGGGTTGGGAGGGAGCACCAGCCCTCCAGCCTCAAAGAGGGTGGGGGGGAGAGCACCAGTGCTCCACACTCAGAGAGGTTGGGGGGGAGTACCAGCACTCCAGGCTCAGAGTGGGGGGAACATCAGCACTCTAGGCTCAGAGGTGGGGAGGGGTGGGCACCAGCACTCCAGGAGGGGAAGAAGACGGTGGAAGAATCCTGTTGTTCTTCTGTTCTCTTCTGTTCTCTTTTGCTGAGTTCTCGGACAACCCCATGGCTTAGGAATGACAGTAGCTACCACAGTAACCCATGGGACCCTAAAACTTCACAGGGAGCAGAACCTTCCTCACTGATCAGAAAAGTTGTGGTCCCAAGAGATGGGGTGAATCCCAGGCACTTTTTATCTCTCTGTCCTCCTGCCTCCTGGCCCAGCCCCAGGCACAGTTGAACAGTGTGTTGCACAAGAGAGTAACTAAAGTCCCAGCTCTTTGAATGGAGCACACACAGGGAGCCTAGGGAACTGGAAAATAGTAAGGGGGGTTATACAGTGGGGGGAGGTTGAGAAAGGAACACTGCGTTCACCCCTAAAAGCTGCTTATGAACTCCTGGGCCCGTCCCTAAGCTGCATGCAGGTGCATGCATCTGACCCTAAACAGTGTGACTAACACTTTGGGAACTGAACACAGTATGATTGTTGCCCTGGTCCCAGACTGGCCACTGAGTGCACACCGAGGGCAGCTCTGTCTAGCATGGCAGAGGCTTTGGAAACTGACCTATTAGGACCACAGCTCATGGAGACTGGTGGGAACTTGGTGCCTAAACCCAATCAGGTCAATCACTTGATGAAACAAAATTAGCAAAGTCTTCTGTGCCATTCAAATAAGACCTAATGCTTCCCAATATAATATTCAGAATGTCCAGGATACAGATGAAAATTACTCAGCATACAAAGAAACAGGAAAATCTTAACTTATAGCAGCAAAGGCAAGGGTCAGGCCCCCACATCAAGATGACACAGATGTTAGAATGATGAGAAAAAGACTTCGGAGCAACTATCATAAAAAGGCTCCACAAAGTAAGAGCAAACATTCTTCAAGTGAATGGACAGATAGAAGTCTCAGAAAAGAAAGAGAAGATATAAAGAGCCCAACTGACATTTTAGAACTCAAAAGTACAATAACCAAAGTGTTAAAGCTCACTGGATGGGCTCAGTAATAGCACTGATATAGCAGAGGAAGGAGTCATTGAATGTGAGGATAGATGAATAGAAATCATCCAATCCGAACAATAAAAAGAAAAGGAAACAAAAATTTTATAACAGAAAAAAACCCACATGAACAAGAACCCAGGGACCTGTGCCAGAAGGTCTCGTGCATGTGTCCCAGGAATCCCAGGAGGAGAAGAGAAAGAACACAGCACAGAAAAATATCCGAGGAACAGCTGCTGAAAACTTCTCACGTTTGTCAAAAAAGCAAACCCTACAGATTGAAGAAGCTCCATGAATCCCAAAAAGGATAAACTCAAAGAAACCCATGGCTAGATATAATATAATCAAATGCTCAATGCAAAAGGCAAAGTACAGATCTTGAAAGCAGCCAGGGAGAAACAACATGTTACTTCTAGGAAAACAATGAAGCAAAACCTGACAGAACTGAAAGGAGAAACAAACAAATCCACAATGAGAGTTGAAGAAGTCAACAGTCCTCTCTTTGTGCAAGGAAACACACAGACCGGAAATCAGCAAGGATGTAAAATGGAACAACACCATCCAGCAGCGGGATCCAATTTATAAAATACCAACAGCAAAATGAACTTTCTTTTCCAATGCATGCAGAACACAAAGATAGACGGCCATTTCCTGGCTCGTAAAACAAACCTTAACAAATGTAAAAGAACTGAAATCATGCACAGTATGTTCTCTGATAATAATAAAATTCAACTGGAAATCAATTATAGGACGGTAACAGGAATATGCCCCCAAACATGGAAACTAACACACATCTAAATAACCCATGGGTCAAAGAGGAACTCTCAAGAGAAATTAGAAAACAGTTTTAATTGGATGAGAATGATGGTATGATGAGATGGCGCTGTGGAATTCTGCTAAAGCAATGCTGGGGGAGGCGTGTGTCTCCTCCAATGCTTGTGTTCCTAAAGAAAGGGCTTAAACCAAGGGCCTGAGTTCCCATTGTTAGAAACGAGAAAAATAAGAAAACAGATCAAAGAAAGCAGAAGAAAATAAATAATAAAGAACAGAAATCCATAAAATTGAAGAGAAAAATAATAGGGAAAATCAATAAAATGAAAAGCTGGCTCTTCAAAATAATAAAATTTACAAAACTCTAGCAAGACTGACAAGAAAACTCAGGGAGGAGACACAAATTATTGATGTCAGGAACACCAGAGAGCACATCACTGCAGATGCTCAGACATCAAAGGTATAATAAAGGAATGCCATGAAAATATCTATGCCCATAAATTAGACAATTTAGATGAAAAGGAAAAATTTCACAAAAACTAGAACCTACCAAAACACACCCAAGAGGAAATAAATAACATGAATGGTTTTATGACTATTTTAAAATTTTAATTCATGGCTTAAGACCTTACATAAAAGAAGTTTCCAGGTGCAGTTAGGCTCCCTGATGAAGTCTACCTGACATTTAGAAATAGCACCATTCTACGTTATTTCTTCCAGAAAACAGAGGAGGAGAAAACACTTACCAATTAATTTTATGAGGCCAGCATTACCCTGATACCAAACCAAAGACAGTGCAAGTTTAAAAAGAAAAAAAAAACGGGGTTCCTGGGTGGCTCAGTCAGTTAAGCATCTGCCTTCAGCTCAGGTCATGATCCTGGGGTCCTGGGATTGAGCCCTGTGTGGGGCTCCCTGCTCAGCGGGGCGTGTGCTTCTCCCTCTCCCTCTGCTGCTCCCCCTGCTTGTGCTCACTCATTCTCTCTTTCTCTCTCTGTCAAATAAATAAACAAAATCTTAAAAAAAAAAAAAAAAAAGAAACTACAGACCAATATCTTTCATCAGAGACACAAAAGTCCTTAACAAAATACCAGAAAATTGAATCTATCAATATACAGAAGAACCAATATGCCACAACCTAGTGTTTACCCCAGGAATGCAAGGCTGGTTCACTGGTCAAAAATCAACATAATCTACCATATTAATAGTCTGAAGAAAAAAAACCCCATAATCACATGAATCAACACAGACATATCTTTTGACAAAATTCAATATCCATCCACAATTAAAAAAAAAAAACTCTCTGCAAACTAGAAATACAAGAGCACTTCTTCAATCTGATAAAGGGGATCTAAAGACTGGACACTTTCCTCCTACGACTGAAAATAATGCAAAAATGTCTATTCTCAACACTCGTATTAAGCATCATCCTAGAAATGTCAGCCCGCGCGATCAAACAAGACAAAGCAATAAAAGGCATACACACTGTAAAGAAAGAAAGAAAATTTTCCCTATTCACGTTATGGCTAAAATATAAGGTCTGACCACACCGAGTGTTCTGAGGATGGGGAGAAACTGGAACTCCCCTACACTGCTGGTAGGGATGCAAGATGATGCAAGTTCTTGGAGAAACAGTTTGGTGGTATCTTAAAAACAAACATTAACCTACCATATGATCCAACTAGGGATTCGCCTGAGAGAAAGGAAAACATACATCGTGCAAAGACGTATACACCAATGTCAACAGCGGCTTTATTTGTCACAGCGCCCAGCTGAAAACAACCCAAATACTCGTCAGCAGAGGAACAACACATTGGAATCCGCACACTGGAGTACTACTCAATGACCCGTGCGCACCATGACACGCGCCAGTCTTGAAATAACCGTGCTGAGTGAAGTAAGCCAAAGAAAACGAGCACACTAACTAATAGTAGGAAATGCATACCGATATGTAAAAGAAAGCAGGTCAGTAGTCGCCTAAGAATGAGGTAAAGGGAGAGTGT
Organism: Phoca vitulina; assembly: GCF_004348235.1. Lineage (NCBI taxonomy): Eukaryota > Metazoa > Chordata > Mammalia > Carnivora > Phocidae > Phoca > Phoca vitulina. The sequence continues at coordinate 2,237,263 of NW_022589759.1, read as the reverse complement.
GAGGGGTCGCAAAGGACACCAGGCAGCCAGATCAAGGGGAGCTGATGTCATTGTGTTTACTTTGATTGCGGTGATGGTTTCATAGATGAAAACGTCATGTCAAACATCACATTGTATGATTTAAATGGATGCAATTCATTATATGTCAATTATACTCGGAATTTTTAAAGTTTTTATTTAAATTACAATTAGTTAACATGTGGTGTGATATTCGTGTCAGGTGTACAACATAGTGATTCAGCACCTCCATACATCACCCACTGCTCTTCACGACACGTGTGCACCTTCACCCCCATCCCGTTTCCCCCCAGCCCCCCACCGCCTCCCCTCTGGTGACCAGCAGTGTGCTTGCTGTAGTTAAGAGTCTGTTTCTTGGTTTGTCTCTCTCTCTTTCCCTCTTTTCCCTCCTTTGCTCTTTTGTTTTGTTTCTTAAATTCCACACATGAGTGAGATCCCATGGTATTTGTCGTTCTCTGCCTGACTTAGTTCACTTACCATCATACTCTCTAGCTACATCTACATCATTGCAAATGGTCAGAGACATTTTTTTTTAAACTCAATAGGAATGAAAACAAATAACTTAATTAAAAGTGAATAAAAAGACTTTAACAATACTTCACCGAAGAGGGTATGTGGATGACACATAAACACATGACAGGATGTCTAGCACCATTAGCCACTAGGAATATGCAAATCAAGACCGTGATGGGGTACCACTACACACTCATTAAAACAGTTAAAATTTAAAATACTGACAATGCCAAGTGCTGGTGAGGATGTGGAGAAGCAGGAGCTCTCGCCCACTGCTGGCGGGAATGTGAAGTGGTGCAGCCACAAGGGAAAACAGTTTGGCACTTTCTTAACTTAAACATTCCCCTATCGTAGATGATGCAGCAATCTCACTGCTGGTATTTTACCCAAGAGAAATAAAGATGTATGTTCATGCAGAAATCTGCACACAGACATTCACAGGTGCTTTATTCATAATCAACAGAAATTGGAAACAACCCAAAAATCCTCTAGCTGCTGAATGGACAAAGTGTGGCGCATCCAACAATGGAATACTACTCGGAAAGGAAAAAGCAAAAACCACTGATATACACAACAACTTGATTAGATCTCAAAGGCAGGATGCTGAGTGAAAGAAGTCATGCTCTAACGCTCACACTGATGTGAGGGTCTGGAGGAGACAAAGTGATGGTGACGGGGAGCCGATCAGGGGTTTTTGGGGCTAGCTACGAGGAAAGGCGTGACTGTGCAGGGGTGGCATGAGGGAGAACTCTGGAGCGGTGCAGCTCTTCCCTATCCCGAGGGTGATGATGCTGCCACAGGGCTACATGTGTGTAACATTCACAGAACCATAAGACAAAAAGAAAATCCATTTTCATGTATGTTAATTTTTATTAATTTATTAAAATTTATTATTTATTAAAATTAATTTTTTAAATAATAAGGTAGGAAAAAAGCAATCAGGGTCAGAGCTCTGTAGCCCTCCATCCTAGACCCTGTGTTGATGAAGAAAAATGTCCCCCAGACCATGTGACTCCAACTCAGAGCAGTATGACCCTGACTCTCTGCCTCAGTCCAGGGGAGGGGGAGACATCCTCCTTGTGCAAGACGGAGAAAATTCATATTTGCTGGAAATTGCATAACTGTAATTCTCCTGCTCAGCCAATTTAGTCCTGAACCTCGAATGAGGTAATAATTATAGAGCCTGAGGAATCTTAACGGCATGGAGGAGAAACCCAAGCAAAGCCAGTGAGGGAGAAGTTCCACCAGAAACGGGAAATCTGAGCCTGACCAGAGGGCTCGTGGTTGCTTTCCCTCTGGAGGCTATGAGCTCTCTGCCAGGGCACTGTCAGCCCCCTGGAGGCAGGCTCTGAGCCACCGAGTCTGCAGCAGACGTGTGCTGCCGAGGCAGACGCTGTGGGTAAAACCCCCAACGAGCTGTCTCTCATCGGGCACCCCCGCCATTGTGGGCGGGACAGTTCTCAAATGCACAGGGTTGCCACACTCTGCGGGACGCAGTAGCTCCTCCCAGCCATGGTGACAGCCAAAACACCCATCCCTGTGCATGTCCAAACAACTCTTGGGGTGGTACCACCCCCAATTAACCACTGCTCAAGTAGTCAGAAAAGAAAGTGACATCTACTTGGAAGCAACTGCTCCCTTCGTCCTGATGTGACAGAGCGTTCCCCAGTCCTTGGGCTCAATGCAATCTCATGCAATGAGCTGAAAACCATTAAGGTCTGGGTATCCTCAGCAGTTGTGTCCTGTCTATGAGAAAGGGTGCTGGTGCTGACCAAGAAGCCCCTTCCCTTTCTTGGTGCCCTTCGAGGAGTGCTCTGTAACCATCAGAGTCCACCACGTGGAACCCCTAGTAGGGTAGCACGTGGACCTTAACACCCACGGTCCAGATCATCAGCAAGGCATTTAAGGTCAGAATGCCCCAGATTTGGAAACACAAAACCTAAGTCCAAGTGCAGACCTCACCACCTTAGCTCTCTGAGCCTGTTTCCTCATGGGTGAAATGGGGGTAACAGGTCAAGCTCTTTCTCATGTCATAATGTTTTGCACATTCTGTTCCCTTTTCCGGGAATGCTCCTTCCTGGCTGTCCTTTTTTTCTTATGTTCAGTTAGCCACTACGTAGTACATCATTAGTTTCTGCTGGAGTGTTCAGTGACCCACGAGTTAGGTGTAACACCCAGGGCTCATCACAGCACCTGCCTTCCGGGCGGCCCTATGGCTGGTTCCTTCCTGTCCCAGAAGTTTTCCTGCAGGTGCTATCTCCTCAGAGCTGCCTTTCCCAACCAAAGCAAGCTCCCACCCCAGTCACTTTGTATCGCAGTGCCCTGCCGGCTCCCACCAGGCATTCGTTGCTCCCAAGCTGGCTCTGTCTCCTTCCTGACTGTCCTTCTGTTCCAGACGAGAATGGGAGCCCCATGAGGATGGAGCCCTGGCCTCACCTATGCTCCATACACCAGGGCCTGCTCACAGCATTCTGGCTAGATGAACGCCTAACCCCTAACTTCTGGGCTGTTTCAAGGGTCAGGGGAGAGCCAGTGTGAACAAACCCTGCACCTCTGAGTTGGCCTCACTGGGTAGACCTTGGAGATTCCCACCCACACCCTCCCTTGGAAACCAAGAGCAGGAGTTTGGTGTAAAAAGCCTCAGACCATAAGATTCTGAATGCTGCATTTTGCCAGGCTGGCAGAGTATAATCTTGCTAGGAAATAAAAAAGGATAATGTTGCCACAAAATTCAGAACCAATAAGAATCCCAGTTCATCAGCCAGACCAGATGCATCCCTCCCTCCTGGTCGGTTACATTTACCAAACACTCAGGAATCAGCTCTCATCAGTCTCTCAATACAGGCACCAAGCCCAGGGCTCCACGCTTGAGCTTAAATTACTCTTGGACACTCAGCTTAGCACCCAAAATGAAACTGAGCCTCTCCATGGTGTCTCAACATCCACCCTCCCAAGAGTGATCTACCAACCAGCATTCATGCTGTGAGAACAGGGTCCCCGCTCCATAGCAGCTGGACCTCTGGTGCTACACTCTCAGTGCCTTAACATGCCCCATCGGTCAAGTGGAGAGGGTACTCACTGCATAAACGGCTAAGTGGAGACCAGCACTTACAGAGGCACCTAGCATACATACAATAGGCACTCAATAAATGTTACTTATGACCAGTATTTCTCACTGGGGGCTTTGAGCAAGCCATTTCACCTTCAGTTCCTAGTCGGCAAAGTGAATACAAAAACCCCTTTCCGCGTACAAGGTTGCTGAGACAGTTCCATTAGATCAAGCCTGAGGGTGTAGTGGTTCCCCAGGGATGTGTGTCTGGCTCTCCCTTTGCAGATCTGAGGGGAAGGTGAGAGGGGCTAATGAGATTGTAAAAGCATTTCTTCTTTAAGCAAAAGCTATTAAGATGGAACCTCTCTCAAACTTTAATCAGAGCTATGAACCAAGTGCTAAAGGAAATATGGGGGGGGCATGCTATTGTAGTCATTGCCATGGGAGAATTGGAACAGCAAGAGGAAGTCGTGGCTAAGGGTGCAGGCTCCAGGCCAGCTGGAGTGGGGGGAGGTGGGGCTGGAGATCTAGGGAGTCTAACTGCATAACACCACAGCTAGCCCACATGGCATCCCACTGCAAATCTGTAAAAGACATCTCTTTCCCCAAGACGCTTTGCTGCCACCTTATATAATCTATAAATATTATATTTATATAATATACAAAAGTCCATTTACTATTATGTGAATGGTGCCTAGGATTATGTAGTACACAACCTGTACAACTGTATTCAGCAACCCAAAGAGCTCACACACCCAGTAAGGCTTAAGGAAATCAACTGAGCACAGATATATGGATTTAAAACAGTTACAAAATAGAGCGTGCAAAAGGACCTCAGGAGATACGGAAAAATTGGAACCCTTGTACATTGCTGGTGGGAATGTAAAATGACTCAGTTACTATGGAAAAGTTTGGCAGTCCCTCAAAAAGTTAAACATAGAAGTACCATACAACCCAGCAATCCACTCCTAGGAATATAATCAAAAAAGAACTGAAACAAAAAGTTGCACATGAATGGTTCATGGGAGCATTATTCACAGTAGCTAAAAGGTGGCAACAGACCAAGTGTCCATTAGCAGAAAAATGGATACATAAAATGTGGTTTATCTACACAATGGAACATTCGTCAGTCATAAAAAGGAGTGAAGTATTGACCCATGCTACAATGCAGATGAGCCTAAAGAACATCATACCAAGTGATAGAAGCTGGTCACAAATAACCACATGATTCCATTTATATAAAATGCCCAGAATCAGTAAATCCAAAGAGACAGAAAACAGACCAGTGATTGCCAGAGCCTGGGGAGAGGAGGCTAGAGTGACTGCTTAAAGGTTACTGGGTCTCCTTTTGGACTGATAAAAATGTTTTGGGACGGGGCACCTGGGTGGCTCAGTCGGTTAAGCGTTTGCCTTCGGCTCGGGTCATGATCCCGGGGTCCTGGGATCGAGCCCCATGTCGGGCTCTCTGCTCAGTGGGAAGCCTGCTTCTCCCTCTCCCACTCCCCCTGCTTGTGTTCCCTCTCTCGCTGTCTCTCTCCATCAAATGAATGAATGAAATCTTTAAAAAAAAAAAAAAAATGTTTTGGGACTACATAGAGGTGACAATTGCACAACATTGTGAACATACTAGATCCCAATGAACTGAACAATTCAAAGTGGTTAATTTTGGGTTATGTGAATGTTGTCACCTCAATTTTTAAAATACCTCAGCAGTTACATTTAGGAAAAACTATGGAGAATGACACATGGACCAGGTGCCCACCCCTTATGCTGGGAGGATACATAAACTCTGGCAGGAACTTAGAATCCCCCTGGGGGTAAGGGAAGCATACAGATGAAACTGCCCCTCCAAGCCCAGAGTCTTAAATCAGATGTGACTGAGTTCCTTGGAATTGGCAGATTGGATCTTTACGCATTCAGTAGAAATGGAACCTCAAGAAATAAGTTTGATTATACAGAAGAAATAAGGAAAAGCACAGTTGTGCACATCTCACTCCATAATTGTTAAAAGTCAATGTCTGCATCTGGACTAGGATCCTGTTTCCCACTGTACTCCCACTGTATGGACAAGGACACCAAGGCCTGGGAAGGCCAAACCACTTGTTCAGGGGACACAGCTAACACCTAATATAGAAATCTGGGCAGCCTAACTTCAGAGCCCCAACCCACTCCCACTACCCCCTCTAATGTGAAGAGACATCACTGGGCTAAATACAATGCATGCTTTTGGGAATGTGCAAAGCTTAATTCATGGAGATAATGATGATAATGATGATGATGATGATGATGATAATGATGGTGATGATGGTGGTGGTGGTGATGGTGGTGGTGGTGGTGGTGATGGTGATGATGGTAGTGACGATGATGATGGTGATGGTGTGATAGTGATGATGGTGGTGATGGTGATGACGATGATGGTAATGAAGGTGATGGTGATGATAGTGATGATGGTATGGTGATGGGGATGATGGGGATGATGGGGATGGTGGTGATGATGGTAGTGATGGTGGTGGTGGTGATGGTGGTGATGGTAGTGATGATGATGATGGTGATGATGTGATAGTGATGATGATGGTAATGTAGGTGATGGTGATGATAGTGATGATGGTGATGGGGATGATAGTGATGGGGGCGATGGGGATGATGGTGATGGTGATGATAGTGGTGATGGTGATGATGGTGATGATGATGGTGGTGATGGTGATGATGGTGATGATGATGGTGATGATGGTGGTGATGATGGTGATGGTGGTGATGATGGTGATGGTGATGATGATGGTGGTGGTGATGGTAGTGATGGTGGTGATGGTGATGATGGTGATGGTGGTGATGGTGATGATGGTGATGACAGTGATGGTGATGACAGTGGTGATGGTGATGATGGTAATGAAGGTGATGGGGATGATAGTGACGATGGTGATGGGGATGATGGTGAAGGTGACGGTGGTGGGAATGATGGTAGTGATGGTGGTGAGGGTGATGATGGTGGTGAGGGTGATGATGGTGATGGTGGTGATGATGGTGATGGTGGTAATGATGGTCATGAGGGTGATGGTGATGATGATGATTTTAATCATGATGGTGATGGTGACTGTCTTAGCCAGGTTGGGCTGCTGTAACAAAATACCACAGACTGGGTGGCTTAAACAGCATTTATTCCTCATGGTTCTGGAGGCAGGGAAATCCAAGATCAGGGTGCCAGCATGGTCAGGTCATTGGTAAGGGCCCTCTTCCTGGCCTGCAGATAGCTGCCTTCTTGTGTGTCCTCACTCGGTGGAGAAAGAGTGAGTTCTGGTCTCTTCATCTTTTAAGGACACTGATCCCATTCCGGTGGTCTCACACTCATGACCTCATCCAACCCTAATTAACTCCCACCTCTTAAAAGCATCACACTGCAGATTTGGGCTTCAACATATATATTTGGGGGTGGGATACAAACATTCAGCCCATAACGGTGATGATGATGGTGATAATGACAATGACGATATGAGAGATGGGAACAGGATATACATCACAGGGTGGTTTTAATGATTTATTCCAGAAAAATGTTTAAAACCCTTTGTATAATTGCTGGCATATGATAAAGCCCTCTGAATGCCAGCTATTGTGACTTTGTTGCTATCATTATAAAGTTCTAGATTTAAATCTGATTTGTAAGCATCCCTCAATCTGCAATGTGTATTAAGTAAGACTCTTCAGGTTACAGATTACAAAGGCCCACTTCTTTGGACTCTGTACATTCCCTCAACCACCTCTCAACATAATGACTAGGAGGAGGAAGCCCCAAAATAGGAAAGACTCAGAGACGGTGACTTCTGCCACAGATTTACAAATGGATACAGATATAACAAAGATGTTGGAGATGGAATTCAGGGTAGCAATTGTGAAGACAATAGCTAGAATGGAGAAATCGATTAGTGGCAACATAGAGTCTCTAAGGGCGGAAAAGAAAGCTGAACCGGCAGAACTTAAAAATGCTATCAATGAGATCCAATCTAATCTGGATAATCTAACAGCTGGGGTAAGCAAGGCAGAAGAATGAATTGGTGATCTAGAAAACCAATTAATAGACAAGAAGGGAAAAGAGAAGGCCAAGGAAAAACAACTCAAACTCCATGAAAACAGAATCAGAGAAATAAGTGACACCATGAAATGTTCCAATGTCAGAATTATTGGGATCCCTGAGGGGGTGGAGAGAGAGAGAGGACTAGAAGATATATTTGAGCAAATCTTAGCTGAGAACTTCCCTAATCTGGGGAATGAAACAAACATTCATGTCCTAGAGGCAGAGAGGACCCCTCCCAAGATCAAGGAAAACAGGTCAACGCCCTGGCATGTAATAGTAAAACTCGAAAATCTTAGAACCAAGGAAACCATCTTAAGGGCAGTTAGGGGGAAGAGATTCCTTACGTACAGAGGGAGGAACATCAGAATAACGTCAGACCTATCCACAGAGACCTGGCAAGCCAGAAATGGCTGTCAAGACATACTAAATGAGAAGAACATGCAGCCAAGAATACTTTATCCGGCAAGGCTGTCATTTAGAATGGATGGAGAGATGCAGAGCTCCCAAGACTGGCAGAAACTGAAAGAATATGTGACCACTAAGCTGGCCCTGCAAGAAATATTAAAGGGGGTTCTATAAAAGGAGAAAGACCCCAAGAGTGATATAGAACAGAAATTTACAGAGACAATCTATAGAAACAAGGACTTCACAGGCAACATGATGACAATAAATTCATATCTTTCAATAATCACTCTCAATGTGAACAGCCTAAATGTTCCCATAAAATGGCACAGGGTTGCAGCCTGGATAAAAAGACAGGACCAACCCATATGCTGTCTACAAGAGACTCATTTTGAACCTAAAGATACATCCAGACTGAAAGCTAAGGGAGGGAGATCCATCTTCCATGCCAACGGATCTCAAAAGAAAGCTGGGGTAGCAATTCTTATATCTGACAAATTAGATTTTAAGCTGAAGACTGTAGTTAGAGACACAGAAGGACACTATATCATTCTTAAAGGGTCTATCCAACAAGAAGATCTAACAATTGTAAATATCTATGCCCCCGACATGGGAGCAGCCAACTACATAAGCCAACTGTTAACTAAAATAAAGAGTCATATTGATAAGAATATGTTAATTGTAGGAGACCACAATGCTCCACTCTCAGCAACAGACAGATCATCTAAGCAGAAAATCAACAAAGAAACAAGAGCTTTGAAGGACACACTGGACAGATGGACCTCATAGATAAAAACAGAACATTCCACCCTAAAACAACAAAATACTCATTCTTCTTGAGCGCACACGGAACTTTCTCCAGAATAGACCACATACTGGGTCACAAATCAGGTCTCAACTGATACCAAAAGATTGAGATTATTCCCTGCATATTCTCAGACCATAATGCTTTAAAACTGGAACTCAATCACAAGAAAAAATTGGAAGAAATTCAAACACTTGGAAGCTAAAGACCACTCTGCTCAAGAATGTTTGGGCCGTCATTATCCCAGGGTCCTGGGATCAAGCCCTGCATCGGGCTCCCTGCTCGGCGGGAAGCCTGCTTCTCCCTCTACCACTACCCCTGCTTGTGTTCCCTCTCTCGCTGTGTCTCTCTCTGTCAAATAAATAAATAAAAAATCTTTAAAAAAAAAAAAAAAGAAGAAGTTTGGGTCAACCAGGAAATCAAAGAACTTAAACAATTCATGGAAACCAATGAGAACAAAAACACATTGGTCCAAAACCTATGTGATATTGCAAAGGCAGTCCTAAGGGGGAAATACATAGCCATCCAAGCCTCACTCAAAAAAATAGAAAAATCCTGAATTCACCAGCTAATTTTACACCTTAAAGAACTAGAGAAAAAGCAACAGATAATGCCTAAGCCATGCATTAGAAGAGAAATAATTAAGATTAGAGCAGAGATCAATGAATTAGAAACCAGAAACACAGTAGATTGGATCAATGAAACTGAAGCTGGTTCTTTGAAAGAATTAATAAGATCGATAAACCACTGGCCAGACTTATCCAAAAGAAAAGAGAAAGGACCCAAATTAATAAAATTATGAATGAAAGGGGAGAGATCATGACTAACACCAAGGAAATAGAAACAATTATTAGCAATTATTATCAACAACTATATGCCAATAAATTGAGCAACCTGGAAGAAATGGATGCCTTCCTGGAAACCTATAAACTCCCAAGACTGAAACAGGGAGAAATTGACAACCTCAATAGGCCAGTAACCAGTAATGAGATTGAAGCAGTGATCAAAAACCTCCCAAAAAACAAGAGTGCAGGGCCTGATGGATTCCCTGGGGAATTCTACCAAACATTCAAAGAAGAAATAATACCTATTCTCCTGAAGCTGTTTCAAAAAATAGAAACAGAAGGAAAGCTTCCAGACTCATTCTATGAGGCCAGCATTACCTTAATCCCCAAATCAGGCAAAGACCCCTCAAAAAGAATTTCAGACCGATATCCCTGATGAATAGGAATTCCAAAATTCTCAACAAAATCCTAGCTAGGAGTGCCTGGGTGGCTCAGTTGGGCGTCTGCCTTCGGCTCAGGTCATGATCCTAAGGTCCTGGGATTGAGCCCCACGTCAGGATCCCTGCTCAGCGGGGAGCCTGCTTCTCCCTCTCCCTCTACTGCTCCCTCTGCTTGTACTCTCTCTCTCTAATAAATAAAATCTAAAAAAAAAAAAAAAAAAAAAATCCTAGCTAATAGGATCCAACAATACATTAAAAGGATCATCCACCATGACAAAGTGGGATTTATCCCTGGGATGCAAGGGTGGTTCAAAATTCACAAATCAATGTGATAGAACATATTAATAAAAGGAGAGAGAAGAACCATATGGTCCTCTCAATTGATGCAGAAAAGCATTTGACAAAATACAACATCCTTTCCTGATTGAAACTCTTCAGAGTATAGGGATAGAGGGGAACATTCCTCAAGTTCATAAAATCCATCTAAGAAAAACCCACAGCGAATATCATCCTCAATGGGGAAAAGCTAAGAGCTTTACCCTTAAGATCAGGAATACGACAAGGATGGCCACTCTCGCCACTATTGTTCAACATAGTACTAGAATCCTGGCAACAGCAATCAGAAAACAAAAAAAATAAAAGGTATTCAAATTGGCAGAGAAGAAGTCAAACTCTCTCTCTTCACAGATGACATGATACTTTATGGGGAAAATCCAAAAGACTCCCCCCCCAAATTACTAGAACTCATATAGCAATTCAATAATGTCGCAGGATACAAAATCAATGCACAGAAATCAGTTGCTTTCCTATACACTACTAATGCAACTGTAGAAAGAGAAATTAGAGAAACGATTCCATTTACAATAGCACCAAAAACTATAAGATACCTTGGAATAAACCTAACCAAAGAGGTAAAGGATCTATACTCTAGGAGCTACAGAACACTCATGAACGAAATTGAAGAAGACACACAAAGATGGAAAAACATTCCATGCTCATGGATCGGAAGAATAAACATTAAAATGTCTATGCTACCCAGAGCAATCTATACCTTCAATGCCATCCCGATCAAAATTCCAATGACATTTTTCAAAGTGCTAGAACAAACAATCTTAAAATTTGTATAGAATCAGAAAAGACCCTGAATCGCCAAAGAAATGTTGAAAAAGAACAACAAAGCTGGGGGCATCACGTTGCCTGATTTCAAGCTATATTACAAAGCAGTGATCACCAAGACAGCATGGTACTGGCACAAAAACAGACATATAGACCAATGGAACAGAATACAGAGCCCAGATATGGACCCTCAACTCTATGGTCAAATAATCTTCAACAAATCAGGAAAAAATATGCAATGGAAAAAAGAAAGTCTCTTCAATAAATGGTGCTGGGAAAATTGGACAGCCACATGCAGAAGAATGAAACTCGACCATTCTCTAACACCATACACAAAGATAAACTCAAAATGGATGAAAGACCTCAATGTGAGACAGGAATCCATCAAAATCCTAGAGGAGAACATAGGCAGTAACCTCTTTGACATCGGCCACAGCAACTTCTTTCAAGATACATCTCCAAAGGCTAATGAAACAAAAGCAAAAATGAACTTTTGGGACTTCATCGAGATAAAAAGCTCCTGCACAGCAAAGGAAACAGTCAACAAAACAAAGAGGCAACCCACAGAATGGGAGAAGATATTTGCAAATGACACTACAGATAAAGGGCTGGTATCCAAGATCTATAAAGAACTTCTCAAACTCAACACCCAAAAAACAAATATTCAAGTCAAAAAATGGGCAGAAGACATGAACAGACACTTCTCCAAAGAAGACATACAAATGGCTAACAGACACATGAAAAAATGTTCATCATCATTAGCCATCAGGGAAATTCAAATCAAAACCACCTTACACCAGTTAGAATGGCAAAAAATGACAAGGCAAGAAACAACACATGTTGGAGAGATTGTGGAGAAAGGGGAACCCTCTTACACTGTTGGTGGGAATGCAAGTTGGTATAGCCACTTTGGAAAACAGTGTGGAAGTGCCTCAAAAAATTAAAAATAGAGCGACCCTATGACCCAGCAGTTGCACTACTGGGTATTTACCCCAAAGACACAGATGTAGTGAAAAGAAGGGCCATATGCACCCCAATGTTCATAGCAGCAATGTCCACAATAGCCAAACTGTGGAAAGGGCCAAGATGCCCTTCAACAGATGAATGGATAAAGAAGATGTGGTCCATATATACAATGGAATATTACTCAGCCATCAGAAAGGATGAATACCCAACTTTTACATCAACATGGATGGGACTGGAGGAGATTATGCTAAGTGAAATAAGTCAAGCAGAGAAAGTCAATTACCATATGGTTTCACTTATTTGTGGAACATAAGGAATAGCATGGAGGACATTAGGAGAAGGAAGGGAAAAATGAAGGGGGGGAATCAGAGGGAATCGGAGGGAGAGACGAACCATGAGAGACGATGGACTCTGAGAAACAAACTGAGGGTTTTAGAGGGGAGGGGGGTGGGGGGATGGGTTAGCCCGGTGATGGGTATTAAGGAGGGCACGTACTGCATGGAGAACTGGGTGTTATACGAAAACAATGAATCATGGATCACTACATCAAAAACTAATAATGTATGGTGACTAACATAACAAAATTAAATTAAATTAAATTAAAAAAAAAAAAAAAAGGCCCACTTCAAGCTGTTGCACACCCACCAGGAAATTAACTGTTGGTCCTGACTACCGAGAGACTCCCTGTTACAGTTAATATGGACGAAAGGCTCAGACAGTATCTCCAGGTCCTGGGCTCTCTCCTTCCCTCTGATGCCTGTCTCTGCACCAGTTTAATTTTGGGTAGGGTTTTGCCCGAGGGTGTTCAAATTCTCACAGTCAAATTCTCACAGTTTGGCAATCTCAGACAAAGGGGCATCTCTTTTACTGTGTTCCAGCAGAAGATCCTCATCAAGGGCTCTCACTGGACTTGTTTGGGTCACAGGACACCTCCAAATCAGAAAGGAGGGACCTGGGTCTCATGCCCACTAGAACCATGTGGACTGGCAGGGGGAGGGAAGGTGATGCCTTGAAGAAACAAAGGAGACATGGATGCAGAGTGGGTGAAATCAGCAGATGAGCCCTTTATGCCCAAGAATTTGGGAGGTCCAGGTGTGGAGCAGCCTCCTCAATCGGGGAAAACATCTATTCATTTGTATTTATTGAGGGCTTGCAATACAGCAAGCAAGCTTACTGTGCTTATAGGCTGACCATTTCCTGCAGGAGACCCAGTCAAAGCTGTAGAAACTGCACTTCTTACCCAGCCTCCAGGAGAGAGGCTGGGGTCCTCTGCAGCCTTGGACGAGAGAAGACACTCCCTCCCTGGCTCTCCCTTCACAAGAAAGGGTTAACAGTGACAGGGAGGACCGCCAGTCCAGCAGCCCAAGGGGAGGGAGCCCACCCACAGGCTTCCTGCAGGGGAGGGAAAGACTGGGTGGCCTGCAGGCAAGGTATGCTGGGTGGGTCTGCTTACTAAGAAGGGCCCAGAGCCAGCAAGCCATCGGGTCAGAGTTTGGCCCCCAAGAGCCACTGGGTTGAGTTCATTCTTCTCAACTGATATCATGAGGCATCTTCTGGAGGAGGAAGGAAATGATTTCCCGGGTCACATGTAAAGATGATCTAGAGGGTGTTTCGGAATCAGGCAGATGAGAGGAGGTACAGGATTCAAAGTGGTGTGTGAGAGAGAGTGTGAGTGTGTGAGAGCGAGTCATGAGAGTAGATGTGTGTTGGAATGTGTGTATGAACGTGTGAGGGCGTGTGTGAGTGGGTAAATGTGTGGGGGTGAGCATGTGTGTGAGAGTGTGTGAGGATGTATGTGTGTACTGATGTGTGAGTGTGTACGCTTGTGTTGCTGTGCGGTGTGTGGTATGTGTGGCATGAGCAGGAGGACAAAGACTGCAGACCCTTCACTTGGTCTTAGCAGCTCACCCTCTGAAGCCAAGCAGGACCACAGCAAGCCTGCAGTGAGCACTGCCTCCACCCTCAGGCAGCTGCATCAGGGAGGCAGGGACTACACCTGCTGTGTTCAGAGGAGGGGACTGGGGCTCTGAAAAGTTAACCAACACGTTCAATGGTGCACGTCTGCGACTCAAACCCAAACGTGCCTAATTCCAAAACTGCAGCCTCCCCACAAGAGCCTGTGGCCTCCCCACCCCTGACAAATGTCCATTCTGTGTCTCCTCCAGGAATAGGAAGCTCCCTGAATCTGGGGAAAACAACCCTCAAAGCCAAACTGGGGGCCCCAGGGCTGGATGTGCCCCTCATGTTGGCCATCATCTTGTTTTACAAAAATTTGGAATTCATTATCTTTAGGCAGGTCATCATAGTCTCACAGACCCTATCTCCTTAGACCCCAAATTCCAATCATTTATGCCCTCTGCCCGGCCACTCCAGGCCTTTGAGTTCGGGACCAACCGTTACTTCCAAGTGTGAGACAGCTCTTGTCAGAGTGAGCTGGGGCTTCACCCTCCTCCACGTCACTCCACCCTCTGCCCACAGAGGTGGTCTGATCCATCTTCCCATGACCGTGGTGACAGTGAGGAAGGCAGTGATGATGAGGATGGTGGGATGGTGAGGAGGAGGAGGAGGAGTTGGAGGTCAATGTAACGGCACCCAGGCCCTTTTTTTAAATGATTAAGGCAGACTTTTTGGGGGCGCCTGGGTGGCTCAGTCGGTTAAGCATCTGCCTTCGGCTCAGGTCATGATCCCAGGGTCCTAGGATCTAGCCCTGCATCGGACTCCCTGCTCAGCGGGGAGGCTGCTTCTCCCTCTGCCCCTCCCCCAGCTCGTGCTCTTGCTCGCTCTCTCTCTCTCCTTCCCCATCTCTCTCTCACACAAAAGTAAGTAAGTAAGTAAATAAATAAATAAATAAATAAATAATCTTTTTAAAAAAAAACGATTTAAAGGCAGACTTTTCAGGACCATCACAGTAGGCACAGTGCTCACTGCAATGGGGTTATTGGGGTGCAGAGACTGGGCTCCACTCTGAATTCAGCAAGGAAAAGGGAGAATTTACAGCCAAGGAGCAGGTGGGTCAGCAGATGGGAAAGTAATAGGAGGGAACATCAGGGGTGGGGGGGTTCCGGCAAAACTGACCTGATAGAATGTATACAGAAGGCAGGCCAGGAGGTCAGACCCCCCTAACCCCCTGGCGGATGGTGGGGCTGAGGCATTTGGTCAACGATCAGATGCCTAGGGTGGGGGATACTCACTTAACTGACTTAGCAGTGTTCTTGCTAAAACTGGGCTCTTGAGGACATGCCCAAGGACAGAGCCTCATTGGAAAAGAGCTCAGAGTTTGGTCAAGGAGAGAATGGTTAAGTGACAGGCCCCAAGTCCCATGGCTAGAGGACTCTGTGACCTATCCTGTACACACCCACCATCCTACAACCCTTCAGGTCTAATCCAAGACAAAGACGCCTTTGGGTTGTGCCTTGATTTCAGGTAGAAAGACATAGTTTCAACATCTGAAACAATGCACAGGCCCTTCTTCGGCACCTTCACAGAACTCCCAAGGGTCCTAGGGCACCACCGGGAAGTGCTAGCCCAGAATGAAATTCTGTTCTGGGCATCAGCGGTAGGGAGTGTGTCCACTAGCTGTCTACACCTTGGGGCCTGTTCCAGCTGCACAGAGCTACCTGGCCCAAACTGCCGGGGCTTGGGCACTGAGGCCAATTGCGGCACTCTGATGGGCTGTCTTCACCGCAAGTGGCCCGCAGACTGGCCTAGGCTTTGTGAGGCTGCATCCAAGTTTCACTTCTCCTTCCACCAATCTTGCTCAAACTCTATGTTGGTATCTAGTTTCAGAGAGCCCAACCCATGACAGATGCGGTGGAGAACTTTGACCTTGCTTCCCCCATTATACAATCACAAGGCCGGTGGTCAGGGGCACATCTGTTAGACCCCAGGAGCCTATGTCTGAAGCCCTCAGTTCTCTAAGTCAGAGCAGTGGGGCTGATGACGGAGGCAGGAGGGAGGGAGGGGGCCTCTGATGCCCCACTACCCTCCTGGACGAACATGCTGTGGGAAATCAGAGTTGACCACTGCTTTCCTCAAAAGAAAAGAAAAGCCTTAAAGACCAGAAAAAGACATCAACACGGAGGTCTTCAGCCTGTGCCTGGCAGCCAGTCGGCCTACAGCAGGTCTCAGCTCCGTGTGTCCCTCAGGAGGGGCTCTCCAGACTTACTTCCACGGCTTGACAAAAACAAATCAGACCCAAGCCTCGTATCTACAAAGTCTCACTGAGGATGACTGTTTTCTCACACAGACAGCTCTTTCTGCCGGCCTGGGGGTGGGGACACCAGTCCTCTGCTGTGGGACTGACTTCCGAGTCCAGGTTGCTGCTGTACCAACAAGTCCAACTTCGTTGGGCAGTGACGAGACCCTCATCCCTCCCACTTTGTTAATCTGCTCACTGGAGACTTGGCACAAAAGGCCTTTAGATTCGACACTCTCTGATGAAGCAGAAAAACATCCTAAATCCCTGATGGCTTTCAGGCCCTGCGTCTTCTGCGGAGGTTGAATGGCAGACATTGTCAGCCCCAAACAGGAGTTTCAGACAGAAAGTGCTCCAAGGCCCTGGGGCCGGGGGACAGGTAGAAAGGTAGGCACAGCTCCATAACAGGTAAGAGTCACCAGAGAGGTGGGAAGAGGTCATGTGGGCACTAGACCATGTTTCCCTTATTCGAAGGAGAGACCCATCTGCACCACGCATAATCCAGAGGCCCCACAGTCTCTCCCTGGGCATCTCCTCAGGCAAGAGTTGTGGCTGTTCAGTAGGGCACGTCAGTGCACAGAAACTGAAATCTATCAAGAGTCTGCACCGGTGCGCGCACACCCGCGTGCACACACACACACACACACACACATCCAATTCACGCCTAACCTTCCCGTTGGTGTCAGCCAGAGAGGGTGGGTGGAGAGGTGACATTCAAGGTTGGAGGGTGACTGACCTGAGAATGCAAGGAGCAAACATCTTAAAACACCCCAGAGAGCCTCTGGAAACTGATTGGAACCATTTGTGTGGTCAACAAGAATGAGGGCCGCAGAGACCGGGAAGGCCGGGACAATATCGGCTCTGTTCTGAGGCACGGAGCAGATGCCAGGGTTCCTTCTGACTTTACAGCTTTTTCTTGGCCTGTGCGGGTGAGAGAGGCTGATTAAGCAGGGCCCGCACTGGATGTGGAACAGCCTGCCAGAATGTGGCACAGGACACGGGCTGGAACCCTCCATCGGGCCGCCTCCAAGGCCCAGAGGCCCCTGAGGTTCTTCTTCACTCTCCCGCCCTGTGCCAGAAGCCAGGTCCAGGCTAGGAAGCAGAGCAACACCAATACCCCTCAGCCTTCCTCCAACTAATGAACCCCCTCAGAGAGGGACGGAAAGACACTCGGCCCCTCCAAACCCATTTTTTCCTGCACTGGTGTCTTAGGTAAAACCGAATAAGCCCCGGGCATTGAGTTTCACTGGGCAAGTTACTGTGTGGTCTGTTCTGAGAGCCAAGACTTTCCAACCATACATTTCAACGGCGGTTACTCAAGTTTGGGTAAGAAAACACTTACCCAATTTCCGAGCAGACGGTGAACCGCGGGGCCTGTAACAGATACGGAGGAGCCGAGTGTGCGTTTCCCGGCAGCACTCGGCTCCGGGGCCCAGAGCGCACGTCTGCGGGGCTGATACAGGATGCAGCGTGCCTGCCAATTAGCCTCTGGCCCCTTCGGTGGGAGATGGGGCAAGGTTCCCCGTGTGCGTTTCAGAGAGTTTCACAAGGTGCCCACTCCCCTGCTGCAGGGGTCGGGGCCCACGGGAGGAAGCTGGAATGTGGACTGGAAAAGGAAAATACTCTGTTAATGAGGAGCCAGAAAAGACTGGAAATGCCAGAGCTGGAAGGGGCTTGAAGAGGGGCGGACTTGGGTCTTGGGGCCTCGGTGGCCTTGCCCATAAAATGAGGGAGTGGGGGTGGAGGGAGGGTGACTGAGGCCAGCCATTCAAGGCCACCCAAGGTGTTAGTGGCTCAGCTGGGCCCGGACCCCTGACCCCAGTCCAGGGCTCTTTCCGCCATGGCATGCTCCAGTCCAGCATGGAGCCCAGGGAGAGCGCTCAGCAGGAGGCAGCATCCCTGTAAGCATTCCTTCTGCTACACCCAGGAGGGAATTCCCCAGTCCAGAGGATCATCATCTAACCTTCCTTTCACACAAACCCTCTGAGATGGTATGACGCCCTGAGCCACGTCTGACTGAGTCTCCTCCAGTACGATATTTACTGGATGCCCCTGCCCTCCATCCCAGCCAGCAATGTGCTGCTCCTGCACTGGGCTTGAGGGACACAAGGAGGACCAAGGCACTACCCCCACCCTAGACAAGTTCCAGTCCAGATGGGGAGGCAGATGCTGAACAGGTAATTAGAATGCGGTGTGATAAGCAGGACAGTGATCCTGGCTTTCCCACAGACCAGCAGTTCCCTGAGGATGGAACAATATGCTGTCTCCCTTCAGATGACTGATAGCAATGCAGGTTGTTGGTAATGGGAGGCTGGTTGTTGATTAACTGATTGGTTGGTTGGCTGATTCACTAATTATTAGTTGGTTGTTTTTGGTTGGATGGATTTGTTCACTAGTTGGCTGATTACTTGTTTGGTTGGATGGTTAGTTGATTACTTATTTATTGGCTGGTTGGTATTGGTTAGGTGAGTAGTCGTTAATAATGGTTGGTTGATTAGATGGATGGGTGGATGGTTAGTTGATTAATTATTAGTTGGTTGTTATTGGTTGGGTGGGAGGTTGTTCATCATTTGGTTAGTTAGTTGATTGGTAGGCTGGCTAAAAACAAAAAACAGCTCTAAACCACCCTTTAAGATGTCCTAAAGGGAACGTGGACTTTGGGGTTAGAGAGCATGGATCTCACTCCCAAGTCTGCCACTTCTAAACTTTGTGACCTATAAAAAGTCCCTTCTCATTGACATTTCCAAAACATAATGGTATCTACTTTGTAGCTAATATATGTAAAATGACTAGTACTGGGCACCCAGCAAATGGAAGTTCTTATTATAATTATTCACCAAGGAATTGAAGGATTAGATTATGTAACTTGTAAGGCATCTTTCCTACAATCCCCAACTTAATGACACCCTGAGATTTTGCACACTATCCCACAGGCTCAGCCTATGTGATGAATGATGAGCTTGTGCAAAGCGCCCAAAAAGAAATAGAGTTTATCACAGCCATCGCATAATAAAAGCCAACCTATAACTTAGAGTATAGAATCCTTGAAGGAGTTTCAAATCCCACCAGCATTTGAGGCTCCCCTCCATTGGCCATTTGGGATTAAAAGCCAGCCTCAACACAAGCCCCTGATGGAAAGAAGGCTCCCCAAAGTTCACCTACACATGACTTACAAGCATCCAAAACACCTCACAGTTTGCAATGCACATTCACATCTATTACATCATGTGACCCTCAGTATACTCATGGAAGGTAGTCAAAGTTCAATTAGTCTCCCCAGTCTACAGATGAGGAAACTAAGGCTCAGAGAGTTGGAGTTACCCAAACAAGTTACAGAGCAGAGCCCAGAAAAAGTCCTATGCTTTTTCTACACTAGGGCACACGTTTTAAGTCTTGGAGCACAAATGGGGACTAAGCAGAAGTCCTTGGTCCCAAAAAATCTCTGATGCTGATGTTCCACAGTTTGGAATCCAAGCCAGGTGCTTTTGTCAACATGTTTTCCAAGAACAAACCACTACTCAAACTCATAAATGTTCTAAAGCAGTATTTTTTTAAATTTCCCATGAAAATCACAAAGAGTTGCAAATAAAAAAACAAACACTGAATATTAACATTAAGTCAAATATCACACAGTACTGTAAAATACCAGGGTAACCAGATACCAGCTCAAGTGGAACTGACTCCCATCACATGTGACAGGGAACCCCTGTCCAACCTTCTCTCTCCAGGATTCCGAGAAGTGGGCGCGGCTACCCACTCCTTCCTATCTGGCTCCAAGCTCTTGTTTGCACTGAAGTTTTTCATTTATGCATCATCTCATCAGCCCACACTAGACCAGCCCTGTTCTGCTAGACTAGTAGATTAGACCCATTGAAGAAGAAAACTAGCAAATTAGAAGAAAGGGCTGAAAGATCACACAGAATGCTAAGAAGTGAAAACCAAGAAGGGGAGCTCAGAGACACAGAAGACAGAATGAGCAGCTCCATCAAATATTTAATAATGTTCCTAGAGAGGAAAACAGAGAAAGAGAGAGAAATGCTTTTACTAAAATTTTTCCAAAATCAAACAAGGATACATATTCAGATTGAAAAAGTATACCAACTTGCGAGCAGCTTGGAATGAATAGATGAGTGGATGGATGGATGGATGCAAGGATGGAAGGAAGGATGGATGCAAGGAAGGAAGGATAGATGGATGGATGGATGGAAGGAAGGAAGGGTGGATTGACAGATGGATGGAAGGAAGGAAGGAAGGAAGGAAGGAAGGAAGGAAGGAAGGAAGGAAGGAAGGAAGGATATTCTAGTGGTGGACTTGAATAATGACATATCTATGAAAATACTCTTCTTACTTTAAAATCAAATGATAAATTCCTAACTTACCTGTTGCCAAGTACATCTCCCAGAGAGTAGAAAGAGACCTAATGCCCTGAAAATCACTCTGACCAACACAGAGGATTTCTTGGAGATACAGCAATGTAAGAACCCATTACATTACAAAATAACAAAGATGAAATCCCTACCTCATCTCATAGGCAAAAGTAAACTCCAGATATGCTAAATAGCTAAAAATGAAAAGTAAAATATTAAAATGTTTAGAATAAAATATAGGAAAATAGCTTTATGAATTTTGAGAAGGATTTCTTACCAATAGGTAAAGACACAAATCATAAAGGAAAAAAATCTAAATTTGGGGATGCTGGAGAAGGTGCAAGCCTGAGTCCCAATGAACAGCTCACCAATGGTGGGATTTCAGTGATAAGCAAACATCTAGGAGTTTCTGAGTTCCTTCAAATCATCCTGGAAGACAATCATCTCTTCAGTCAAAGTATCCAGACCAGCAAAGAATGCTTATCGTCATCGCCATCATCATCATCACCACCATCACCACCAATACCATCATCACCACCAGCGTCATCATCACCATTATCATCACCATCACCATCATCACCATCACCACCATCATCAGCATCATCATCAATATCACTGTCATCATCACCATCACCACCATCACCATCACCACCACCATCATCATCACTACCATCACCATTATCACTATCAACACCATGACCATCATCACCACCACAATCATCATCACCATCGTCACGACCAACATCACCATCACCACCATCACCACCATCACCACCATCATCACCACCATCATCGCCACCATCATCGCCACCATCATCGCCACCATCATCGCCATCATCACCATCACCACCATCACCATCATCATCACCATCACCACCATCACCATCATCACCACCATCACCATCATCACCATCACCACCATCACCATCATCACCACGACCATCATCATCATCACCATCAACACTATCACCACCATCATCATCACCATCATCACCATCATCATCATCACTATTACCATCATCACCATTATATCATCATTATTATCAACAACTAATACATACTGAGTACTGACCATGCACATTTAATCTTACACATTTTACCTGTATTCACTCATTTAATTCTTATGGAAACCTTCAGAGGCATAGGGTAGATCATTATTCCCATTTTGCAGATGAGAAAGCTGAGGCTCAGAGAGGTTATGAGACCTCATTGTCCCACAGCTGGGAAATGATGGCATTGATGCCAGGGCTGGCCATGTCCATGTCCATGTCCTCTGTCCTGCCTCTTTAGGTCCTGGCTCATGCTTGTCATGCTGTGGCCTCCACCAAGTGTGTTCAATCTGACATCTGGAAATCTACCTTCTACATGCACCAGCCAGAATACATTCATCTATAGATTTCACAAAGTTTGTTAAGACCTACTAGGTCCCGGAGGTTCTGCAAGACCCCAAATATGTTGAGTTCAATTCCAAATGGCTCATTTCATCACAGACTGATGGGAAATACCAGGGCAAACACTTTTTCTAAGTTTAGAAACACAAACAAACATACTGAATATTTTCCAAGGGTTCCATCATGAAAGCATCGATATGAGGGCATTGAGCCTAATGGAAAGTGAAAGATCCATGCTGGAGAGGGTAGGAGTGAATAAACCCTCTCCCCATCCCCAGGTTTGCTGGAGAAAACTGTTTTTGCAGGTGGAGAAATGACTGCATTTCAATCAGGATCAAATTCCGAGGGCTTTGCCAGTGCTCGCAAGTGCCCACATGGTACAGAGTGCTGGCCTGGCCAACTTCCTACTCAATAACCTATTTCTACAGCTCTTTGGATATTAAAAAAAATAAAATACAAGATAAATTCAGCTTAAACCCAAATGAATGGATTCATTCCCATTTTAATGCCATTTGAGGGCGTTTTATAGCCTGTACTGTGTATCTTTTACACATCTATTTTTAAATACTGCAAACTTAATGATCACTATAGAATATATAAAACCCTTTATGAAATTCCATCTACAAAATCACAGCAAAATCTAGGCAGTAAAAATGTGCAGTCGACACTGTTAGGCAGTCGTGGTAGGGCCCAAACGGAACTGAATCAATCCTCTTTTGAACAAAGGGCACAAGCTAAATGTCTTGGCCTTCTCCTGACGGCTGCCCCAGTTGTAAACACACCTCTTGCATGAAAATGCAGGAACTTACAAGTGATCAACTGTCCATGAGTGATGGCCACTCTGTAGGAACTGGGGTCAGCTCACATTCTCAAAACCACCCTTCAGCCATTTTAATAAAATCAGCTAACATTGCAGGCCAGGTGCTGTTCTAAATGCTTTACATATACTAATTCATTTAAGACTCGTGAGATGGCTACTGTCATTGTCACTATTCTACAGATAGGAAAACTAAGGCACAGAGAGTTTAAGCAGGTTGCCCAAAACACGCAGCTAGTAGGTGACAGAGCTGGAATTTGAACCCAAGCCAAATGGCTGTGATCCCTGCTCTTAATCACCATGCTTCCTGCCTCTTGTGGATGCCTGCCAACAAGGTCATACTTGATTGTAGGTACTTTGCTACCAGATGTAGAGAAAATATAATGATCCCAGCTTCCCCATTAGAATGTGGATTCCCTCCATCCAGGTGAAGCAGACAGTGACTCCATCCAATAATTGTGCCACTACTATTCCATATAGAACATTGGTGTGAATTAGAAAAGTGTGCCCTTCTTCAATCCATCAGAAAATGGTCATTTTTGTTGGAACAAGTCACTTTATTAGCATCTGCCCAAAAAGTATGACAGCAAGCATCCATAACTATGATATCTATGATGTGAATGGAGCCCCTAAGGTTGTGCAGTGCACAACCTGAGCAAGTGTATATAATGGCCCTACTATCCATCCTCAACCAAGTCAAATCATATGCAGTTTGGACAGTGTTCCTGCAAAACCAGCTGACACCAAAGCAGAGAGGAAGAGTGCGGTGCCTGAAGTCACATCTCATCTGGTCACTGATAGGATTCTGTGAGGTAACAGAATTAAAGTGTTGCTAGAAACTGCCCAGCAGATGTTAGCTATTGCTCTCATCTGCCCATATAAAACAACCCCTCCTCTTTCTCATCTTCAGTTGTAGCCCCAAATAGCATTAGAGAGGCTGCAAATTTCTGCTCCAGGGGGAGTTTCTCCACCCAGGCTTCAATGCTTGAAAGAGCTTGCTCCCCCAGGAGGCTCTCCTGTAAGTTTCCTTACATGTTTTGTTAAAAATTCATCAAGATGTTTCTTCCCCATTTGCCCTTCATGGAAATGCTGGGCTGTTGATGGTAACATGACCTAACATCTGCCTTGACTCTCTACTTCCCTAAGTACAGTGGGCATATGATCCTGCTAATCCTCCAGGGAACCCTCCAAGGGAAGTATTTTTATCCCCATTTTACAGATAAGAAAACTGAGGCTCAGAGAGGGGAGGTGCCTTGCCCAAAGTCACATACTGTGGAGGGAGCAGGGCTGACGATTCCAACCTGGTGTATTTGGACTTCATAGCTATTGTTTTTACCCAAGCCGTAAATCAGCCAGAATAAAACCATTTTGTCCATTTTACTGATAAAACTGACAGCAGTCAAGTCATGGTCCTGAAGCATGCACTTGAGGACGAAGACAGCCCTCTCTGGACGAAAACCACTTCTACTTCCCATTGAAAGAAATAATGAGAAACAGAATAGCTGCCCACCACTCATGGCACTTGGTTTCTCGTGGAAACATGGTGCTCTGAGCATTTTATCACCTTGTCAACTCAAAGCACTGACAGAGGGCTCATCATATGTGAGGGAAACATGCTTTTTCACTAGGTGTTTTCTCCTAGAGCAGGACCCCATCAGCCCTTTTTAATACAGCCTTATTGAGATCCGGCCCACATCATGCTGGCCATTTTTGTAGCTGTCACCTCCCCCATATCATCATCCCATTGCACAGATGTGGAAACCGAGGCTTGCAGGGGTAGGTGTTCCAAGGCCACCCTGCTGCTCAATGGCAGACCTGGGATTTGAACCTGGGTCACATTCTCTCTGTAAAGGGGATGAGGCTGAGGGTGCCGTGGACAGCATGGCCTTGTCATCACCACACTGCAGTGCACGTCAGAGACGGGGACAGCGCTACACTTTCGTCTGATTTACATTCACCCAAACGCGTGTAATTTATCACTTCACTCATGCATGTCCTTGAGCTGGAGATGTGCCCACCTCCAGGGAACCCCTAGGAGCAGGCATTACACTAATAAACTTTTTCCCCTAAATTTCACTCTGATTCTCAGAGCTACTGAGACAGCACACCAATATTTCTATAATTTTTTAAATCCCACATAAGAAAGTCAGTGTACAACACAAGCCTCTGTGGTTTCCAGCTGCACCCTAACCCTCTTCTCGCCAAATTTCTGAACAGACAAGCCCCAATACCGAAGCCCAGATGGGGTGGTCTGCCTGAGCACACGAGGTATGACAGTTTACTCTCAAATAGGAGGCAAGCCAGTGACAAGGAGTTGAGAATGAGGGAGACAGGAGATCTCAGCAAATATCCATCCATAGTGGACATGACGCCCCGACCAAACGGGGGTAACATACAAACCATTATTAAAACCGTCACATAAGCCAGTAAAATACCGTTGGTTTACAATAAATTAATTCAAAGCCAATTAATTTGTTTTACAACAAATTAAAGCCAATAAAATACCATTAAAACCAAAAAGTTTATTACCTTTGGCATAGTCACAAGACACCTAGAATGTGGTCTAGAGACAGTGTTCAGTGACAAGTTGCTGGCCTAGGATGGTCGGGACCCCATGCCCCCCACCCCACCCGGAGCCACCCACCAGTCTTGTCACAGGTGAGATATGCGTCATCGTCACAAGAGAACACCACGAGTCCAAAATGTCCCTCATGCACCTCAGTGAATGTAGGACTGTGGAGTCCAGGGACGGTGTGGAGTCTCCACGAGAGTTGGCTGATCAAAACTGGAGGCTGTGTTGAGGACCGAGGCCAAATGGAGGCCCGTGGGACCCAGCTCGGAGCTGGAGGGCAGGCTCTGCCACAGCTGGGGGGCGGGTGGGGGCCACAGGCATCAAACAAATGATGTCAACTCCTCGCAAAGAACAAGACATGAGCATCCTCCCCAAACTGTGAGGTTATTTTCTTTATAAAAACCTCCGAAGAGTGAGGCCTTTGGTAACATATTACAGGCATGAGCCATTCTCCTCAGGACGTGTTCTGTCCTCTAGTTTAATTCTTGTGACCTCCCCGAGAAGGCCTGGCGCCCTTGTGGAGCAGGCGGCTGGCATCTCTCAGGCCTCCTACCTTTCTAAACAGGACACACAGATGAGCTGTTTTCAAAGAATTTTTCATGTTCACACAAAAAGAGCAGATTTTCCCATCTGCCTGGAGGTTGCTTTTGGGCCACAGCCACGGGAATCACAGGGAGCGTGGCGACATTCCGAAGAGTGCCCCCACCACCGGAGCTGCAGCCAGAGAGGAGGGACCCCCGCTCCCCATCTGCAGAGGCCACTGCCCCCAGACGGCGCGGCTCCGCTCTCGGCCCCAGGCCGCCTCCTCGTGTTTGTGGGGCTGGCGCTGCTCAGAAGGCCCACATCTGCTGCCCTGGCCACAAGCGACTCACGCTCCCCGCCGCCAAGGCCTGCGGTGCCAGCCCCACATCGCGAGCCGGCTTGGATTGTGGTGGTCTGTCTGTGTTTGTTGAAGTTGGGCTGGGAGAAACGGCCTCGCAGTCAAGACGGCCTGGAATGCACGCCCGAGCACCCCACAGACGGCTCCGTCAGCAAGCTCAGGAAGCAGGCTGCAAGGGCTGGGACGAGGCCCAGGTCTGGAGCAGCGTGGCTTGCCCGGGAACACGCCGTCAGAGAGGGGAAGCCGAGGGGCTGCCGCCAGGACAGAGGTCTCTTCTGTGCGGAGGCCGTCCTGCAGCGTGAGGCCCTAGTCCCCTTGGCCGGGGAGAAAATCAAGTAGGAAGCACTGATTTTCTTATTTGACGACTAGGGCTTTTTCCACAAGGAAAGCTGAATCATGCTGACTTTCTGGGGACTGACAGCACGTCCTCTTTTCTCAGAGGCACAACCCCTGGATACCGCCCCCCTTAAAATAACAGCAAAAAACAAACAAACAAAAACCATTAGTAATAATGAAAGAAGTTCCCACTTACTGAATGCTTACTAGAGAGACACTACCCTGCAGAGCGATATTCAGACTGTTTAGCAACCAGAAGCCACAGCACCAGCAGGTGAGAACGCACCAGACAGGTCTCAGAACCGCCGTGACGCCCAACGCTAGCCCTTGGCGGCCGCGTCACGGGGAGGCCGGGAGGGGGCGGCCCTGGGGGCGGAGCAGGGGCAATTGGCCCGTGCCTGGGGCCTCCGGGCAGCAATCCTGTATACACAATGTGGCCGGACTTCAGCGCAACCCGTCAGAGCCCGGCACCTGCGTGCCAGCCCAGTGCAAAGCCCCCGTGCAAGCTGGTCTCCAAAATGGCCCTAAACAGTTCTGCTCTGGCCTGCACACGCCAGAGTCGAAGCTCACGCCCATTCCCATGACCCAACTGCCCCTGCGCCCGCTTGGCCAACAGCGTGTGGAGGACATGACGTGCGGCTTGTCCAGACCCAGGTACGAGGAAGACCTGGCACCAGGAGCCCTGAGCCTCCTCAGGAGCGCCCTGTGGCTGGAGAGAACAGCTGTGGGAAGGGGCCCTGGGGAACGAGAGCGCCGCGCCGGGGAGCCACCCTGCCACTGGGCCACAGTCCAGCCGCCACCCCAGCGTGTGACCGGGACACATGGAAGAGCCGCCCGCCGAGCCTCAACCGGCCCACAGAATGCTGGGCCTCCACACAAGCTGCTGTTTGAAGCCCTGTGTTTGATATGGGGTGCAGCACTGGCCCCCCCCCCCCCGAATGGCACGCTCCCTTATTTGTTTAGTATCACTGTGCAGTGGGCATTACTGCACCCAGTTTACAGACCCTGAGAGGTTAAGGAGTTGGCCCAAAACCACAGTAAATACCAGAGACCAGCTGGGTCCTTCGAGGCGAGCCCACAGCCCCTCGCCCTCGGACGCCTGCCCTCAGTGACCCTCTGCCAGCATCTGCGGGGCCCGCGATCACTGCTCAGGACCATCAGTCTACTGCTCTGCCCATCAGGGCTCCTCACCCCTTATGCTGTGAGAGCCAGCAGGCCGGCCGCCCACCTGCCCCCTGGGAGCACCGCACAGATGCTGCCCCTACCTTCTGGGAAAGCCAGCTGGCCACAGGCCGAGCTCCGTGGGACGTGTAGCTGCCGGACGCTCCACGGGATGGCACTGTTGACGCTGGCCCCCGCTCCTGCCGGTGGTAGAGCTGTCACTGCCCACTCTTCATGCTTCACACACACGAGTGTCCCTGAGAAACACAGACATTGTATAACACTTCTGAGCTTTATCCCTGTCAGCACTAATGCAACTGGAAAAACAGAAAATTCTCATGTTCCCCCGCTGGAAAGTACTTTTCCACATTTTTCTGTCTTCACTTCCCAGCTATGTTAGTTAATTATTCAAAACAAAATTGCCCCGTGAGACTGAGTCCGTTCTGCTGCACAGCCATCCCTGTCCAGGCCCCACGCTCCCCCAGCCCTCAGGGTGGCCACTGTCCCCAGTGAAAGCAATCACGGGCCAAAAGAGAGAGAAGCATCCTTCATGCTCCTGCCTGACCCCATTCTCCTGCTGCCCCGTGCTGGTCCTTCCAGGCTCTGGGCCATTGCTGCCGCTGCCAGGAAGCCTTCAGGGAGTACTCCCTGGAGGCAGAGGACTTCACCCCTCACGTCTCCACTGGCACCTCACATGCAGCTCTAAGTGCCAGCATCATTTCTAACCTCCCCTTTCAGGCCACGTCTTGTCAGCTGCATCGTACGCACCATGGCTCCAGTCTCATGTTCTCCCGTACACGTGGTCTCACAGCTCAGCACCCGCCCGGTGCCCAGAGCCGGGCCCTGCACTTCCTGTGGACCATCTCATTTCATAATAGACCAGTGACAACCCCAGTGTGCAGAGGAGAAACGGGGATTTGAGCCCCGGCAGCCTGACGTCAGGCTCTGTGTCATTAGCCACATTGCTAATTACTTCGCAGCCCTCAGCATCAACAAAAGGAGGGACAGTGACAGGACAGAGCCTAAGCCTCTCCTGAAAAGGAGCAACAGAGAGGAAGCTCTTCACCGGCAACACTCGGCCCTGGCTGAGACGTATTAAGACAGGACCCCCCATTACACTGCCTGCGGCGGTCGAAACGCACACACATTCTCCTACTCGTTTTGGTGGCCCAGCCCAAGAACCCTAAAAAAGCCAAAAGCTTTCACTCAATCACTTCTGCTGTCTGAATATCTCCTGAGGAAACGAGCAAATGTGGTTAACGGCCTACCCGCGGCGGTGGTTGCCGCAGGACGACGTGCGGCCGCACGCACTATGAAGCGGTGTGGCTGAGCAGAGGGAGGGACAGACGACGAAAATCTGGTTGACGCTCACTTCCTGCTTTCACTGCTCGGTGTTTCCAAATTCCTTCAAAACACAGATACTGCTTCCATGATCCGGGGGGAGGTCCACGGCACTTTGAACGCAAAGCAGGGATACAGGTCACCGCATTCCTGTCGGCAGAGGACCACCTTCTGGGGACATTTTGGCAGCCCGTGTCCCACCCCTGCGGTTCTAGGAATCCGTCCTACGCAAACCCCTGCACGGATGCGCCGGGACACATGAGCCAAGCACAGGCACTGAGACACAGGGCTCATCGTGGCGACCAAGAAGTCTGCTTAAAGGGATGGTTGAATCAGCTACGGGACAGCCGTACCAAGCAATACCGTGCGGTTACGGAAAGACATGGGCTCGGACGTGAAGCACGGGCCACGGTACACTGCGGAGTGAAAAACGCAGGTCGCAGACCTGTGTGTATAGCATTACCCCATTTGTGTAAAAAAAGCATTAAATATATGTGGCGTTTATGCAAGCACTGGACAGCCTAGAAGAATCGACACTAAACTCGGAGCCGGTGGTTACCTGGATGCGGAACTGGAAGAAAGAGGAAATTTTATGTTTTACTTAGCTTTTATATCACTGGAATTGTTTTCAAAAGCAGTTCTGCTTCAGGCAAGTAAACACATTCTTTCTTTACTTTCTGTTATGGAAAAATTTAAACACATGCAAAAATAGAAAAAGCAGTACAATTAACCCCAATGGACCGGTCCCCTGGCTTCCAGCTTCCAAAACGATCAACTCCTGTCTGATCTTATTTCCCCTGACCCTTTTCATCCAGATACAAGTACTACTGTCCCACCTAAAAAACAGCCACTGTTCCATCTCATCCCAAAGCTAGCCAGTGTTCACATTCCTAATTTCTCATCGTGTTAGGAATCATTTAACAGTTTGTATCAGAATCCAAATAAAGGCCACAAATTATAATCGTTTGATAGGACTTTTAAGCATTTTTATCACATGGATTATTCTCCCTCTCTCTTGTACACACAGATACACACACATGCACATACGTGTATGTGTGTGTGTCTGTGAACATGTGTGTAGGAAACGGGTGTAACCTGAGGCATGGAGAGGCGAGGTGACTTGCTCTGGGTACACACACGGGCCTGGAGGGTAAGAGCAGCCGACAGAGACTGCAGACCCCAGCGGCTCACCTCACAGCTTCCCACAGTCTGGGTTCAGCTGGTTGCGTCCCCATGGCATCATTTCACCTGTTCTTCTGTCCTTTGGGTTTCCTGTAAATCAGAGGTTGGATCAAGAGGCCCAATCAAGCTCAGGTTTGAGGTTTGGGGCAAGACTGCTTCAGAGCAATGGTGTGCTCTGCCATCGAGAGTCTTCTTGTCTCATTTTGTGATGTGAGCGGCAGCAAACCACTGGCTTGTGGTGCGTGAGACATGCCTCCTGGGCTCCGCCAGGCACGAGACCAGCCTCCCTGCACCGAGCCGTGGTTGAGGGAGCAGACACAGACAGTCATCGTAATCACAGGAGACTTTCGTCAACCTTTCTGCTTTGCTTCCAGCTCCCCTAAGTTTGGTTACATGACCCCAGAAGCGTGGGGAGACAGCACACACCCCACACTATCAGTGTGCCCTTGGCTAGTACCTCCACCTGTCTGAACCACCGTAACGCAGGACAGCGCCTTCCCCTTGTGTTCCATTGTGCGGGGGCTTTGGAGGCTGAGGCTCTATGGGGAAACGGGGCAGGGTGCTTCTTTGTACAGGGGCTTCATTCCACACTCAGGCAGCTCAATGAACGGGATGAGTTCACAGACCCTGAGGCGAAACTGAAGACCTCTCATCAAGGCTGCCTCCCCTCCTGGTTGTGTGACCCCAGGCAAGTTACCTAACCTCTCTGTGCCTCAGTTTCCTGCTATGAAGTGGGAATAACAAGGTCACCCGCTTGCCAGGGTGCTAGCGAGACCTGGGTTAGGTAACACGTATAAGTGGCTGGGCACCCCCTGGCCCATTAAATGCGCGCTTTGACTCCAGGACCTTTGAAAGGGGTGGGGAGGAAGCCCCGCGAGCAGGTGATGAGTCGGCAGCCCCTGGGGGACACTTCACGGCAGGTCGCACTGTGACGGGAAGTGCTCTGTTCCGGAGTGAGCCAACCCTGGCAGGGCTGCGTCCCAGCTTGGTGAGGTTAGGCAGGTTACGTCAGCTTTAGTATCTGTGAGAGGAGCCTGTGAGGAAGCCCAGTGGCAGAGGGGGCGGCGAAGATCCGACCGCGTAAGAGCAACATCAGTGGGAGGATTTCTTCGCTCCAGGCACGCTGTCTGGGCTTCCTCTGTCTTACTGCGTTCAGCATCACAGCCGCCCTCGGAGAACTGGTCCATCTTCACTCCCTCTGAAGTTTCCAGCACTCTGCCAAGGATACAGGCCGGTCACTGGTCCACAATCCCTTATGGGCAGCCTCTGGGGCCAGATGTGCTTCAGAGCTCAGAGCTTGGGGGATTCTAAGGAGGCCATGAGTTACACACCACGCACTGTCTTAACTCTGGCACGGCTGTGATCAAGGACCTTGCTCCTCCTGCAGCAAAGCATACGGACGCGCCCCGCTGAGTGAAATAAAGACCTAGAGAGACTCACCTCAGCTCCTGTCAAGTTTTGCCACCCATTTAATTTGCAGGAAACTTAGGGAAAAGGTTTCAGTGGTCCAATCTTTTGAAATTTGGGCACCGCAGAGAAAAGCAAGTAGGCCGGCAGTGTATCAGAGAGACTACAAGTGGGTGCGGTGGGCAACAGGCACAGCTCAGACAGGACTTGGTGACAAGCACATCAGGCCAACAGGAGGCTTTATGGACCCCTGCGGATAATCCTGGGAACCGAAGATTAGCTAATCCTTTGGACATGTGGAGGACTGGCAGTAATGGGGTCCAAGAAGGCAGAGATTAGCATGTAGGCAAGTCCTTGACCATCCTTGGTCTCTTGGTCCCTGCCCTCATTGATGGGGTTAGAGGGTGGGGGACACTGGAGTCTGCAAGCTGCTGAGTGGCCAGCTAGAGGTGCTGTGGGCTCATCTGCTCGAGCCCCCAGGGCCTAGGTAGTAGCAGGACCGTGTCAGGGACACACAGCACGGTCTCTAGGTCTGTGGCCCTGGCATCCCTCCTTTCTTACAGGACTCCGTCTCCATGGCCATGGCTGATCGGCCCATGGGAGACCCCATTAGCCAATCAGAGTGCTTCCCTGAAACTTCACACAGCAGTGAGAAGGCATGGAGGTCCCTCTCGTGCACGCCCCCAGCAGCCTGAGGTGAAGGCGCGGATGCTGTCCCTTGGGCCCCCGTGTGGAGGAAGCAGTTTTAGAGAGTGAGAGAAGAGGGGCGTGCAGAGAGAGAGAGCCATTTCTCACGCTGCCCTGGCTGAGCTGACCCAGAGGCGCAGGTCCACGACTGCCCTCTTCATGGCTTGGATTTCCCCCCTTTCAATATCCTCCCATGTTTACCCTATTCCATCGAGCTGGGTGTGGGGGAAGAAGGGGTCCAAGCAGCTGGCTGTGAGCAGACACCTGGCTTGTAAATGAGCACCGTGTTAGAAAACAAGCTCCCGCGTCTACATTTGTTCAGGAGGTTGGGGATATGGGATGGGTACATCTCACCCTAAACCCACCCAGCACCTGTTGGGAAATACCGACCCCATTGCAGAGTTTGGATTTACGCAGACTCTGCATAACACCTTATAAAGAAAGCCACTGGTGCAGAAGATCACAGAGCACCTTCAAGTCTGTGGTTTTATTTCTTCTGAGACCAAACAAAAGCTAGAAGCGGGCAAGGAAACATTACTGAGTTGTTTACTCTCCGTTCCCAGGGGCCATGCACTGCCCCACACAAGCAGCCCCAGCCGGGTAACAGCGGTGGTTTATAAGGTGTAAGTGCGGAGGGAGAGCCAGCACCCATCCTGGAGGGAAGCTGGGAGCAGTCACAAGGGTCCGAATGGAAAGTTAGCATCAATAAAATCTCATGGGGCCGGCCTGGCATCCTGGGCCTGGCACGACCATGAAGGAGAACTGCCCAGTGCCAGGGGAAGTCCTGTCTTTGAGCCCTGCGACTCCAGGCCTCCTTCTCTGGTTCTCCGCATGCACAGCAGGATATAAATGCCCCATGGCTCACAAGTGATGCACCCACCATTCAAGCCACCCCTAGAGAGCAGTGTCCCCAAATCCCAAATTTCTAAGTGAGAGAATCTGGCCAACCCAGAGCCAAGTGTCCCTTCCCCGTCCCAAGTACTCATGGTCAGGGAGGGTCACACAAAAAAGCACCTCTCTGCTCCTTTTTCTCTTCCGGGAAGACATTCCCATGTCCAGCCAGTCAACAAATACACCCTGAGGCCCTCCTGTGTGCCAGACATGGTGCTGGGGGGGGGGGGCATCATGATCAACAAGAGAGACCCAGTCTTTGGCCACATAATGCCCCTGCCCCAAGAAGCGAAGCAGATGGGAATTTAATAAGCACACAATGGAATCTGGGCCTCCAGAAGTGCCGTGGTAGAAAAGGGCCAGGGTGAGGAGAGAACTTATAATGGGGGGAGGGGGGAGGCTGACCTGGGACCTAAAGTGACATGTGAGTTACAATCGAAACACTGTAGACGTTAACCAGGCAAATGATGGAGAACAAGTCCCCAGGCAGAGGAGAGAGCTCAAGTAAAGGCCCCGAGGCAGAGGGGCAAGGCTGCTTGGGAGTGCAGAGGGGCGCTTGCAGTGAGCCGGAACCAGGCAGGGGTGCGGCAGTGACAGCGGAAGGTGCTGGGCAATGTGGCCAAGGCCCTGGAGCAGTCTCAGTTTTCACACTAGCAGCACTGGGCACCACTGGGAGGCTTTAGGCAGAGAAGCGAGTCATGTGGATACAAACTCAGCACAGTGAGGTTTCAGGTGAGCTGCAGGAAGGGTGTGAGGAGTCGACCTCTTTCTGGTGCAAGAGTCTGCCTGAGTCCTGTCTCTACGAACTGAACCCCATAAGCCTCCATTCTCAATCCTGGCTCTTGCCAAGGGCACCATCCACCCAGAGCTCTCTGCTCCTGGATCCAAAACTCTTCTTGGCTCTCAGCACCACCCATGGCGTTCCGGTCCCTGGGCCTGGGAAACTCACCAGCACGGAGAACAATATTTATCTTATATTTAGCCACATCCCCACCAGATGACTAATATCCGGTCCCCACGCCACAGTGAAACACAAGACTCAGCACACAGACGGTGGGACAGCAAGCTGCCGCAACCACAGAGTCAGGGCGCAGGAGGGGTGCTGGGCATTTATCATGATAAATCAGCGACCACCCCCCATTCTGTCTGTGAAGACACAACTTCAGACTGCTTCTTCCAGCCCTTCCAAGGAAAGCAGTGTGACAACACCTCATACAGAGAGCGCCACGAGTCAGGAGCTACTCGGGGCACTTGGCAAGAGTTAGCTCATAGCCGCACATTCCAACATGGCGGTCCTATTACATTGCCCAATGTATTGATGAGGAATCAAAGGCACAGGGAGGTCACATAGCCAATAGGTGATGCAGCCACTCTGAACCCATAATGGGCCTCCAGAGCCCCCACTTTCACCACAACGGTCTACTGCCTCCTATAAGACATCCCGCAAATGCAGCCCAGATAGGCGAGGTTGCTGTTTTGTTAATTATGTTCCTGCTGAATGTCCAATCAAATGCACACGTGGGATGGAGGCCACAAGGGCCTGAATGACCTGCCCATCCTGCCCTCACTGGCCAGGTGATCACACCTGCCCTGCTCCCCCTCAAATCTCCCATTGAAGTTCACTGCCAAAGACAGGTCCCGCCCCCAGCCCTGGAGCCCTGCTACCGCCCCTCAGCACCTGTGCTTTCCCTCTGAAACACTGACCTCCACCTGTAATGTTACATCTACACAGGCGCTTAATTCTTTCATGGAACCCGGAAGTTCCAGCAGGTGGAGACTGTTTCTGTTCTACTCACCACTGACTTCTCAGCGCCTCTTGCACGGCTCATGGCATAGAATCATCTATGGACAGAAATGGGAGAGAAGGAGGGAAGGAGGACGGGAAGAGAAACCCAGTGCCCCGGGAGCACACGGCGTGTGCGAGCTTGTACACAGCCATTGCTTCTTACTGTCTCCCTGACTAATGAGTCATCAGTAGATGTTTGACATGCTTTTAACTTCTTGAAAATTATACTTTAATAAGTGTCATCAGGAATGGCTTCCTAAGGAAGATCAAAATTGACCTGGGCCTTGAAGGATGGCTTAGGGGCATGGGTGGGACAGGCAGAAGCAGGGCGGTGTGCACCAGTCCCCGCGGGGACAGCCACTCCACATGGGGCATCCTCCTCTACTTGGGTGGTGTCTACATTCTTCATGCTGGTACAACGAATGGGAAGATACCTTAGCAGGAAGGGAGATATTTCTACAGAAAGACACTGGATTAATCTGGCTCCAATGGGAAAAGTCATGTAGTGGGAAAGTAAACTGGAAGAATTTGTAGTGGTTAAATAACTGTCAGTGCACCTAGAGAAGGGGTGCCCTGCAGCGTGGGCCAGAGTGAGATGTGCTGTGCTGACGCAGATAGGGTTCCAACTTCCCTCAGATACATTCCATACCTCACAAGAGCTGCGACACATGCTTTATGTTAAAAAAAAAAAAAAAGAATAACATTGAAAAAGACATATGGGTAGAAAATGATACCATTTATGCTTAAAATTATATAGATGTAGATGTAAATATAAATGTGATTTTAGGTGCACCTGGGTGGCTCAGTGGTTAAGCGTCTGCCTTCGGCTCAGGTCATGTTCCCAGGGTCCTGGGATCGAGCCCAGCATCAGGCTCCCTGCTCTGCGGGAAGCCTGCTTCTCCCTCTCCCACTCCCCCTGCTTGTGTTCCCTCTCTCGCTGTGTCTCTCTCTGTCAAATAAATAAATATAATCTTTAAAAAAAAAAGTGATTTTATACATCAAGAAAACTTCTAGAAAGACGGTAATGAAAAGTTGTCCCAAACCTGGTCTTGGACAGAACCTTCTAATTTGTCATTCACAACATCCTTCTGGGAAGAAATGGGCATTTCTGATAAAACGCTTACACAATTTTCAATAAACATCAAGCTGACCCTCAGTCAAGAATTGATGATTGGCCACCGGTTATTCTTTCTTCCAGGGTCCATGCTAAAGGTCTGAGAGATGGAGGAAGCTGACGGCCTTCACTTTCTGTGCTTCTCTCATCTCTGCCTTGTATTATTTTAACAAATGTTTTTGAAGACTTAAACATGTATCATGGCCAGGTTGTGGAAGAGCTTACATGCCACATGGGAGTATCTGGGAATTATCATGCAAATGATAGGGAGCCACGGAAGAATTCCCCAGACTCAAGTGTCATTTCTGGAAGATTTACATTGAACTAGTGAGGTCCCCCCCTTGCCCACCCATGTTCTCCCTACGCTTTTCCTAAAAGGAGGTCTGGAAACTGCAGCCCCTCCGTGTGACTATGCTGAGTAGATTTAAGCAAAAAGTATTTAGAAGAGCTGTGAAACACTTTGAGACGGGCCGAGAGGGTTAGCGGGTCTTCGGTGACCCTGGCTGAATGGAAGACGCTAGCGGCACTTGGCCAAGAGGTGGAGGCGGACCGGGCGCCCGGAGGAAGCTGGGCAGTGGCCCTGGATGTTGGAGAACACGGAGCAACCCCAACGATTCCTGCACGCGTAAGTGCAAACGAACTCTGTCCTGTGGAGACACAACTCGTTCAGACACACACGTTCTGCCCGAGAGACATGAACAGGCGTGTGCCTGGGACAGCACCACCGCCAGTTCCCGACTGCCTACAGACACATCTGTTCTTCACATTCCCTCTCAATGGGCTCCACCGACTTACCGGCTTATTAGTGACCCACATAAAATCTCTTGCATGTGTTCATTTTATCTCTGCACGAGGGTCATGATTTTGCCTCCTGAAAATTAGACTTTAACATGACCAAATCCGAATGGAAGGAACGGGGCGATGGCTCTGCTCCCCGCCTGTCGTCCAAGAGGAGAGGAATCAGAGAGGACCACAAGTTGGAAGCTGAGTATTTTACAGCTGAGCATGTCAGGCGGCCAGGGCCGGAAAGGGGAGATGTGACTTGGAAACAGTTCAGCAGTCAGTTGGGCATGGAGTGGCAGGGGACTGCTCCAGATGCGGCAGAATGGGGAGGGGGCGGGAAGCAGATGGAGGAAGAGTTGGGGACAAGGGAAAAGCTGATGATCAGATGTGCAAGGCACTTACAGACATGCTTCTGTAATTAGACGATGCTGAATAGGACAGAAAGAGAGAAGGGAAATGAAGGGTTGAGGGGACTGGATGTGGGGAAACTTGTTATTCTTGAATCTGAACAATGAGGTGCTTTCTTAAAAGGTAATCAGATAAGAGAGCAAAAGGGAGACTTGTTCCAAACTGCACTGAGCCCATGATCACACAATATTTACATTAAATTTAAAAGCTAATGCGATTCCAGGTCAGTGATCCCCAGAGCAGTGTTTGCCTGCCAGCGCGCTCTCCTCACCCAGGGACAAACGGGCAGGCTGTGTTTTGAGTAATAACAGTCCAGAATAGTACAGGGAAGGGTGAGCCTTTGGGAGAAGATCCAGTCTCTGAAGGTCTTTTCAGGGCTAACGTGACTTCGGTGAGGAAGAAAGGGAAAGCACTCACGAGTCCTCTTCCCGGACTTGAGGTGACTGAGCAGTCGGGCTCCAGGGTCCTGCTTCCCTGAGATGTCAGTCAGTCACTGTCACATGCTTTGTGGGAGGGCGGGAGGGCAGGGGGGTGGGGGGACCCCCTCCCTGCATCCCTCCGTGCCTCTGTGTGGCCAGAAGAGGCTATCCAGGCAGACTAGGGACTGAACCTCCCTGGATTCACCTACTATGAAGACAGAGCACAAGAGTGCTTCAGATGGAAACCTCCTGCTTTTTCTTTTACATAATGCAAAACCCACATACAGGGGACAGAAAAACAGCATTCTGGGTAAGCCCAGAGGTTTTGAAGGCAAGGCTCAAATTCTTGCAACTTCAGCTTGTTGGCCTTGGGTGGGCTCGTCTGTCCGCCCCTCAGGTCCCGTTAGCGGGCGCATGGCCACAGAACACTTTGCGTGGTGTGCGGCATGCATGGAACTCTCGCTCAGACATTGACGATCACTAGCAGCGGCCGCAGTGAACTAGACACCCCAGCTGAACATAATGGCCATCTTAGGATCATGGGAGATCACCAATAATCGCTTCCTTAAACTCATCTTGAGTTTTGTCATGTTGTAGTCTCTTCGTTTGTAAAATGAAGTGAGACTTGGACTTGGCGGGGAGGGTAGGAATCATAATTTCTGTAACCCTTCAGTGGTAACACACAGTCCTTTCTGTGTGTCTGGCACTGTTCTGTTCAACACTCACGACAAACCTGTGCGGCCGGTGCTGTCCCTGCGCCATCTGACACACGGAGAAGCCAAGGCCCAGAAGGCGTGCGGAGCCTGCCGGCCACATGAATCCAGCGGTCCCGCTCCAGGAACGGAACTTCCCTCCACGAGAGGGTACACCCACAGACAGACCACGAAGGTGGAACCCCGCACACAGGGAGACGTCTCGGCCGTAAACCTGCCCTTTGGCACACCAGGTCCGCATGCCGGCCGTGGAGCTGAGTCAGGGTCCCCCAAAGATGCCCCCAGGAGGCCTCTCTTTCCTGCACCTTCCAACTGGCTTTAAGACCAGTTCTGTGCTGGTGGCCAGAGACCCACTGGCTGTCTGTGGCACCGGAGAATCCCCGAGCTGCCTGTACCGAGAACAACTGAACGCCCTGCGAGGGCGGTGGCCCCCTGGCCCACTGTGGGCAGAGGGGAAGACAGATTTCACCTGGGACAGACAGCTTGTCTCCTGCCCGGGGACAGCCCATGCCAGCCACCAGGTGGGGGACCAATTAACATATGAAGTCAGCTTTCGAGGCCCCCACTGGCAAAGGCAACATCTACGCACACAGCTTTCCGTTGGTGCAGGAAACGGCGGCAACGCAGACAGAGCCGAGCCGGGAAGTCAAGTCAGGTTCAATGATTTCATTGAGCACCAGGGAACGCTCAGCAGCTTCACCAACACCATGGTCCCCTGGGGACTCAGGAAGACTTAGGGCAGTGTCTGGAGATCGGAGCATGAAGACATCCCCAAAAGGCAGTGTTCAGGCACAAAAATTATGCTTCTGTGTGGAGCTTCGGAACGCCCGGGCTCGGCTCAGCCAAGCTAACAGAAAGACCTTTCATGAGGCTCTCAGGAGATGTTTCCAAAAAAGAAAAGTAAAGTAGAGCCTTTCAAAGAAGAAAGTTCAGCCCTCAGCAAAAACTGGGCTTTTTAAAAAATTAATCAATTTTTGTGGTTTCAATAAAAGCAAAGGGTTTTGTGGTTTTCCCTCAAAGTTTTCACCATTTTCCATAAAAACAAAAGGCAATATTTGAAACCATTTTCTCCCAATGAAAGTGGCGAAGTTTTTGCTCAGGGACAATTTCTTGGAAAAACATCTCTGTGGCGTTTCCACCTTGTGACAGCTCAGCTTGAGCCCAAGAAAGCCGCCGGCGCGCCTGTCCACTGGGCGTCCCTCACCTGCAGCCAAATGCGCGAGCCTCGGGTCACTGAAATGCACTTGATCGGAAAAACCCCAGGTGACGAGAAAAGATCTTTTCTCTCTCAAGAGGTTAGATTAAAGGGGATCGTTTTGCTTTCTGAGGAGTCAAACATGAAGGTCTCAAGGTGATTTCTGATATGCAAGAGTTGTGCCAGGAACAGGTCTGGTTGCAGAAGACAAAATCGTCCCCTCCTGATACCCATTAGAGTTGCACCAGTAGAACCGTCATACCTGAGACCTCAAAGGAAACCAGTTTGAACCCTGTTATCTTACAGGTGAAGAAACCGAGACCCAGAGAGGCTGTGGGGCCTTCTTTAAGACACAGATTACTGGGGCTCCTGGGTGGCTCAGTCGTTAAGCATCTGCCTTTGGCTCAGGTCATGATCCCAGGGTCCTGGGGTCGAGCCCCGCATCGGGCTCCCTGCTCAGCGGGAAGCCTGCTTCTCCCTCTCCCACTCCCCCTGCTTGTGTTCCCTCTCTCGCTGTGTCTCTCTCTGTCAAATAAATAAATAAAATCTTTTTAAAAAGGACACAGATTATTGGCAGAGCTGTGATTCAAACCCAGGGCTCTTGACCTCCACCCAGTGGTTTTTTTTTGTTTTGGTTTTTTTTTCCATATCACACATTCTCTCAGTAAAATTTACTTATTTTCATCAGTTCTTAATTCCTGGAACAAATATCATCTACACGTTAGCCAGCAAATTTTATTATTTCTTTTTTTTTTTAAGATTTTATTTATTCATTTGACAGAGAGAGAGAGATAGCGAGAGCACAACACAAGCAGGGAAAGTGGGAGAGGGAGAAGCAGGCTTCCCGCTGAGCAGGGAGCCCAATGCAGGGCTCGATCCCAGGACCCTGGGACCATGACCTGAGCCGAAGGCAGACGCTTAACGACTGAGCCACCCAGGGGCCCCTAATTTTAGTATTTCTTAACCACCTAGAACGGAAGGTCAGTAACATTCAGACTCATGGATGATTCCAAACGCTCACACAATCTCCCTCTCACAGAGGGATCCAGAATGTTCAAGGAACTTTGAAGGGCTCATCTTGGTCAATGAACCTATAGGATTAATAACCTCTCCTGGATTTCTGCTTCCCCACATTTAACAGTGATAACAAGGCTCTCCTAATTTTGCTTTTTTGCCTTGGCTGCTAGGAAACTCAGAGCTAATTTGTATGCTTAGCTGCAAAAACGTCCCTCCGTCTAGATTTTTTTAATATAATTTCTATCTCTACACCTTTATTCTCCTCCCTCTTGCCTTTTATTCTGAATTAATGGTTTTTATGCTTTGTATTTTCAGCTTAAGTCAGTCAAAATTTCTTCTGAAAACAGATAATAAATACTAAAATAAATGCTTGCTCTCTCAGATCTTAAACCAAAGTAAGTAACAAAATTACTCAACAACAGACAGAACATTGCAAGGGAAACACAAAAGTTAATATGAAAAGAATGCTCCCCCCCCCAAGAAAAAGCCAGCAAAAGGAAACCGACATGTTAATGATCAATCTCTAAGAAACAGCAAGTTGTCACAGTGGACGGCCCATCCTGCTCTCATCGTCCCCGGCCACGCAGAGGCAGGGAAGCACATCTGCAGGTCTGTCTTGGGCCTGAGGACTCACTCTCCCTGTGGTGGCCCAGGTGTGAGGAAGTGGTGGGACTGCGGAGGGCATCAACTCCAATTCCACCACTTCACAAGTAAGGATTAAGGCCCCGGGAGGGTGAGTGACTTTCCCAAGGCCACACAGCTTGGAAGTGGTGAGGTTGAGATCTGGGCTTTCTCTACAGTATCACACCCTTCCTCACAAACACATCCCGTTCTACCAAACCACATGAGACAGATGTAAGAATTTAATTCACCAATGTGAGCTTTTTAGCTTTTGTTTTTTCAGGACAGCCTAAAAGCTAAACCAAAAGAAAAAAGGCTAAGTTTCTACTCACTGATCTATGACAGTTGACAAGCTGGGTTCATGGGGTGGGGGTAGGGTGTCTAGGTAACCAGGCTCAGCGTGGAGTCTGCTTGGGATTCTCTCTCTCCCTCTGCCCCTCCCCACTGCTCATGCTCTCACTCTCTCTCTAAAATAAAATAAATAAATCTTTTTAAAAATAATAAAATTCTGAGAAGCTTTATAGCTAAAACTTAGCTATAAAGAGATCTGGGTAAAACTGTTGGTAAAAACAAGCTGGTCTACCTATTCAACAAACAGTTTTTTATTCTATAAATACTTGATAAGGGCCTCCCAGGTGCCCAGCCCCACAGAGGGGAGGGGAGCACTAAACCACGCAGAGCTCAAGTCCACCCAGGAAGCTCATGTGTGAGAAGGAGGACCTCAAAATGAGC
The DNA here is from genome assembly GCF_004348235.1 of Phoca vitulina. Lineage (NCBI taxonomy): Eukaryota > Metazoa > Chordata > Mammalia > Carnivora > Phocidae > Phoca > Phoca vitulina. Next base: position 2,195,088 of record NW_022589759.1, on the reverse strand, counting down.
TCTAACGTGCTGGATAGTGAAGCAAGAGGAAACCCACAGCCTCTCCACAGAGCCAGCCTCTTTGTGAACACAGAGAAGGAAAAAAACTTCACTCTCCAAAAGGAGTCAGTTGCTTCTGTGAAGTGAATTAAAACAATACAATCAGAAAGTGTGGAGTCTTGGAGAATGTGCGGGCGGCCTGGAAAACTCGGGCTGGCTCCGCCCACACGGTCAGCCCACCATCTTCATGGGGTCCCTGCCTGAGCGTCTGCGGAAAATGTAATGTCGAATTCAACAACTTCCCCGAAATCTGGGACCACAAACAGGTTTGGGATCTAGAACATTAGTTTTCTGTGTGCTCATGGAGAGGGATTGATTTAAATATGTCGAGGACGTCTTAGTGGTAAAAGTGAGTGGATTTTTTTTTTTTTAAGGAAAATTTTATTGGGAATATTTTTTCCCCTTAGGTGTGAAATTTGGCAGGTAACCGCATTCTCTGATGGACTGTTGAAGACTCGGTTAATTAGAAATAAGATTCGGGTCCAAGGTAAACATCTTGAGCCTGCTAAGTCTTCTTAGGATGTTTGTCTGAAATGCTTCTGAAAATAGTATAGCTTTCTATAAAGAAATATTAACTGGTGTTCATAAATGGAGTTGACTATATTCTAACCCAGCCCTTACTAAATTGGTATTAGAAGAGGGATTAGTCTCTGATTTTATTTGAAAATCCCAAGAGGAAAGCAACTCCAACCAATGGTTTCTTATCCGTTTTCCAGAAACAAGGCAAAGGAGACTCCTCCTCAGTCAGAGCTGCGGGAGATCATGCAGCAGCCCGATGGCTCAGCTCAGAAAACGAGCACAGCTAATTGCCTACTGTTTGTTGATACAATCAACCGCACAGACAGAAGGCAAACAGCAGCACGTCCTCGGAGCTTCACTTGGGTTGGGACACTTAATCCTCATTTGTGCATCCGTGCATCTCACAGCTGGGGGGCCACCCTCATTTTGGGATGGTCTCATCTTCCCCACTCAGTTTCCCCCAGCTGGTTTTCAGCCTTCACACTACAAAGTGCTAAGAGGAATGTCAAGCCCCCCTGAACTCCCATGACGAACCCATAGCGAGGACGGCCCCTCTGATTTGGGGGAACAGCACCCCCAGGCAGCCGCTGGACATCATGCCCTGCTTAGAGGCTGAGCCTCCACTGGGCGCCCTCTAGGGGCCACACGCCGGCAAGCACCATTCCCGGCATTTTCGAATGAGTAAGCCCCAGGAGCAGAAAAGTTCTGCAAATTTCCCTCCCAACCAAAAGGGTTAAATGGGAATTTGAAGCTAGACATTTGGAGAAACAGGCAAGAAAATAAAGAGAACGAAGGGGTGCTTGGGGACACAAGTCTGGAGTGAGCTGAGAACACAGCTGGAACTCCAGCATGAGAGTAGAGGGTCCAGCACCCACTGAGCTGAGCAGGCTCCCTCCCCACTGCTCTGATAATCAGGAGGATCTGGGAAGCCCAGTCGCCCACCTACACTTGTCCGCAGCTTGTGCTCAGCGGGAAGTCTCCTCCTTCCCTCGGACGGATGCCAGTGCTTCTCCCATCCCCTTTCCTGACACTTACCAAACTGTGTCTGAAGATAAATGAGTGAACACACACACAAATGCCATTATTAATCACTAAACATCAGCCCCACACAGGCGGGGATCTGGGTTCATTCAATCCTCCGTACTAATTATACCTGGCACATAGTAGGTGTTCCATAAATATATGTCGGACAAACGTATTATGCACAAACTATTTAATAATAAGTCTTTGTTGGGTGATAGATTAAGGACCCAGGTCTCCTGGGTCTCTGTGCCAATTCCATGAGACTCTCATCTCCCTGGACCCCGAAGGGACCACACTCCTGCATTTCAGTCTCTTGAGCCTCTCTGCCCCCTTCCCATTCCACCGTGAGGCTGCAGGAGAGAGAGGATAAGCAGGGGCTGCTCCCTGTCTGCCCCCAAACTCCGTACTTGGCAGGAGTTTCTGCGACAGGCTGCCAAGCCTGGCAGCCAAGGACGGGGGTCACAGCCTCCTGGCAGATGAGGCCCAGGACTTTGCTTTGTGCATCCAGCCCAGGTGAGAGGGTCCAGTCCCCAGGGCCCACGCATGGCGTGCTGTCCGCCTGCTTCTGGGGCGTCCCCAGCTGCCCAGAGAGCATGTTTCTCCATCTCCCACAGCACACTGGATGCTCTGTGAGTGGGGAAGGCTCCCTCCTCCCCACAGGGAGCTTGCAGCTTGATTGCACTTGTGGGTGAGAAAAAATGAGGCATCATGCTCCCTAGGATATTGGTGTCTTTGCTTTAAAGTATTTCTCTCCTCTTGATGCATCACAAAAACTCCATCACCTCCTTTCCCTGTGTGTTTCTCCTCCCTCTCCTCTCTCCGGGGCTACTCAGGCACAAATGCATAATCCAGAGTGACGAGTGAGGACCAGGGCAGGGAGAAAATTCAAAAAGAAAAAGAAAAGCAAGAAGAGCTGGCTGCACCCTCTCTGCATGCTCACGTGCCCCAGGCAAGGCACAGGTGGTGTTCAGGAGGAGGAGCTGTTGGGGGCTGGGTGTGTGACAGGTCTGGTGGTGCAGGGATTCTGGTGAGGGGTATGGTAGCCTCCTCTCCATGTTGCTTCAAGACCCCCAAAACCCAGCTTCAAGAGGACCCCCCAGGTTGCTCCACTGATCCCTGAGAAATCACTCACTCAACAAGTACTTACTGAGGGCCTACTATGTGCCCGGCACATGGGGTCCAGCAGTGACCACAAGGGACATGAGGCCCATTCACCCAGAGGTGGGGTGAGGAGGCAGGCCCCAAATATCAGGAATAAACTATTCGGTGTATATGAGTGTCCTGAGGCTCCTATCACAAAGGTGCACCCACTAGGGCCTCACCTTAGAGATATCTGTTCTCTCAATCACAGTGCGGGCAGGGCCACCTCCCTCTGGACCCTGGAGGGGAAAATCCATCCCAGGCCTTTTGCTCAGCCGGCTGTCCTCGGTGCTCCTTGGCTTGTAGACGCATCACTCCAAGCTCTGTCTCTGTCTCACACGCCTCTCCTGTGCATCTCTGTGTCCCTGTCTTCTTAAAAGGACACCTGTCATTGGATTAAGGCCCACTCTAAAGACCTCATTTTAACTTGATCATCTGCAAAGACCCTATTTCCAAATAGGGTCACACTCATAGGTTCCAGGGGCTAGAATTTGAATATATCTTTTCAGGGAACATAATTCCACCCATAGTTGTGTTTGGAGAAAATAAAGCAGAGAAAGGAAGAGCCAGAGTCAGGGGACAACATGTGTCTGTGTGTCCAAACAGTGACATTTCCAGCATCTGTGGTCTTAGTGGGCCAGGACAAGCATGACCCCATCCCCTTTGGACCCTGGGGACTCTGAGGCCACTCTCATCCCCCTTTCTTTTCACTTGGCCCATTCGAAGCAGAGATGAAAGTCACCACGAGCACCATTTGGTCGCCAGGACCCCTGGCGCCAATTTTCTCGACCCTTCTCCGCACCCGGGGTGTTTGTCTGGCTTTGCAGAGTAGGGCTCTTTCCAGCCTGTGCTTCAGGCGAGAAGCTGACACATCTCCACTAAAGCTGCCTCATAAAAGCTGGAAATATATTGAGCAAAGGATTCCATTTCCTGTCCTCGGCCGGCAGGCGCATGTACCAGGCTTTCATTCTCCGCCAAGTTCTCCAGGGAGGTAACACTGCAAACCATTTTTCTGCATAAATGTTTACACTGTATAATTTTCCTTTGGTGCAAAGCATTTCATATACACAGGGAAAATAAGACAGAAACCAGCGTAGCCGAGACTCCCGAAGACGGGTCTCTGGACCTGACGGGCGGGGAGAGAGGACAGATGTTGGCAGTCAGGTGAACAGGCCCTAGCGTCTCCAGACATCCCTGGGCCCACTTCCTCACACGGGAGCTGCAAGCAGGCGTCAGCGCCATGGGTTTGGGCAGAGCGGAGAGCTCCACACACTCGTCCGGCATCCCCTGAGCCTAAGGGTCACAAGTATCTTAGATAAGGTTCTCTCCCATTAGTGCCCCCTTTGTTTGAGACCTAAACTGGCTCATATTTGCCTAAGGTCCTGAACAGACCAGGAAAAATAATTTTTTAAAATTAACAGACTCTGTGCTTCAGAGCAGTCTGAGATTTACAGAAAACTGAGCAGAGCTCCCACATGCCCAGAGGCGGGCTCCTGCCCAGGCCGTGGGGCTCAGAGTCCAGGCTCCTGGCTGGTGCCCCACACAAGGCAGACAGCTGGCTGAGGACACCCCAAAGGGCTGGGTCCATGGGACCTGCTCCCCAGCACTTCCCTTCAAGAGGGGAGCACACAAGGAAGCAAGAGAAGCTGTGGTTAACGAGCATGCCAGAAAGGAGATGACCAGGACGACGTGGCAGAGACTTAGAGGACGTGCCTGCTTTGCCCTAGTGTTCAGGAGCAACATTTTTACACATTGCTGTTCATGGCTATGTTTTATTAGTAATATTGAAAAGTGAGAAACAGCCTCAAGGTTCAAATATAGCAGTGTGGTTCATTAACCTCAGCAGCCAATGCATGAAATAGTACGTGGCCACCAAAAATAATATAAAGACCGTGTAACACCTGGGGAAATGCTTACAATATAACTTCAAGCAAAAAAAAAAAAAAAAAAAGAAAAAGCAGAATATAAAATTGTACTTGCATGCATTAGCCTAGAGCATGTAAAAATATACATACATTTAGAAAGAAACACATCACATAATTAATGGGGTTTGTCTTTGGCAGCTGAAGGGATGGAAATGCATTTCTTTAATAAACACAGACCCTTATATAGTAGGTGGAGAGAAGTTTTAAACAAAGAAATGACCCAAAAGCTCCAGTCGGTTCTGATGTCAATTGGAGGTTATAACTAAAGGGTCAGTATTTAAACCAGTATTACTATCTTTGACATTCAGCAATTTCTGACCACTCAGCACAAACTAGCCTAGAAATGACTTCAAGATAATTTGCATGTATATTCATATGTATACCATACATATTTATACACACATGCATGTATATTCACACATGTATAGCATGTAAACACACATGTATACACACTCAAGGACACACCCATATATCTCCATCAGGATTTTTCTTCCCCAAGGAAAAGTTACAAAACTTAATTTGTTTGGCCAAAAGAGAAAAAAATCCCTGAAGGTGGGCCCCCCATGGTCTCAGGAAAACAGACGGCCCGTTGGGATTTATGAATACATGACAGAGAGGAGTAATTTTACACACGACATGTTCCTGGCACAGTGTCAGCCATACATGTTCAAAATTATTTTTTAATTAATTTCAATAGTAAAAAAAGAAAAGAAAAGAAAAAAGTCATTAAATCCCCTGCTTCTAAGCATTTTCACTTAAATAGATCCATTTGTTTTTTAACTGACTCAATAGAAATTCATAGGCCAAAAAAATGAGGTCTGAGCGAGTAGCCTTGGCCTCAGACCATAAACCTGGCTGCTCTGAGCGCTAATCCAGGCCCGGTTTTAAACTCTCCCTGTGGTCCTGGGCGAGTTCCTCAGGCCTAGCTTTCCAGTTCTTTGCAGAGAGTTAAAATCACCATGCGTTCTGCAGGACAGGTCCGTCGCTGGGGGGCTGGGACTGGCCGTAGCGCTGGGCTGCAAACATCACGTGGGCACAGAGAACCAGCTGAGGGCTCTGCACAGTGCCTGAGGCCACTTGCCTGCCGGGGGCCAGACACTGTCCCCCTCCCAGCCTCACTTTCCCCTTCAGAAAGATGGGAGTAACAAAGCACCCCTCATCAAGACTGAACAAGATAAAGCCCTCACGTGCCAAGGGCCTTCCCCAGATTGGATTCCCTGCTGTGGTGTTTACTTCTCCCTCCCAGTTCCTTTCTTAAAAACTGACTCCCCGAATGGCTGAGCTCATGCTTGTGTGTTTCCCTTCAGCAAAGTCTGGTTTTGAGTGATCATGGCTCATTTTACTGAGCACTTACTAGGTACCACGCACCTCCCCGATGATCAGTTACTAGGTTATGTTCCCCTGAGACAGATGGGGAGGCTGTGGCTCAGTCAGCAGTAGAACTGGGATTTTAGCACAGGCAGCTGGACCCCCAAGTCCACAAGCTCAACCCCTCCTCCGTGCTACACGTGAAGGGACAGGAACAGGGACATGGATGCCAACTAGGATCCAAGACCTGAAGGAATCCATACAGCTACCCTCCCCCTGTCTTCTCCCACCAGGCCCAGACTCAGGAGCCACCATTTTCAAGCTGTGTGGTCCCAGGTTGGTTATTGGACCTCTCTGTTCCTCCTTTTCCTCAGTTTCAAGATAACAACAGCCCCTACCTCAGGGGCTGCTGTGAATTATAGTCAGTGAAAGAATGTACGTAAAGTGTTTGCAGTGACAGGTCAGGAACTGAGATTCAGAGATGCTGCACCATCTACTCGACGGTCCACAACCTAGATACCCCCCGCCAGCTGCAGGGGAAGCTGGGAAATGAGGACACGGGGTCATCAGTATTAACTTAGACCTGGGGTTGGCGAACCTTTTTCACAAAGGACCAGGCAGTAAATATCTTTGGCTCTGTGAACCACATGGTCTCTGCTGTCACTACTCAACTCTGTCAGAGGCACCCATCAGTGAATGGGTATGGCCCTGGCCCTCGGTTGTAGTTTGCTGACCCCTGCCACAGATGGGTCTGGGGCTGGGTGCCCTGGACGGAGTCAGAATTCTGGTAGGAAGGACGTGGGAGCTGCCAAGTGCAACAGAAATGAAGGGCCAGGGCACTGCTAAATGGAGAAAGAGCTCTGCACCAAGTGTTTGGTGTTCCTAGAAGAGGCCCTCCCTCCTTGCAGCTCTCAGAAGCCTCCCACAGACCCCAGCGCCAGGTCTGCTTTCTGGGCTAAAAACTCAGCTGGCTTCTAACAGGGGCATAGGCGACTGGGTGGGGAATGGCGCTCCTTTCTAGCTGGGGTCTCCCATAGAGGGTCTCCTCGCCCAGTTTCCACCTGGGGCATGGCCTTGGGTCCACGTCCCCATGCTCCTTCCGGCCACAGGGCCTTTGCACATGCTGTTCCCTCTGCCTACAACATCCTTGCCCACCTACTTTCCATCTCCTTCCCCCTCCAGGCCTCAGCAGAAGCACCAGTTCCCAAGGACGACCTCCCTCAGCCAGACACCACCCCCTCCTGGCTCAGGCCCCCTTTTACAAACTCCCATGCACCTGCACTTCCCCTTGTAATTCTAACCACACTGTGGTTCTACAATATTTATTTGTCTCCCCCACTGGATTTGGAGCCCTGTGTGAGCAGGGACCACATTGGTTTTATTCTCCGTGGTTTCCCCAGTTCCTAGCTCAGGATCTGACTCAAATATTTGTTGAACAAATTAATAAATAAACAGAAAGAAAACTAAATGTCCAAGTAGAAATTTCTCCTTCCAAGGAAGATGTTAAAACTCAGTGGCATTAAATCACTGGAATAAGTATGTTTTAACTCTTTTTCCTTCTTCTAACATTTTCCCACTTTCGTGCTTTCCAGATTTATAAACTGGGGTAAAGTGAGTTCACATAAAGGACTAAGCTTTGTTTTAGAAAGTGCTTCACTGACTGATGTATTTCATTAGCACTGAAAACAATGCAGTTACATTATATGTTTCATACAAACTACTAATCCACATGTGCGTAAATTTGCCTCTAAGGACAACTTAGTATTTTTATGATATGATTTCAATATTTCCCCATTGTTCCAGTGCAATATTTTTTGCTATTAAAATACATAATAAACTTCTAGAGGGAAAAAAAAAAACAGGATCACTCTAAGCAAGTAAAACCAAGAGACTAAGGACTCATATAACCACTTTTTCTTTGTCTCTGATGAGGGAAGTTTCTGAAACTAACTTTACTTCCTCGGTTATAAAAATACATTGAAACAGTCATAGACAGGCCTCAAGATTAACTTGAACTCATCACACTGCTTGAGCTTTCTGCCCTCGTCCTGCTCTGCAAAGACAGAGTGGTGTGCGGTAAGCACCGAGAAACCAAGGAACCCTGACTAGTATTGTTTACTTACTTGCTGTGTCCTCACATGGTGGGGAGGAGGCGCTGGTCTTTTTTTTTTTTTCAATTGAAGTGTAATTAACACTCAGCATCCTGTTAGTTTCAGGTGTACAATATAATGACGCCACGCAGGTCTCTGCATCTTCTTATAAGGACAATGATCCCATCATGGGGGTCCTGACCCATGACCTCATCTAATCACCTCCCAAAAGACCTGATCACCTCCAAATACCATCGCACTGTGAGCTCGGGCTTCAACACAGAATTTGGGGGACACACACATTCAGCCCATAATACTCATTAATATTTTTAATTGTTGATTATGTGTTGAAAGGACGTTATTTTGGATACATTGAGTTAAACAAAGTATATTATTAAAATTAATTTCATGTTCACTATTTATTAGTGTCTATTGGAAAACTTTGGATTTTACATGCAGCTCAAATGATGTTTCTATCTGACTGCCCTAGTTCACAGACCGTGGATGTGAACTCCACCTGCATGACTACTGTTATGACCTCAGGTTCCTAATCCACGAAATGGGAGTCATTCTGGCACAGAAATGTGAGCTGGGTTTATCTGCACCATCACATGGCAAACAGCCCTTCCAAATGGGCCGTGTTCCCTGGGAGCAGGTGTGTCTGCTGGAAGCCTCTCCCTAGTGAAGAGTGCTCTGCTCCCTTTAGTCCTGGCAGGGCCGAGGGGATTGCAAGGCCTTTGTTTGGGGAAGAATTGATTGGCAGGAGGCTGTAAGCAAGAAAAACAAACAGGGCCCCTCTCTGTGTGATTATTTAAGAGAAATGCTTGAAAACAAACAAGCAAAGAAAGAAGTAATCAGGACAGAGAAATCAGAGTCGTTCACAAGGTGCCCTTAGAGCTCACTCCAAGCCCCAGACAGGAGCGGACAGAGCAGAGGAGGGCGGCACAGGGCGAAGGGCACACAGAGCAGGACACGGCAAACGCAGCACCCAGCTCAAACTAACCCAAGTCTGGCAGGAGAAGGAAGCTGACGGGAGTTCAGGTGAGGGGAGGAAAGAGGTCCCCACATGTGGAAGTAATTACTGAAACATTCTGCACCTTTCCAAATGGCAGACAGCCCCTCCAGCTCCAAACATCTCTGCATCTCCCAGTGCAGAGCCCCCCGAATCCAGGTGGCTGAGGGGCACTTTCAGCATCAGCCCTGGGAGCCAGAGGAACACACCGCAGCTCAGGCTAGGGGAGAGGGGCATCCTGCTGGGGCCCTTCTGGTGCTATCCCCAGCTAGGGCCACAGAACAGAAATGCAAGGATGGTTTGTCTGCTGCCACTGGGATGGAACCAGCTGGAACCTGCTCACATCCTGCACCAGCTGGCAGTCACATTGTGATGGATGAGGGTCAAGAACCTGCCCCTGACCTGTGTCCTGGGGGGTGGGGCTTTACTTAGTACTCCTGGGCCCTCTGTGGGGAGAGGGATGAAACTGGCTGAGCCACACAGCAACAGCTCGTGCGCCGCTGAGAGGCCTCTGTCTGTGGCACTCTGTGGATAGTACAGTGAGCAGGTGAGAGCCACTGGTTTTGCAGAAAGAAGAGTCCTACATCCTACAGTTTCAGCTAGGACCTCTGGCCATTCGCCACCTAGAAACACTAAGCAGCTGAGCCACCAGGCCCAATGGGATCATTCACACGGCCTGCTTTTTTGAGAGGTTCTGATTAAGAACCTGCCCAGGCCAAGCTAACCCAGGGCAGGCTGCTCTCTGCCTCTGCTCTGCCCACCAGAGAGTTTCCCAGAAGGCATTCTCTCCACCGAGTGCACCCTATCATCACCCGTTCCCAGCAAACACCCTGTCCTGCCACTGCTGATGACCTCCTGGAGGAAGCTTCCTTGACGCTGTCCCACATCCATCCCAGAGTTAAATGCGCCCTCACCCCCGGGGCCCTTGCCAAGTCTGCCATTGCCCTCCGCGGCACATCGGGATCACCCGTAGAGGTCCTCGTTCCAGTCTGGCTGCCATGAAGGACCTCTATCTCTATCAGCCTGGCCTTCACTGACCAGGCAGACAGTTCAGAGCCATCCTGAGCCCTTCCCCTGTCATGGGGAGCACAGGGGAGCCACCAGCCTGGGTCTGAATCCCAGCCCAACCCTCCTCCTCCGGGGACCCTGAGCAAGTGACTTGGTGCATAGTAACAGCACCCACCTCCTACGGTAGGAGCAGCCAGCTTCCTGTAGTTGAAGCGCTGAGAGCAGCACCACGCAGCAGGACCTGGGACACGGCGGAGTGTCAGCTGCAAGTTCTCCCCGGCACAGAGCACAAAACCAAACACTTCTATAAAATTCTGATGTCGGGACGCCTGGGTGGCTCAGTCGGTTAAGCGGCTGCCTTCGGCTCGGGTCATGATCCCAAGGTCCCGGGATCAAGTCCCACATCAGGCTCCCTGCTCCGTGGGAAGCCTGCTTCTCCCTCTCCCACTCCCGCTGCTTGTGCTCCTGCTCTCGCTATCTCTGTCTCTGTCAAATAAATAAATAAAATCTTTAAAAAAAAAAAAAATTCTGATGTCAACCCCAACAGCCCACTTGGAACTCTCTGCCTTACAACAGGAGGCCAGGTTAAAGCCTCCAGCCTCGGGACAGAGGGATTAGCGGCACCGTGTCTGCTTAGTTGCTCAGCTCCTGCTTCTCCAGAGGACAATCCCCTTGAAAGACGAGATTATGTAGTGTGGAGAAGAGCGAGGCTGCCGCCTCCCAGCAGAGCTCGGGGCTCAGGCTAATTTCCCGCAGGTGGTCCGGGCCAGGACTCCTGGAGGCCCAGGGACAGAACAAACAGCCTTTCCTGTCCCCCGGGGATCACAGCATGAAAACACATTTAAACCTTAAGCAGCTGAAAGGCCATGTACATGTAGGCCACTCCACATACTTAAATTCTAAACATCAGCATGCCAAGGGCTCTCACAAGTGCTGGACCCCTGCTTTGACTATTGAAAAGTGTTCACCTTCCAGAAAAATAATTCAAGCAGAGTGACGTGTGCCTGAAGAAATCACTCAGAGGGCGCCTTCCCTCCTCTGGAACAGGCCTCCCTTCCCCAGGTGTCAGGGCCATGTGAGAGGCCGGTGAGGGACGTTTGGAAAACGTTCCTACTGTGATATCCTAACGCTCCAAAGGAGTCGTGGCTTAGCATCCCGGGACAGGAAAATGTCCTTGTTCCAGGTATGAAATCAACCCCTGGAGGTAAGGAGAAAGGGCCCAGCTTTCTCTGCTCCTCAGGTTCATGGTACAATCAAACCTTGAGCACAGAAGCCGAATGCCAGACAGAGTTGAAATGGAAAGTTCTCGGACAAGCATCAAAAGCCTGAATTCAAAGCTCTGCCCCTACCGCTTCTGAGCTGTGTGATCCTAGGCCGGTTTCTTGACCTCTCTAAGCCTCAGTTTTCTCATCCACAATATGGTAGAAATATCAGTACCTGCTTCCCAGGTTGGCAGTGAAGACTCAGTGAGACTTCATACCTGAAGGCTCTGTTTTGGAAACTATAACACAGTATTCAAACGCGACTTTCATCTATCTGAAGGCCAGTGTGTTCTGTCTTGCCATCCAAACAATCTTTAAATCCTATTGAACACCCAGGTGTTCAAAGAGATATAAGCAAAGACCTTCGCTGCTTTGCTTTTCATAATGGCAAATCAACTGGAACTCAATTCGTGTCCACCAAAATTCATGTGTGACCCCCAGATGCTGAAGAACACAGAGCACATGAATAAGGAGGGCCCTGAAGAGAACACGCAGATACTTTGTGAAGTGCGAGGGGACTAGGCCCCAGCACAATGCGCCCACAGCCTGTGCGTGATGGCAGGGCCATTTTTGCTCAGTGTCAAATCTGCAGCTCCCAACATGACACCTGGCACACGGCAGGGGCTCAGAAACGTTGGGTGAACCCACACATATATATGGTGTTATTCAACATGTTGAAAGCGGCATTGAACAAAAGAAGTCTTACTATCCACACGCGTATGAGTGCTAGGGAAGGAACTGGGGAAGAGGCGTTTAAACCACTCAGGGTGATTCCCTGTGGAGGCAAGGGCAGCGCATTTTGGTCTGAACTTCAGAATCATTTGAATCCTTAGTCCTGAGAGTTGGGGGCTCACCACACAGTCAAAAATCCATGTATAACTTCTGACTCCCCCAAATTTAATCTACCGATAGCCTACTGTTGACCAGAAGCCTTACCAATAATATAAACAGTTAACACATATCGTGTATGTTATATGTGTTATATACTGCATTCTTACAGGACAATCAGCTAGAGGAAAGAAAATGTTATTAAGAAAATCATAAGATAGAGAAAATACAATTACTGGACTGTATTTATTGAAAAAGGGGGGGGCACCTAGGTGGCTCCATCGGTGGAGCATCAGACTCTTGATTTCAGCTCAGGTCATGATCTCAGGGTGGTGGGACTGAGCTCCATGTCAGTCTCCCCACTGAGCATAGAGCCTGTTTAGGATATTCTCTCTCTCTCTCCTCCTCCTCCTCCTCCTACTCTTCCTCCTCTGCCTGCCCTCTCACACTCCCTAAAAATTAAAAAAAAAAAATCCACATATAAGTGGACCAACACAGTTCAAACCCGTGTTGTTCAAGGGTCGACTGTATATTCTTGCATAGCTTTATGATCTATAAAATAATCTATAAAGTAATAACCCCCCCAATAAAAAGCAAAAAAAAGAAGAAGCTCACGTATAACTAATGCCCCCTATTAGATCACAAGAACTCAGGAATCATTAGAAAAAGAGTCTTTGGTGACCTGTAACTAAAATTAAAATTGGTAAAGTTGGAGGAGAAAGTTGCACAGCAAGGACTGCCCACCCCAGGAGCAGGAAACTGGTGGCACATTTGGAATAGAGAGATGCTGTGTCCAGATGAGTAATAATAAAGGGGCTGGAGCTGGAAATCAGGGAGCTGCCACTCTTGCCCGTGTATCTTTATTAACCAAGATCAGTTTGGGTTGATAACAAAATGCTCAAACCACACAGGTGAGGAGACGCTGCAGGAACGAGGCTCAGGACAGTCCAGCTCCCTTTTCATGCTTTCTGAGCCCTGCATCTTCAGAGGAGACAGAGGTGGGAGAGATGCCCTCGCTCGGGCTAGCCTCAAGGTACAGAGAGGAAACGGCCGGTAACAGCACTCAGAAGAACGAGACACACTTTCTCCTTAGTGTGTTTTTTTGTTAAACACACACACACACACACACACACACGGACAGCAGCCAAGGAACTTCTAAAACAAATTAATCCCAAAATTAAGGTTGGGAAAGAAATCTCCCCCAGGACAGCAATCATGTTTGAAGTTGAGTTTTCTGTTTGTTTATTTTAGAGTTCTCACAATCTCTTTCCTGAACAGTAGGTAAAACTATCTTTGGGGATCAGGCAAGGAGATCTCCCGCTGGCTCTCAGTCAAAAGCCGAACAGATGTTCCTGCAGCTGGAGAACCAACCAGGACCCATTATTTAGTCGGCACCTACGGACTTGCAAACCCACATAACGCTCTCCACACACCTGCAGTATCACATCACCTCAGATGATCAGGACTGCAAGCCCATGCAGCCCTGAGACATCTGCTAACTTCCCAATTCTCCGAAGGACCCACCGGGCCATCGGGATCAGGCTGTGGAGACCTACCCCATTGCCTTGCCCCAGGACAAATACTCGGGCTTCACCTTGGAAGCACCTCCCCTTAGCGCCATCCAAGCTCTAGCACGCATGAGACTTTCCCAGGTGTACTGTGCCCTATCTGCCTCCCCACCTCCCAAACACATCCCCATGTTGGGGCTTCTGCATCTCCGATAAACTCTGCCAACTGGTCCAGGTGTTTCTAGGCATCCAGGAGGCTTTGGAGGGGAGAAAATAATAGTTGCTCTGAATAAGTCTGAAGAAGACACAGATGGAGAAGTCCTCCGGAAAGCTGTGATATTGCTGAGGAACGTTTATTCAAAAGACAGTGGAGACCCAGCTCCCAGCCACCTGCTGACCAATGACATGGGGCATGTGGCTCTGAAATGTCGGCCCCCCAGCCCAGATACACACGGCTGTCTTCTGGGGGCTGCTCCTCCCCAACACTAAGCATGTGGACCCATTAGACGCTTCCCCAGCCCTATTTCCCACCAGGTGGCAGCTGGTGGTGGTGATGCATGAAAAAGATAGGAGCAGAGAAGCAGAAATGCAGGTCAAATGGACTCATGATGGAGCCTGAGCCCCTTGCTGTAGTTTGGGTGCCTAACCCCCCCAACAACCCCAGGGCTGACTACCTGACCTTCTGTCACACACACACCGAGTCCGGCCACATCCGGTCTGCGTGGAGTGTACGGTAAAACACACATACCACGCAATTTACCATTTTAACTGCATTTACAGTGTACAACAGAGTGACGTTTAGTACATTCACGGGATCGCAACTATCACCTCTGTCTACTTCCAAGACACTTTCATCCCCCAAAAAGAAAGCCTGTGCTTGCTGCCCCCACTCCCCATCCCCCTTTCCTCCCCGCCCTGGCAGTCCCTGGCTTTCTGTCCCTGTAGACTTACCTATTCCGGACATTCCATATAAATGGAACCATTCCATATGTGACCTTTTGTCCAAATCTGGTCTCAGGCGACACTGAGCAGCACTCAGTCCCCCAACAAGGCTCTCCGTTCCAAGGGGACACGGAGGGCTTTGCAGCCTCACTTCCGCATGCGCCCTTGCTGACGGCAGCCTCCAGCATGGAGCCACGTCCGGGCTCGAGCCCTCCCTCTTGCCCTTACTCATCCCACATTTGTGAGCATTGATGTAGCACCTCCTGAGTGCCGTGGGAGACTGCACGAGATGAACAGGGGCGGCCACTGCCTTCCAAGCGCTCGCACAACCCGGGAGGGCTGGGGCAGGTCACAGTCTCTGTGACAGGGACTGGAGCCCCGTACCTGGCAAAGCTGGTATGGCACTCACGGGTAAAGTGAGGGTGGAGGAGCAAGGCGCCCAGGGTACTGGCTTCAGGCAGCACTCCCTCTCAGGCCATGCAAGTGCAGGCTCGTGGCACCAGCCGACATTCTGCACACTGGGCACCTGACTGTCCTCCCCCAGGGCAGACCCGAACAGTGCCCAGCGGAGCAGGTGTGCTGACACGTGCGGGTTTCCCATGGGCTGGGCAGTTCTCTGTCTTTCTCTTACCCATTACCAGAAGCCTTAGGAGACAGCGTGGGCTCCTCACCTCCCTTATTGTACACCGGGCTCAGAGAGGTTAAGGAGCTGGCCTAAAGCCACAGGGCTTGTGTGTGGCAGGCTAGAGCTTGAGCCCAACTCCAAACAGTCACAAGGCAGGAACCTGTCACATTATAATGAAAGTGCGTGTCCTTACACGGTGTCTCAAAGTGTGCGAGCTTTTCTCAGGGCCTCACCCGCACCAACATGTCCACTCCCCAGAACCCCTAAAGGCAGGTATTAATTCGTCCCCCTTCTTACACCTGCAGCTCAGAAGGGCTAACCAGCTTGCTCTGTTTCAAGCTCGTGGAGGAACTGGGGGGGGGCCCTGCGGCTGCAAGTCCGCCTGAACAACGTCTGTGTTTTGTTGCAGGGCATGGTGCTGCCTGCCTCTCATTTATATTTTGTGCTCACCGATATTTATTTGGCCCTTGTCCATCAGAAGTTCTGTGGTCCTCCTGGAAGGCCACTGTCTAGGGAGCCCTCTCCCGGGGCCCTCTGTCCACGGCCACGAATACGGGTGTGGTAACTGGTTTCAGTGGAATACACGTGCAGTGAGGCCTGAATATCTGTGCCACGTGTCACTCCACTGGGCCCCCAGCACAAACACACATGCTTGTCGGAAAACAACTCCAGATCCCTTTAAGGTCCTAGAGAGGCACAGAGAAGCTCATTTCTGATTTTCATAGACCTCTGGCAGCCCGAGACTGCTGTCCTCTTACACAGTCAAGCCTGAAACCCCCCTCATCTCAGCGAGGGTCAGGCAGGTCACTCTCCAAAGAAGCAGAACCGACAGGGGATACATAGAGCTGACCCTCGAATGACGTGGCTCTGAACCATGTGGGTCCACTTATACATGGATTTCTTTGATAAATACAGTACAGGACCGTATTTTCTCTTCCTTGTGGTTTTATTACCATTTCTGCTTCTCTAGCTTACTTTAAGAATACAGTATGTAATACATGTAACATATAAAATATGTGTTAATTGTTTAGGTTATCGGTGAGGATTCAGGTCAACAGTAGACCATTAGTAGTAAAGTTTTGGGGGAGTCAAAAATTATACATGGATTTTCGACTACATGGGAGGTCCACACTTCTAACCCCCCTGTTGTTCAAGGGTCGACTGTATATATAAAGAGATTGGTCTTAAGAAACTGGCTGGCAGGCTTGTGGGGCTCAGCAAGTCTGAGATTTGTCTGGCTGACAGAAGGCTGGAAACTCAGACAGGGGCTGAGGCCTCGGTCTTGAAGCTGAATTTCTTCATCTCAGGGAAACCTCAGACTTTGCTCTTCCGGCCCTCACCTGATTAGAGGAGGCCCACCCAGACCATCCAGGTTAATCAAAGCCTACTGACCGTAGAGGCTGAGCACATCTGCCAAAAGCCTTCTCGGCAAGAGATACGTTAGCATTTGGTCAGACAGCTGGGTACTAGAGCCTGGCCAACTCCACACATGAAACTGACCATCACACCACCCGGGGGGCGTCTCTGCCAGGCATCAGATCCCGCTCAGGAGTCAGAACCCACTCAGGTGTCAGATCCCAGGGACACGTAAACCAAGGAGCCGTAACTGAGACACAAGCAGATATCACCCGTGGAAGGAAGGGTGAAAGGATCTTGCTCTGATGTGTGCGCTCCTTTCTTCCTATGAAATATCATATGGGATACTCCGGCGCACTGAGCAAAACGTAAATGATGGCTCTGGGCATATGTGGATGTGTACCCTTAGAGAACGCAGACATGACGGTGTGAGCACATTCTCGGCATTGTCGTGTCACAAGGGCTGTCCTGCTGAGCAACTGCTTCTACAAAGTTACTAAGCAACAAAAAGAAGCTTCAAGTTTTAAATTCTGGGTGTCGCATTCGCTCATTGGACAAATCACCCTTTAATAAAATGACTACAATGAAAACTCCCTCCCTAAATGACAGAAAAACTGCCTGACTCAAAACATGGGTGGCATAACCCCAGCCACCTCAACGGAATAAAACGGAGTGGAACCATCCCCGCCAGATCTGAGCCCTGGCAGGATCAAGGTGTATCTTCTTCACCCTAAGACACAGGTTGGGGTGCAGAAGTCAGCAAAGAGATACCTCCATTCAACTAAAACCTGGGGAGTCCAGTCCTCCTGAACAAGGCCCCTGGACCTGTCCAGGAGGGCTTTGTGCAACGGCAAATACATGAGAGAAAAATCATAAACACACTTTTCTTTATGGTTGGAGGAGCGGCAGCAATGTCTACTTTACCAATGGGGCGGGGGCCAGGGAAGGGAAGGAAAGGGATTAAATATTGTCATCTGAGTGGCGCAGCTGATGAAAGCCAGGAAACTGGAAATGTGCGCACCGACAATCTGCCCCTCTAGCTCTATGCTGCAGACCCCGAACAAAAGCTGCACTGTGAGGCACATGGGGACAGCACTGGGCGGGACTGTGCAGGGAAGGGGCACAGGTTTCCTCTCTACTTAATGGTTTTTCAGTGCCGAGCATAAAGACCAAAACGTTTTCTGCGGGGCCAATCCCTCAGCGGTCCAGTGAGATGGTTTGTGTTGAGGGACAGGTCACCCAGCCCCTTTCTTCACATCAAAACAGTTCAAGGGTGCTTCCTCCAGCGGGATGCTGCCTGCCCCTTCTGGACAGAGCCAGGCAACCAGGACGTCCCCGTCGGGAGCCCAAACACTCCTGGCGCTGTCCCTGTCCTATAAATCAAACCTGGCCATGGCTGCCGCCCGCCCCTCAACAGAAAGCCAAACACTAGCGTGCAAAGAATCATCTCGGTAGGGCCTCCAGGTCTGGACCAAGTGTGCACGTGTGTGTGTGCATGCATGCATGCACAGAGAAAGAAAGAGCCCCTTAGAATGGCAACCACCACTGGCAGACTTGAATTCTGGGGGAAATGACAGAGGGACCCCAGAGTTCCCACATCTGTTTATTGAGTTCAGCCAACTGTCTTCGAAACAATTTAGACAGCCCTCCAGATAAAAGCCTGGGAGATTCAGAATGGGCTCTGACAAGCTTAACCTTGCTGGATGGGGCTGGGAGGATGAAGAGGGGAGGGAAGGGGAGGCTGGGAGGCTGGGAGGCAGGGCGCTGGGGCCCAGGGGAGGCAGACCAGGCTTCTGTCTGAGTGAGGGGCCGAGAGCTCGGTGGAGGAGAAAAAGAAGACACACCTTGAGAAGGAGGGAAGGCATAGAGTAAGGAGCAGGAGGTATGGGAAAAGTGAACAGTAGATTCACTGAAATGGATCATTCTTCCCCTTTTGCACAATTTAAGGCTGAAATTCCTAGGTTCTGAGAAAAACCACTGGGGACCTGCACTTCTCACCATGTTCCAGGAAAGCCAAAGCTGAAGCAACACGGCTTTGTCCCCAGCGCTAAGGGATCTCTTTGCCATGGTTTAAAAGTCCCTCCTGCACATGCACCCAAATGTTCATAGCAGCAATGTCTGCAATAGCCAAGCTGTGGAAAGAGCCCAGATGCCCTTCAACAGACGAATGGATAAAGAAGATGTGGTTCATACATACAATGGAATATTACTCAGCCATCAGAAAGGATGAATACCTTTTGCATCAACATGGATGGGACTGGAGATTATGCTAAGTGAAATAAGTCAAACAGGGAAAGACAATTACCATATGGTTTCACTTATATGTGGAACATAAGGAATAGTATGGAGGACATTAGGAGAAGGAAGGGAAAAGTGAAGGGGCGAAAATCAGAGGGGGAGATGAACCAGGAGAGACTATGGACTCCAGGAAACAAACTGAGGGTTTTAGAGGGGAGGGGGGTGGGGGGATGGGTTAGCCCGGTGATGGGTATTGAGGAGGGCATGTTCTGCATGGAGCACTGGGTGTTATGCACAAACAATGAATCATGGAACACTACATCAAAAACTAATGATGTATTGTATGGTGACTAACATAACATAATAAAAAATAAATAAAAGTCCCTCCTGCAAAACAGGTGTTGGTGAGGATGTGGAGAAAGGGAAACCCTCCTACACTGTTGGTAGGAATGCAAGCTGGTACAGCCACTCTGGAAAACAATATGGAGGTTGCTCAAAAAGTTACAAATACAGCTATCCTACGGCCCAGCAATTGCTGCGTATTTTACCCCAAAGAAACAAACACAGTGATCCAAAGGGGCACATGCACCCCAGTGTTTATAGCAGCAATGTCCACAATAGCGAAACTATGGAAAGAGCCCAGATATCCATCAACAGATGAATGGATAAAGATGCGGTTTATATATACAATGGAATATTATTCAGCCATCAAAAAAATAAAATCTTGCCATTTGCAACAACGTGGATAGAACTAGAGGGTATTATGCTAAGCAAAATAAGTCAATCAGAGAAAGACAGTGATCACATGATTTCACTCATATGTGGAATTTAAGAAACAAAACAGATGAACATAGGGGAAGGGAAGGAAAAAAGAGGGAGAGGGAAACAAACCATAAGAGACTCTGAACTCTAGGAAACAAACTGAGGGTTGCTGGAGGGGAGGGGGTAGGGGCTGGGCTAGATGGGGGATGGGCATTAAGGAGACACTTGTGATGAGCACTGGGTGTTGTATGGAAGTGATGAATCACTGAATTCTACTCCAGAAACCAATATTGTACTGTGTGTTAACTAACTAGAATTTAAATAAAAACTTAAATAAAAACTTAAATATATATATATATATATATATATATATCCCTCCTGGAGGCCCTGCGCAGAGTGAATGTCCACACCTACATGGACCCCTTTTGCACCCGTCCTTCCCTCCAAACTGCCCCCGGAGCTACACCTGAAGGCTCCCCGTCTCTGTGCAGCCACCCTCCATGACGCCTGTGCCAGCGTGCCCGGAAGAACACATTCCTCTCCCTCTGTGTCCCCCAGCACCTCGGCCAGAACCCAGAAGGACTCACATACCTCCCCTGGGGTCCAAGAGGTGCGGTTGGTTCTTTCATCCTTGGGAGCTCCATAAGCGCCGGCCCCTCCTCCCTGCAGTGATAAGGAGGGTCTGCTTCTCCAGCAAGGCCCTTGGGGAAAGGAGCGGTCAGAGGCACCCTCTAGGGGCACCACCACCGAGACCACACCCCATCACGGCAAGCGCTTCCTCCCTCGCAGGCACTGGGCTCAGGCTTTATACTCATCATCTCACAAGCTCTCAACAACCCACTGGCATCTGGACTCCTACCTCCGCGTCTCGGAGGAGGAAGCCGAGCCTCAGAGTGCTCCTGTAACCTGCCAGGGACGAAAAGCAAGGGGCACGGGCCAGAGCCCACCTTCTCAATCACTCAGAGAAACAGAATTGGATTCTCAACCCCATCAGCCTTGCCTGAGGGATTTCCAGACAGAATCGAAAAACAAAAATACAAAACAGAACAAAAAACTCTGATAACCTGTAAAACAGGTTGTCGTGTGAGCAGAACTCAATACTCAGATACAGAATCTGAATGGAAGCTTTAACTCATTTTATTTTCAGGATTCTTTTTTTTCTTCCAGATAACTAACCCAAATGCCCATAATTTTCCCCTAATCTTAAAGTAGCATTCTAGGGATAAAACATGGATTTCTCGGCTCTCCTTCCCCTTCGGGGCCCATAAGGTATGGGACAGCGCCACCTCCTGGTCAGCAGGCATGGAACGGCTAGCGTCCAGCATGGAGGTGTCAGGTGAGCAGGCCGTCCTGGACACCTCCTGAGCAGTGTAGCCTCTCAGTCCCGACTAGGAGAGGAAATAAGTGTGGATGTGAGGTGCTCATGAGGAGAGGAGGCTGCACTGGCCCCCCTGGGCTCAGTTATCTGCTGCCGTGCTGCAGTAGCCCAGGGGCTTCCAGGGACGCCTCCCAGCATATTCCGAAGGTTAGCTACCAAACGGGCCCATGCGCCAGAGGACACCAGGTCTCTTGGGGCAGGGAGATGGCCAGCACCCAGGAGAAGAGCCCAAGGTAGCCCCACCCATGAGCCAGGCTGGGGGCCCCGGGGAAGAAATTGGGGGCATGGGGCAGGTGCTCGGCATCTAGTACGGGGCCTGGCACAGGGCAGACCCCAATAAATGTGTGATGAAGCAGAACGAGGTAACTCAATCAGCAAGTAGGCCTGCCTGCCCAGAGCTTACAGGGCAGTGGGGGACATCAGAAACGCACAAATAAAAACATTGTAATACGCTCCCACAAAGTCTGTTGCAGTAAGTTAAAGTTTTCAGGCAAGTCTCTCCATAGAGCTTCCAATAAACACCTATAGGAGGAGCTGGGGTCCCCCAGACATAGAGGCCACTTGAAACGTTCATTCATTCATTCATTCATTCAATATGGAGTGAGCACCTACGGAACACCAGGTACCACGATAAGCACTTTGTGTGTATTGTCAGTAGATCTTCACCACAACCCCACGAGGTAAGAGTACAATCTGCATCCTATAGATTCAGAAATTGTGTTCCAGAGGTGCTAATTAGCTTGTCCAAGGTCAACACAGCTTCTCAGTAGCAGAATCAGAATTTGAGCCAATGTTCAAACCCAATGCCCATGTATTAAGTGTGCTAAGCCCCACGATGGTCCTTCCTCCAGAAGGTATTCAGTGAGTTCCTGTCACAGGGCAGGCACTGAGCCAGATTGTCAGGATCCGTCAGTGAAGAGAGCAGAATGAGGGCCCTATCCCCCAAGAGCTGCCGCACAGAAGACAGACAACAAACAGATGAACAAGAGAATGAGGTGCAGGGGTGAAAGGAGAGGGCACACAGGCAGAGCTGGTCAGACCCACTGTCAAGCTTTGGCTCTGGGCCTGTTTTCTCATCTGTATGACAGAAATAAGATCAAGCAGGTCGATGTGAAGATTACAAAATACCTGACACCCAGGACATGCCCCCATAGAAGTGGTTGTTTTTGTGAGCAGCTCAGGAAAAAGGCAGCAAGCCCCAACAGGAGGCCCACGGGGAGGTGATGCCAAGAGAGGAGGCGCTTGCTTGGTGTTTAAGAGCGGTCTGTTGGCTGTGCCAGGAACGCTGGGGCCGGAGTGACTAGAGCAGGCCGCGCAGCGAGGCCACAGGGTGGCGACTGATGTGTCAAAGGCCCTGTTAATGACACTTGCCGAGGTGCTTGGGTATGCTGTGGGGTTTTTTGTTTGTTTGTTTGTTTGTTTGGCAGGGAAGATTCTTTCTTTCTTTTTTAGACTTTTTAGTTTGACACAATTTCAGACTTGTAGAAAAGTTTGGGATACTATAAAAAATTCCCATATCCCCTTAACCTGGACAGCACCAACATTAACATTTTCTGACATTTGTCTTATCTTCTTGTCTATGTGCCTTTGTTTTCAGAGCCATTTAAGGGTAAGCTGTCATGCAGACATGATGACCATTTGGCCCCTAAGGACATCAATGCGTATGTCCTTGAAACAAGGACATTCTCGTTCTCAACTACGGTACTCAGTACAGCACCTCACGACTGGAAATTTGCCGGAATGCAATGTCACTGTCTAATCTACCAAGTGTCAAGTGTCCTGACAGTGTCCTTCAAATGAAAGACAACCCCAGACCTCACACTGCACTCTGCCTGCGGTCCTATCTCCTTGGACCTCCTCTCATCTGGAATATTCCTTAGTCTTTCTGGTCTTTCTCAGGCCAGTTCTGGTATAGCATGTCCTTGGGTTTGGGTTTGTGTGATGTTTTGTCATGATTAGTCAGGGTACGCTTTCTGGGAAGGAGCTCCGGAAAGTGACGTGCAGTCCTTCTACAGTCCTTGTAGCTCTGACTACATGGCCAAAGAATATATCTGATATTGTTCTCAATGTTGAGTAGATTCAGAAAAATCACAATCTTCTGATCCAAGTAAGTAGGAAACTAGCGACATGTTGTCTATTAGAAATAACCTTTAAATAAAAGATGTTGACATGTTTTAAGTAAAAAGATGGTTCTGACAATAATAAAGTAGTAAATACCAGATTTCTCTTCCCACCTTATACAAAAGGAAGGAGGAAGGAGGAGAAGTACATGAACAGTCATGAGTCCAGGAGAGTCATGCCTGAGATGGTGGAAACAAAGGGGGTGAGCCTTGTGAAATAAAATACACAGTACCTGCGATGGAGAACTTCACTGTGATCATCACTAGATTCTTACAGCTGGGAAAAGAATTGGTGAAGATAGGTTGATAGAAATTGTCCAAACTCTAAAACAAAGAGGAAGAGAAGGAGGAGGGGACAGGGAAGGGGGAGGGGGACAATGATCATGATGACAATGAGGAGTTTTAAATACACTTGGGACAGTATGAATAATTTAACATATGTGTAACTGAAACCCCAGAAGGAGAAGGGAGGGACACAATGGTGTAGAAGATATATTTGAGGAGGTGATAGCCGAAAATTTTATAAAAGTAATGAAAGATATCATGTCACAAATCCAAAAAGATTAGAGAACCCCAAGCAGGATTATTTATTGGGGAAAAAAAAAAAAAAAGGATAGACACATCACATGCAAAATACTGAAAGAGAAAGAGAAAATCATTAAGGCAGGCCAAAGAAATTAAGGAAATAGAAGAATGACAGCACACTTCTCATCAGAAGCTATGCAATTCAGAAGACAATGAAGTGTCATTGCTTAAGTGCTGAGAGAAAAGAACAACGGTCAACACAGAATTCTATCCCCAGCAAAAATACCTTTCATAAATGAAAGCAAAATTTAAAATTCTTTTTCAGATAAACAAAATCTGAGGTAATTAATTACCAGAAGATCCCCATTACAAGATAGTAAAGTGAAGTTTTTCAAGTACAAGGAATATAAAACAAGACGGAAACTTGGATCTACAGAGAAATGAAGAGCTCTGGAAATTGTTTAAATGAAGGGAAGAGGGGCACCTGGGTGGCTCAGTTGGTTAAGAATCTGCTTTCGGCTCAGGTCATGATCCCAGGGTCCTGGGATCGAGTCCCACATCGGGCGCCCTGCTCAGGAGAGAACCTGCTTCTCCCTCTTCCTCTGCCCCTCTTCCCGCTTGTGCACAAGCTCTATCTCAAATAAATAAAATTTTTTTAAAAATTAAAATAAAAAAATTAATGAAGGGAAGACCTTCTTAATCACTCTAAAATGTTGAGTGTCTAAAGCAAAAACAAAAGCAAAGGACCGTGGATGTATGGCCTATGTAAATGTAACATGACACCAGTAGCACATAGGGTGGGGATCCATACACTATACATGAAACGACACGCTATCTGAAGGTAGACTGAAAAATAAGGATGTATATTCTAAACCCTAGGACAGCCAAGAAGTATCATTAAATGCTTGATAAAAATATAATAAGAATGTATTATTGATTTATAACACATGTATAAGTAAAATGTAAGAGAAAAATAGCACAAAGGTAGAGGTTAGAGGAAATTGTTACATCTCTTTGACAAAACCAACCAGACCTAAAAATGAGTGGACTGCCCACCTCGCAGGGTCAGGAAGAGAGCTGAATGAGGTCACATACATGCAGTACGGAGCCCAGGCCTGACGTGTGTTAAGTGCTTGGAGATATTTGTGGAATGAATGAATCAGCAGCATACACCCCATTCATTATATGACAGCTGGGGTTTCTTCCAGAACCCCAAACAGCTGAATGCAGATTTCCCATATGGGGCTCACAAGGAAGTGGGTTAACTGCCAGCTAGCTTTTTGTCTTCAAGTTCTGATCTGGAATACCATCTATAAACAATTCCATCTCCAGAAACTCAGTCTCCCTCCCAGGAGCTTATAAGCGAGGCAGACAGTTTAGTTAGCAATGGCAGTCAGGAAAAATAATCTTACCTAGAAAAGGGGACAAAGAGAACCACAGCTTATGTTGAGAAAAGGAAATTTTTGATCCCCCCGACATCTGTAATGCACATTTATCTTGTGATGAGCATTTGCACTGCTGTGTCTGACCTTGGGAAGACTCTAAGAAGTCTGGCTCGTTTGAAGATGAATGCATAAACCACACACAAACTCTACAGCAAACTAGCCAACAAGTACTCCCCACCCTGCCCTTGACACCTAATTATTACTATGAGTCTAATAAATCTAATATTAAATGATATTACTATGAATCTAATAAGCCTAGCAGAATAATGAATCCTAGGCTAAAGACAGCAAATAAGGCCCATGGAAAGATCTTTAACTGAGATACTGGTCAGAAGTATTACTGACTTTTCATTTTGCATGGAAGAAACATGACCCAGCTTAGAGAAAATGCTTACAGAAAGGGAGTGGTGGGGAAACCAGGGCATGTCTGGGGAAAAGCCAGTGGATCTCTGAGGCTGGCACATCGGGCCCTGCATGCCCCGTCTGCTCTCCCCAACCACCAGTCTATTCCAAGTTTCTGCTGCAGCCAGCCATGCCCCGCTGCACTGTGCACATCCTGCTTTCTGCTCAGCTTCTCGGCCATTGCCTCCAGAAGCCCATTCATCACAGAAGTGCCAAAAACGCATCACCCTGTGGGACTGCCCTTCACCAACAGGAGGTCAGAGCCAGTGGAAAAGCACTCACCCCTTCTGCCTCCAGCAGACAAATTCTAGGTTCATTCTACACACTTGCTCACAAAGTCCCCAACAGAGACAAGTCCCCATTGCTCACTGCATAGGTTAACAGCAGTCCTAACTAGGGTCACCTGATCTCATGCCACTTCCCCCAAAGAATCCATTTGCTCTATGACCAACTAACTTACAGAATTTACTAAATTTCACAATTTATCAAAAACTGGCTTATCTTGTCTCTTTAAAACATTGATAACATCCAGGTTGCTGATCCCGGATGGGTGGTGGGGTGACAAAGTGAGATGGTGTTGGGGTGGGGTGGGGTGCCCCACACCCTGCAGTCCTGGCCCCACCATCCTCTTCAGCCCTCAGCGATCCTTCCAGGCTGGGAGCCTGCACTCTGGGGCACGGCAAGCCTTCAGTATCAGCAGCGGTGCCGACAGCTTCGGGGCCCTGGACAAGTAACTTGTTTCCATAACTTTCTCTATAAAAAGGGGGACAAGCCTCCCACCCCAGAGGATTACAGAGAGGGAGAACTAAGATGGAGTATGATCAGCCCACGATGTAGCAAGCACATGATAAACGTAGAGTATTGGATCATTGCCTTGGCCACAAATACTGCCTAAGGAGCCCCTACAATTCTGAAGAAGGAACTGGAAGACATAAAATTCCTCCGGGCTACAGACCTGCTCATCTTTTAAGAGACCAACTTCGTGCACCACCTCTACCCCCCAGTGCTGGGTCAAGCTCTGAGAACATAAAGAGATACAGTGCTGCCCTCCAGAGCTTTCCAGGCTGGAGGCAGCAGGAAGACAGGTACAGAGAGGATGAGGCAGGACCCAAGCAGCAGCATCCACCAGAAAAGGGGCTCTGAAGGGAGAAATGGAGTAGGGAGGGCTCTCCTGGCAGAAACAGTGAGCAAGCAAAGGAGAGAGGCCGGAAATAAAAACGAGTGGGCCAGGAGAACCAGGGTGTGGGGCCAGGAGAGGCCTGGAAGATGGGGTTTCACAGGCCGGAAGGGCTCAGATTACTGGGAACTGTACCCCACCAAAAGGAGAAAATCTATTCCTGCAATCAATGGAGGTGTTCCTTTAGGTGTAGTGTATGGCTATTATTCCTTTGAAACCCAAATTTTAATTTGCATCTCTGGCACAGATAGACCTTACCCACTTAAGAGTTTCCAAACTCCTAAATCCGGCAGAAATACTTATGGGCATGCAGACGCTTGGCGCTCCCCATCTGTCACCTCTGTGAAGTTACACTCAGTCCTGCTCTTGCCCCGAACCCCTTGGAATAAATCTCACAGTCTGCACGGCTGCCAGGGCCCAACGTGGATTGCGTGATCAGGTGATGAGGTGATCAGGAGGAGGAGGGTCTGGAACGAGGCGGACAACCTCTGAGAGGTCGAGGCTTGGTGAACTCCGCCTTGCCTGGAGAACATGGGCTTCTCTTCAAGGAAACTGACCAGCTGTGGGAGCCAGAAAAGGGCCCTTCTCTTATCTGAGTCCTCGTTTATCACCCGTAAAATGGGCATGACGACTGTTCCCCACCTCACAGAGCTGCTATAAGGAACAGGTCCTGTGGTCGAGTTAATACAGTGCCCGGGACATAGGAAGCATCGGTACACGGTACCTAGGATACTAGCTATTCTTATACCATCACCACCACCACCCCCATGGCTAAGTGTGGCTAGCGTACTGGAAACACCCCATTTCATAACCCAACATTCAAATACAGGTGCCTCTCCTGGACATGTGGATGGAACACTAGGTGAGAAACATTCTGAGCACGCATCACTCCTCTACTCCCATGCCTGTGACTGACCCTGCTGGCAGATCCCAGAGCTGAGACATGGTCTCATCCTCATTCTCGACACACAGCTCCAGGCAGACCCATCAGCAGATCACTGAGACCTCCGCACCACTTGTGGAAATGGGCTTAAGCGGCAAGAAGTAGTGGGGATGCTGTCAGGGGCGCGCTGAGGGGACTCCTGGTTAGCCAGCAGACTTCAGCTCTAGGCCCAGGGTTTTAAGAGCAACTTCAGATTTACTCAACAAGAGTGTGAGAAATGTACTGAATTATGAATCCCAGAACAGAAAATAAAATACATCAGTGGAAACACGTGAAATCAGAATACTGCCCAGTTTAGTTAACAGCAGTGTATTCACATTTCCTAGTTTGGGCTCTTGCCGGGAAGAGGTCAGCTGAGCTCGGGGAAGCTGGGCACAGAATTCTCTGCGCCATTGTTGCAACTTCTCAGTAAATCTAAAATTATCACAAAATAAAAACTTCACTTAAAAAATGAGTCTGACTCACACAAGAACAGCCAGGAGCTGAAGCCCAGCCAGCTATATCACCTGGAAGGAGGGGAGGCCAAAACTCCAGTCCCCAGAGCTCACACGGAATAAGCAACTGTGACAGCCATAGGTGCCCAATCGGACAGGATCAGCCCGAAGTCCAATATTCAGATACGGTATTGATTAACATCGATAGGTAACCATCTTTCTGGGTAATTTTTGGTCTCCCTTCCTGGAATCCTCTTTCCCAAAGCAGGCAATTTATTCAACCTAGGACGAAATATGATTCAATTTTAATGTTTTTTAAGTTTTTTTTTCTTTTAAGTTCACACATCTGGGGGAAAAAATAATTTGCAAATCTTGTGTCTCAGTTGCACTTTTTTTGGAGAACATGATCACAGTCTGTGGAACCTCAGTGCCTTCGAGCTCTGAGCTCCTGTCCACCCCTTCACCAAGAGACACCGCTGGGCTGAGCCCACACTCCCTCGCGGCCTGGCTGTGCGACCGGGCAAGCCACTGCGGCTCCCAGGCCCTCGGTGGCCTCCTGTTAAAGGCAGGAGGATCACACGTGCCCCACAGTCTGGGGGGCAGGCAGAAGTAGCACACACCGAGCAGGAGCCAGCGTTACTGCTGCTGCTCAGAGAACACCAGTCTGCTTCCCTTCCCCTTTTCCATGGTAGGAAAGCAAACATTCTGTTACAGGCCCTCGAGCTCATTTCCTGGAAGCATATTCTCATACTCCTGAGCATGCATTTGATCATTCTCCCACGTGGGGTGGGCGTTAAGTGAGAGAACGTCTCTGGCTCTCACTGCATACAAGATACTGTCCTGCAGAAACAGGACATGTCTATCAGTTACCTAGTGCTACATAACAAATTCCCCCGAAGTTAACAGTTTAAAGCAGCGAGTGTCTGTAATCTCACACAGTCTCTGAGAGTCAGGAATCCAGGGGCAGCTCCCCTAAGAGGAGGAGAAGGAGGGGGAGGGGGAGAGGGAAGGAGAGGCACCAACCTGGAAACCACAGTGTCTTTTATGACCTAATCTTGGAAGTGACATAGCAAATCCCATTAGTACACAGACCAACCCTGGTGAGGAGAAAACAGAGGTGTGAATTCCAGAAGGGGGGACCACAGGGCATCTCGGAGGCTGGCTGCCATGACCTATGGAGGTCTGTTTCCAAAAACACCATCTGGGAGCACAGGTGGGGGCAGCCACATCTTCCCCTGGTGCAATGTCACGTGGCTGCCATCAATGAGGGTGGGCAGCAGGGACAGCAGTCCCCGGAAGGCTGGGACCTGGCGGGGAACTTTCCTTCCCAGCTGCAAGACAAGTGGCAGGTGAGTGACGAAGGCATTAACACCTCCCTCTGGCCAGGGTAATATCCACATATTAGCAGGCTCAGGCTTCACGTGCATGTCAGAAACTCAACCAAGAATCAAAAGAGCCCCACGTTCGGTTCAAGTGGTCTTGAATTTTATTTAAGAAGGAAGAATTTGGGATTGCACAAACAAAGGCTGTCTGTGCTGGATCGGGTCGTAATCAGCTTCTCTCTCACCTGGGAGGAGAGAAACAAGAGAGAAGCTGGGAAACCCCAAGCACACTTTGTTTGAGGTGAGTGGGAAGCAAAGTAGCTATTTTAATAGGAAAATAAATGAAGTGATCATCTTTTTGTTTTTAATCTTTTCACTGTTTCCAGAGGTAGAAAATTACCGTGTCTGGCTTCCTCCCAGGCCAGCCCGTGGAACCTGTGCCCTCAGCAACCCCCAGGGATCTAAAAGAAGTCACAGTCACTCAGGGAGCAAGGGGCAGTTCCAGGTGTCCAGCCAGCTCCTGCACATTTCACATCCGCACTCTGAGAGGCGACAGGGCCACAGCACTCCACCTGTTTCGTCCTCTGTAAAATGGGGTGAAAACAGTACCTATTTCAGAGTATACTATTATCGTTGATGATGATGGCTGTGGCTACATGTATTGAACGCTTGCTCACTGTAGGCAAGGCATAGGGCTAAGCATGTCACCAACATGATCTCATTTGACAGGTGAAGAAGCAGAAACTCAGAAAAGTGAAGTCACTGGCCTTGCCCACCTGGCTAGACACAATGCTGACCCTGGGGCTGGTGAAACAGAGCAGTCCCATAGGCCTGTGATAGGTGTGTGGATGGATGGAAGAAAGGATGGATGGATGGATAGATGGATGGATGGAGGGATGGATGGATGGATGGATGGATGGGTGGGTGGATGGACAAATGAGTGAGTGGGTGGAAGAATGGAAGGATGAATGTGTAGATGGGTAGATGGGTAGATGGGCAGATGGGTATGTGGATGGATAAATGAATGGATGGATGGATGGATAACTGGATGGATGGATGGACAGATGGATGGATAAATGGATAGATGGAGGGATGAAGAGATGAGTTGGTGGGTAGGTGAATGGAGGGATATAGGGGTATATGAGTAGATGAGTATGTGAATAGATGGATGAATGGATGGACAGACGGACAGATAGATAAATGGATAGATGGATGGAAGGATGATGGACGGACGGGTGGGTGGACTGATGAACAGATTAGCAAATGGGGGAATAGGACCATTGTTCTGGTTGTGAAGAGTCCAACTCCTTCCTTTAGGAGAAGCATTGGAAATTTCCATGTGTTTGCTTTCTACAGTTTCTGACAAATGTTCCACAGGAGAACAAGGTTTGGCTGCAAAATACCTCTTCTTTTCCTGAGGAAAAATAGCACCTCTTTTTTTTTTTTCTTGCAAGTGATGCAAAACATTTCACATGGACCCAAACATATCTAGCACCTAAGGGTCAGGAGCTGGGGACTTCACCAGACACATACATCATTAAAGTTCCCCTGAAATGAACGTTGCCACTGTTTTGTGCCCATGAATAAAGCATTAAACAAATATTGAGACTGAGACACCTCATTACCCAGGGTCATTAAGTAACTCAGGAAGACTAGAGCTACGTTTGAAGCCAATTAAGAGGCCTCACACTGGGTGTTAGAACCACATGAGGGGCTGGCATATCCCCTAGCACATAGTAGGCACCTCATAAAATGTTTAGAACAAGTCAACAGGATGCCCCTGCCCCAGAGATTAGCCAACTTCACCAGCGTGCTCTTAGATCCCCCTCATCAGGTTACCTAGGACTACAACACTCAGAGCTCAGGACAACTGTGAGTGCACAGAGCAAATGACCTGTGCTAATGACAAATACCAACAATTCAGCTGTTTTCATTTCTTTGTGTGGTAAAATACACAAATATAAAACCTACCACCTTAACCATTTTTAAGTGTACAGTTCAGAGGTACTAAATACATGCATAATGTGCCAATATTACCACCATCCATCTCCAGAACGTTTTCCTCTTCCCCAACTGAAACTATTTGGGGTCCCTTGGGATTCCATATGAATTTTAGGATGGGTTTTTCCATTTCTGCGAAAGACTTTATTAGGATTTTGACAGAGGTCATGTTGAATCTGTAGATCACGCTGGGTAGTACTGACATCTTATGAATATTGTCTTTTAGTCCATGAACATGGGATGTCTTTCTATTTGCTTATATCTTCTTTAATTTCTTTCAGCAATGACTTGTAGTTTTCAGTGTACATATTTTTCACCTCCTTGGTTATGTTTATTCCTAAGTATTTTATTTTTTGATGGTATTGTAAATGGAACTGTTTTATTGACTTCCTTTCTGTTATTGCAAAAAATGCATCTGATTTTTGTGTGCTGACTTTGCATCCTACTTTGCTGAATTAATTTTCCAGTTCTAACAATTTTTGTGAAATCTTCAGGATGTCCTACCTATAAGATTATATCATCTGTGAAGAGAGGGAAATTTTCTGGACTCCCAGCAATACACTGAATAGAAGTGGTGAAAGCAGGCATCCTTGCCAACAGAAAAGCTTTCAGTCTTTCACCAGTAACTATGATGTTCACTATGGGTTTTTCATACAGGATTTTACTATGTTGAGATAGTTTCCTTGTACTCCTAGTATGCTGAGTGTTTTTAGGACAGCAGTTATTTGTTTTTATTTAACAAACACTTCCTTAGCATCACCTGCCAGGCACTGTTGAAACTGCTTTATAATTATTAACTCATTTAATCTCCAAAGCAACCATATGAGGTATGAACTACTATTATCTCCATTTTATAGACGAGGAAACTGAGGCATGGACTGAACACACAGGAAGCTGTGGAACCAGGTTTCAAACCAGATCATCCAGCTTAGAGTCCACGTTTGAAACAACCAGGAAGCAGAGCAGAAGCCAGCAGGTTGAGTATCTATTATGCCAAAGACAATTTATCACATTATCTAATCCTTCCCCCATATCGTATGATATAGATCTTTGTAGGCCCATGTTACCACTGAGTAAACTGAGTTTATAGACATTTAGGAAACTTCCCCAGGGCCACACTATTAGTGAGAGATGAAGGCTGGGTTTGAATTTAGACTGTTGAGCCATAGAACATCCCCAACCCACCCACAAGGGGTGGCGTCCAGAGCCACACTGTCCATAAGCCACTTGTGACCAGTGAGCCCTTGAAACATGGCCAGTGCCACATGTTGACATGACATTTTACATAAATTGAGTTAAATACAATGGGTTATTACAATTAATTTCATGTGTTCCTTTTCACTTTTTTATTTTTATTTTTATTTTTAAGATTTTATTTATTTTTATTTGAGAGAGAGAGAATGAGAGAGAGCGAGTACATGAGAGGGGGGAGGGTCAGAGGGAGAAGCAGACTCCCTGCTGAGCAGGGAGCCCGATGCGGGACTCGATCCAGGGACTCCAGGATCATGACCTGAGCCGAAGGCAGTCGCTTAACCAACTGAGCCACCCAGGCGCCCCATGTGTTCCTTTTCACTTTTTTAAATGTGGCTACTGGAAAACTTACATATGTGGCTCACATTATATGTGTATGTGTGTATATATACATCCAAGAATGTAGGAGGACAGGCAACAGCAAGGACCGGCACAAAGGAGGATCTGCTCCCATGTCTCCCCTGAGCACTCACTCCCTTGTCAATCAATGTACCTGGTACTAGGTACCTTGGGAGAAGGCTGACAGCGGGTGTCTAACTCCTTGGAGCTACCGTGGACCACACCAACAAGAGCTGCTTGCTCCACCGAGGGGAGGATGCACCCTGGGAAGGGGGCTCAGGACAGAGGAGACTGACTGCACATCATTCCTCCACTGACACCAGGCACTCTCAAACCCCAGGAGCAGCCCTTTCCAGACCCCAACAAGCAGTGCAAATGAAAGGCAAGCCCTGGGCACCAGGGGCAGGCAGAGAAGGCAAGCCCACCATCAAGAATACAAGTGCCCTGGCAACTCAGCACAGAGAGGGTCTTCCCGTTCTGCACCAGGAGGACCCAGACTGCGGGATCCTGGGCTGTGGAGCACACATCTAGTACATCATCACTGATGGCAGAAAGATGACCTGGAGATGTAGGGTGGGAGGAGAGGAGGGTGGTAAGAGGAGGGCAGGAGGAAGAAAGACAGGGAAGAAGGAAATGGGAGAGGAGGAGAGAGGAAAAGGGGAAGGAAGGAGGGGAGAGGAAGAGGGGAACTGGAGAAAGGAGGAGGGGTCACTAGTTACTGATTGCTCTCTGCCTGCCAGGCCCTTGCAAAGTAATATCATCATCCCCATTTCTCAGATGTGGAGAACAAGGCTCAAGGAGGTGACATAATCAACCCAAGGACACACAACCAGTAGGCTGTAAAGCTGAGTCAGCCGGGTCTATGTGACACCAGACCTATTTCTATTGCTATGGCACATGTTCAGTCACCTGGTCAGTCAAGTGACCAGGTCATGGTCTTCCATCTCCAGGACAATGAGTCTCTCTGCATAGTGTGTGTTCTGTAATTCTGTGATCCAGAACTCCGGGTGTCCTAGATGGCCTGGAGCATGTGCGTGCAGGCAGCAGGACCCGCAACGGCTGACCCCCCACCTCAGTCCTGTCTTCTCCACTCCCAGGGCTCTAAAACGGGCCAGCTGGTTACTCGGATGTACATGTCCCGTCCATGCAGACACAGTTCTAACAGCCACACCCACCTCTCCATGTGGCTGCTCGGCAGTGCCCACCACCGCACCTGCTCCTTCCCCTGCTTCCCTGGCGCAGTACATGACAGCATCAGGTTTCCAGGTGCCTCCTCTCCTGCTCTCCCACCCCCGGCCAATCCATCAGCAAATCCTGTTGTCGTCATCCTCAAGATAGACCCAGACCTCAGCATCCTTCCAGTTTCATTCTTGGGTGGCACAGCACCTCCGGGCAGCCCTCTATGGCCAATTCTCAGCACAGCCACCAGAGGGAGCATGTTAGAATCCAAGCCTGATCAGCGACTCTGTTCAGGGACTTCCAAGGGCTTCCGCAAGTCAGAAAAAAAGCCGAAGACCTTCCCATGGTGCCAAGCCCGAGCTGACCTCCAGGCCTCTGACCACTCCTCTCTCCACTCTAGCCACAATGGGCTCCTGCTATTCTGCATACTCACAACATGTCCACCCCCAGGACCTTTGCACCTGCCACCCTCTGCCCAGCAATCTCTCCCCCAGACTCTCCATTCCATCCTCTGCAGAGTCCCCTCTTCAGAGAAGCCCCACCCTCCCCCATCAGCACCGATCCCTCTACTCTGCTTCACCTTCCTAGCACCGACAGAGTCTATTTGCCCATGACCATGACCTCAGTCCCCATCATTTCATGCCCCATAACAGAAACATGCTCTTACAGCACACTGGCGTCCAAGGACATTCCTGTTAAAGATAACACTGCCCTTTTGCTCTGTTTTTCAGTATGTGGGCTGGCCTGTCAGCTGTCCTCAGACAGACCCATGTGAGACAGAAGAAGGGACAGGTGAAGGTTGTGGACAGACCATTCTTAGCAGAGGCAGTGCACCTCCCAGCAAATGGGTGAAGAACTGTGTACATCTTAATTAAATAATGCTAATTAAATGACACAGCAACAGCATTTTTATCTCCCAGGCTGGCAAATATTCACAAGCGGAATCATACCCACTGCAGGTGTGGGGAAGAGACAAACTCAAACACAGCTGTTGGTTCATACCCACATGGCACTCTTAGAAAGAGCTGCGACACCTGTGTCTGTAGAGAGTGTGCTGCACGCCGCACAGAGTGGGGAACACGTCTCTTGCTGGATGCTACATGACTCACAAGCACAAGCCTGCGTGCACAGCTCCGTTCAGACACATGCACACAGGCACAGTCCCCAGTGGATCTGACAGTGGAACCCTCCCAGAGCACCAAACATGCTGAGAGTTCCATGGAACCCATGCGGGCAAGAACTGCTATCTGGAAAACTTCTGGCAAGAAGGAAGCAAGATACACGCAACACAGTGCCAGCATTAATAAGTGAAATAAGTCAGTCAAAACAAGACAAATACCATAGGATTTCACTCATACGTGGAATCTGAGAAACAAAACAGATGAACATAGGGGAAGAGAAGGAAAAATCAAATAAGACAGAACAGAGAGGGAGACAAACCATAAGACACTCTTAACTCTAGAGAAGAAACTGAGGGTTGCTGGAGGGGAGGTGGGGTAACTGGGTGATGGGTATTAAGGAGGGCATGTATGATGTAATGAGCACTGGGTGTTATATGCAACTGATGAAGCACTATATTCTACCTCTGAAATTAATAATATACATGTTAACCAACTTGAATTTAAATTTTAAAAAAAAAGTCCAAAAAACAAATTTAAAAAATTAATTAAAAAAAAAGTTGTTTAAAAAAAGAAAGAAATGAAATGAGACAAAACAAGGCCCTGGAGCAGATCTTGGTCCCAGGTGGTCCCATGGGGCCACTTCTGACCCATGTGGCCATGTGTGGCCCTGTGCAGTCACAACAGACCCTCTCTGGGGACCAGTTTCCTTTTCTGCAAAAAAGAGGATAACAATAATCTTAGCTTTCAATAATTAAATGTGAGAATTGTAAGCATTAACTGAGGTCCCAGGGACAAAAGTGTATGTAAGTTAATAATTTCTAAACCCATATATAGCAAACTCCTCCCCTGATGAAATAACAGATCTAGTCCTTGACTGTCAAGGGATGGTAAAGCTCCCAGGTGGGGCTTTGCTGCATCAGCCTGGCCCCTCTGGGCTTCCTGGTCGACCACTCGTAGCATGTGACGAGTGGGACCACGAGCACCAGGAGTCTCCTGACACGATGCCACAGGGAGCACACAGCCTGGCCTCGGAAGCAATCTTGCAAAAAATAATATACCTCAATCTGTTAGGCCTCTAGATCAGGAAACACAGAACAAAAAACAGCAATGAGGCACTGTGTTTATGTTTAAAAAATCCTCACTTTTTATACATTTTCAGACTCCTATGCCTGTTTTTATACATAAAATGGTTTCTCAAAGGAAGAAAGGAGAGAGGAAGGGAGGAAGGGAAGGAGAGAAGGAAGGGTGGGAGGGAGAGAGAGGAGGGAGGGAGCGTGCTTGCTGGGAGTGGGAGGAGGGGTCAGCCAGTGAAGCACACACAGGTCAGAGGATAGGATTTGCACCCTAGAGACAACCTGCCCAACCTGGCAAGGCACCCTGGAGCTCAGATACCTCGACCCCCCATAAAGCCCACGCTGTCGGCAAGTGAGGGGCAAACCCAGGCAGCTCAGAGGAGGCCTCTGGCTCCCGGCCCACCCCCTGCTCCCTACCTGGGAACAGGGAGCGTGTGTGCTGCAATTTCTGGAATTTCCCCCCTTCAAATGTGGGATGTCTGGAAAGGATACACTTGCTCGGCTGGTGCTGAGACAACAAAATTCCCCAAACTCTGGAATGCCAGACTTGGCCTCCTCCAGAATGCCACCACCTTCCATTGCTCATGGATCAACCCTGAGGTTTGTTGTTTTAACATAAAAATGGTGCCCTCAAACAGGGCTGCTCTCTTGGAAATGGCCAAAGTGAAAGCAGGCAGTTCCCCATCACTCCTGTGGCCCCCAGACCCCCCAGTGGGGCATCCAGCAGAAAAAACAGTGGCTCCCCCAAATCAACAAGGGCTTATGGAGCACCTACTGTGCGCCAAGGGCTTATGGAGCACCTACTGTGCACCAAGCGAGAGCTGCCAGGACAGCAGGAAAACCCAGGAGGACCCTGAGCCCCAACCGTGGCCGACACGCCTCACTGACGGCCAAGCTCTCTCCTCAAGGGCCCACGTGGCTTCCGTGTGGCCGCAGGGCCCCAGCCACAGGACCGACCCCACGTGAAACAAAACCCAGTGGATCTGGGGGACTATGTCCCCCAGGGAGCTCCCCGAGGAGAAGTGAATTGGAGACACCTGGAGGCGGGGAGTTTCTTGAGAGGGAGGTGACCTGAATGGGATGCGAGAGAGCTAAGTTCAAGTCCTGCGTCTGCCACCAGCTTGCGGTGTGGCTTTGGACATGGCACTACCCTCTCTGGGTCTCAGCATCCCTACCTATGAATGAGGTGGCTGGACTAGGTGTCCCCACAGCCCCTGCCAGCCCCTAGGTCTCAGCACCGGGGTAACCAGAGAGCTCCCTGAGGGCGGAGCTGGGCAGGGAGCCCACCCAGGACTAGGGCTGGGCTGGGCAGACAGCAGGGGCTCCACCCAGCCACAGCGGCCTCGCAGAGCCACTAGGGCTCTCACCTTCTCCCAGGCAATCCCACGTGGGCCCATAGGTCCCAGGAAGCCAGACAGGAGGCTGGAGCAGGTGCAGGGTGGGGTTATGTGGGCAGGCAGGACACCAGGCCCCCATAAGACCCTTCCCCAGTCCTTCAGATGCAAGCTGACCTCCCAAGGCCACACAAGCACCCGGCTCTTGGGCACCTGGCCCCATCAGCAGGTCATTTCCAGACAGGAGTGTGATGCGTCCTGGTGCACAGCTGGAGCTCTGTAATTCACGAACTCACTCACTCACCCAACACGACAGCTACGGGCTACCGCGGGTGTGCCGAGCTCTGTGTGAAGCACCAGGCATACAAGGTGCTGACTCGGTAAACCTGGTCCAGCTGGTAGAGACGGATGGTCCCAGCAAGCATTATCAGGTGCCTGCAGCACGCCCTGAGTCCTGCAATGGAGACACGCCCCAGGCCAGGGCTGTGCGAGTGGAGGTCCCTCACAGCTGTCCGGCGAGAGCCCAGCACAGTGCCCTTAGGTGGCCCGGCTGTGGGAAACAAGTTAATACTAGCAGCAAAGTTCACACATAGGGACTTCCGGGAACTAGGACCCACGTGGCCATGTTAGGGGAACCGGGGTCAGAAAACGCAGTTTTGAATCCCAGCTCTGCCACTTACAGCTGTGGGGCCCAGAACAAGTTACTACACCTCTCTGAGCTAGACATTTCTCACGTGAGTCGGATCTCACCCAGCAGGTTGTTGCACATCTGACACAAATGGGGGGTGGTGCAGCTCAGTTACTGAATCGTGGCTCTGCCTCTTACCAGCCTCTCCAAGGCTCAGCTGCCCCATCTGTAAAATAGGCTGATGACACGGCAAGTCGTCCCCAGCAGTCACACTCACGTCTCTTCAGTCCCAGAGCCGAGTGTAAAGCAGAGGGGCATGGCCGCGCAGAAGAAGTCTGCACCCCCAGCCTCCCCCATTAGAGGTACAGCCACAGATGAGAGCCTGCCTTGGAGTGTAAGAACCTTCTGGATCCACGCACACTAATATGCTATTCAAGGCTTCAAGGGGGGGGCACCTGGGTGGCTCAGTCGTTGAGCGTCTGCCTTCGGCTCAGGTCATGATCCCAGGGTCCTGGGATCGAGCCCCACATCGGGCTCCCTGCTCTGCGGGAAGCCTGCTTCTCCCTCTCCCACTCCCCCTGCTTGTGTTCCCTCTCTCGCTGTGTCTCTCTCTGTCAAATAAATGAATAAAATCTTAAAAAAAAAAAAAAAAAAAGACTTCAAGGGAGCTGCAGTCAGTAGAACACTGGCCCCCAAAGATGTCCAAGTCCTCCTCTCGGACACTTGAAGGGGAGATGGCTACTGAGTAAGAAATGAATAAGGAAGTAGATATGTTGCTGAGTTCTTTGGGGAAAAAACACAACCACCCTCAACCAGAAACACTCACCCTGTAAAGGAACCCTCCACAGTCTGGATGTGAGTTCTCCAGTTGGTGCTTTCCAAAGCCCGAACACTACCCACCAGAACACTACCCACCACCGTGGCCACCTGTCGAGGGAATTCTGCAGCTGAAGAGAGAACCAGGACAACGGCTCCCTTCAGAATGCTGCCGTTCCTGGCTGGGGAGCGCTGCAGCACCATCACCCTCTGGGATCGCCTGGCTAGCTGCTCGGCCCAGAGCTCCCGGCTGCTCCATGCGGCCGTCCGCTGGGGGCAAGCTGACAGCTGGGGCCACCATCCTCATGAGGGACCAGCCACGTACTCACTGGATGGGAAAGCAGTCATCCCACCCCCGAAACAACCCATAGGTTCTGCTCCATCCAGGGCTAGGAGAAACTCATCAAATGCAGCAAGCGCTTCCAGCAGTTAGATGCTGACCATTGTTCCGGAAGCCAGGAGAAACAGGTTTACAGCAAAGGAACAGCTCTCAGTTGGCTGTAAACGACCTTTCTGGAAAGGGAATTTAGGGGATTTCCCTCAGGTTGAGATTCTCTTGTGGGATCCTTTCACATCTTAGAAATCCAATGTTCATCAATAGTTTGGGGACTTCATTTGCATTCTAAAGAGCAAGACATTTTCCCAGGAATTGTTTTTCCTTCTGCTCATTCTGCCCTGCTTTCTGCATCCTTCTGTTCTCCATTTCAGTGTCCCTGCCTCCTGAGACCTTGCCCTAGGCACGTCCCATTGTCCCCTGGCTCCCCCCACTCTACACGTACCCCTACAGTACTGGAAGTCATGTTGTCCCCCATCGCCCGTCAACAGGCTGGGACCGAGGCCTGGGACAGGGATGAGGACACAGGCCAGACCCTGGGGGGGGATGGGGTGGTGGAGATGTCCCTCTGGATAAACGCTGAGGTGCTCTGCAGTTTCATTGTCACTTGGATGTGGCAGCTTTCATGCATGGCAGTGGCTTGGCCACATTCCCCAGCATGATTTTTTTCAAAGGACGGATTCTCTGACGGCTTGGTGTCCTTGGTCTCCAGGTAGACAGCAGACAGCCTTCTTCCCAAAAAACCAGAGACACCATTCCCGTTTGGAACAGCCTCCAGGCCACGGAGGTCCCTGGGAGCTGGCCTGGCTCCGTGTGGCCTGGGCAGGGCAGCAGCTCACCTCTCTCTCAGTGCCTGGGTCTGTACACCTGTGCCAGGGGTGAGTGCTCGCTCCACCTGGCAGCCCATCACGAGCCTTCAGCATGCCTGGGAGATACCAAGCACCTGAGGTGGAAATGGGGCTCCGGGGAGCCTGCTGCCCTTACCCTCAGAGCAGTAACAAGATTTAGGAAGGTGAGAAGCAGACCCGCATATCTACAGTAAACGCTGTAACCAGGCTCAGTAACATTCTAGAAGGCCATGAAGCCTTAGGACGGGTCAAAGGGCCACATCTTTGCTGTCCAAATTGCTAGCTGCTAGGTACACATGGCTATTTAAAGTGAATTAAATTAAACTACAATTCAGTTGCAGTGACCATACCTCAAGTGTTCAATAGCCACATGTGGCTTGTGGGCTGCTGCACTGAACAGTGCAGATCTAGAACGTGCTATCACTGCAGAAAGTTCTACTAGCCAGGGCTGGGCTGCATGGTAACTGCTCAGTGAGTGGTATGAGACACAGATGGAAGAGAAGAGGAGGAGAGAGAATGAGCTGGGTGGTAGGGAGGTGAGGGACTAGTAGGGGGGCAGGAGGGAGGGGTGGGAGGGGGCCGGGAGAGAGGGGGGAGGCAGCGGGGAGGGGACAAGGGGGGGGGGCATGAGGGAGGGGGCAGGCAGCAGAGGGGGGACTAGAAGAGAGGGGGAGGCAGCGGGGAGGAGGCTGGGAGTGAGGGGGAAGGAGGGAGGCATTAGGGACGGGGGAGGCAGCAGAGGGGTGACTAGAAGAGAGGGACAGGCAGCAGGTAGGGGGCTGGGAGGAGGGAAGGCATTAAGGAGGGGGAGGCAGCAGAGGGGGTACTGGGAGAGATGGGGAGGCAGCGGGGAGGGGGAGGCAGCAGAGAGGGGGCTAGGGGAGAGGGGGAGGCAGAGGGAGCAGTTTCTCTGGGCTCCCTGAGTCTAAGGCGCCAAGGACCATAGGAGCATCTTTCTCAAAACTCCTTAAACTCCTTGGAACACATTCTGCCTGGAAGGTCGCAGATTTCAGGGCCGGTCCTGGAGAAAGCAATCAAGAGGGGAGGGAGGCTGCAGGTCAAGGGAGGGCCCGACAAGGCTGGGCCCACCCCTCCTGACCTCCCTAGCTCCTCCAGCCTCTCTAAGCGGTTTCCAGACAAGAGACTCTTAGTGCCCTCTCGTGGCTCCTCATGTCAAGCTTCAGGACAACACACACACAGGCAGGAGTGCCGGGGCTGGGCCAGCCCACCGCAGAAGAGCGTGTCATCCCCGGGAATGTGTCTGGGGGATTTCTGAACAAAGCGGTCACATACCCTCCACCTAGAACAAAACCGCTGCCACCAGCACAGCTGGCCAGGCACTCTCATCCCAGCGTCTCTGCTGCAGCCTCCAGGCAGGCCTCCATTCAACTTGCTTCAGCCAGGGTGCTTTTTCCCAAACACAAGTGTGACGCGCTTGTGATCTTTAAAAAACCACCAAGGCCTCCCGCAGTCTGGTCCCTACTCCATCTCCTGTCATTGCCCCTCCTAAGCA
The DNA here is from genome assembly GCF_004348235.1 of Phoca vitulina. Taxonomy (NCBI): domain Eukaryota; kingdom Metazoa; phylum Chordata; class Mammalia; order Carnivora; family Phocidae; genus Phoca; species Phoca vitulina. Next base: position 2,153,320 of record NW_022589759.1, on the reverse strand, counting down.
TAAGCTTCCTATGTAGACAGAATGCTCCAGACCGTCCTGGGCAGGCCCTCACATTGCACACCTCGGCTGCACACTGTCGTCAGCCTTCATCACCAGGACAACAGGACTCGCCTTCAAGCCTCAGCTCAGACCACCTTCCCCCAGGAACCTACCCTGACCTCAAGACCAGGTCCACAGGCCTTGTCTGATATTAGTTTCCCCGGGAAAAGCAGAGCCTGAGGCCAGGATTAACTGCAAGTGCTTTATTGAGAGGTGATCCAGGGAGGCCTGTGAAGGAATGGGGAAGTGAGCCTGGGAAGGTGAGCAGCCAGGAAAAGGGGCATCACCAAGGTGAGCACAGAGGGCAGTGGGGTTCAGTCCTACTAAGGAGCTCCAGAGACAGTACAGAACACAGCTCAGAGCTGTCCCATCCAGGGAGGAGGCTGGCTGTCTATCCACAGCTCCCAGCCACAACTGGCTGAGGGCTTCCCCCCGGGGACGTCACTCCCTAGCACATGCACTCTGTGCCTGCACGGGCTCCCCCAGCCAGAGAACACCAGTCAGGAACGGCTGGTCCGTGGGGCAACATGGGAATGAATGTGCACAGGATGTCAAGAGCACCCCTGCACTGCCAGCCCCACGCTCACGTGTACTTCACTCACTACGCGACTGTCCCCACATTACAGTGTCCCATCAGCCCAGGGGCACGTCTGACGCTCACCCCTGCCAATGCCTGCCAATACTGACGCTCACCCCGGCGCCAGTACGCACCGATAAATATCTGCTGAGTGAAGGAACAACGCTCAGTGTCACCCTTAGGCCAGTGGAGATGGGCCCTAGGAGAACACCACTATGCCCCCAAGGGAAGCCTGGAGGCCCTCCAGGACTACCCACTCAAATGCCCCACGGGGCCAGCCCCTGGCCCAATGGCAGCTTCGTCATCCTCAGCCCTCCAAAGCCTAGATCCCCACCTCTGTCTTCTTCCCGTCTCTAAGGTGGCCACCCCAGTTCATACATGCCCTACCCCCAAGTCTGGTTCCTGTGGGAATCCGTCCATTCCTTCCTGCCAGGGTAGCAACAGAGGTCAACTCGGGGTCGGGGGTGGGGTAAGGTTCAGGGGTTTCTACTTTCTCCTCTGTACTCTTCTGTATTCTCAAAATCTTCCAAAGCGAACTGTGCTACTTTAATTAAACTTTTATTTTGAGATCATCGTGGATTCACAATGACTTACAAGAAATAACACAGAGAAATCCCGTTATCCTCATCCAGTTTGCCCCAACTGGTAACATCTTGCAAAACTGTAGCATAATCTCACAACCAGAACATCAATAAAGTCAAGATACAGGATGTTTCCATCACCACAGAATGCCTCATGTTGTCCTTGGATGATGGCACCTACTTCCTTCCCACCCCCCACACACCCCCGAGCCCCTGGCAGCCACGAGTCTGTTCTCCATTTCTATAATTTGATCATTTCAAGAATGCTATGTGGAACAACTGGATATCCACATGCAAAAGAACATCAAATGCATGTACCTCACACCATATATAAAAGTTACAAAACTCACTCAAAATAGATCAAAGCCCCAAATGTATGAGGTAAACTATAAATCTCTTATGAGAAAACATAGGTAGGGGCACCTGGGTGGTTCAGTCGGTTGGGTGACTGCCTTCAGCTCAGGTCATGATCCCAGGGTTCTGGGATCGAGCCCCGCATCGGGCTCCCTGCTCAGTGGGGAGTCTGCTTCTCCCTCTCCCTCTGCCTGCTGCTCCCCCCTGCTTGTGCTCTCTCTCTCTGACAAATAAATAAATAAAATCTAAAAAAAAAAAAGAGCAAGAGAGAAAACATAGGTAAATCTTTGTGACACTGGATTAGGAAATGGTTTCTGAGAAATGACCATCTGACCTAAGAAAAAACAACAACCTAAGAAAAAACAGAAAACTGGATTTCATGGAAATTTAAAAACTTCTGTACTTCAAAGGTCATCATCAAGAGAGGGAAAAGGCAACCCGCAGGGAAAAATACTTGCAAATGATACATCTGATAAGGACCTACCATCCAGAACACAGCCAGAACACAAACTCAACAACAATGAAAAAAATGGATGATCCAATTAAAACACAGGCAATGAGTCTGAACAAACATCTCTCCAAGAAGACACGCAAATGGCCGATGAGCATGCGGAAGGACACTCAATGTCACTAGTCATCAGGGAAACGCAGATCAAAACCATGATGAGACACTGCTCCACACCCACAAGGACGGCTATCATCCAAACAAGGCTAACAGCAAGTGTCAGCAAGGATGTGGAGAAACCCAAACTGGTCTGCCTGGCTGGCATGGATGTGAATATAAAATGGGGCAGTTTTCCACTGTGGAGAATGGAGTTACCTTAAGCCCCAGCATTCCCAGGTGCAGACCCAAGAAGAACGCAAACAGGTCTACACAAAAGCAGCACGAGTAATGGTGAGCCGACAGGCGGAAACAACCCAAAGGCCCAGCAGCCCCGGTTACCCACATAAAAAGGAATGCCGCGCTCACATGGGCTACACGTGCACTGGGAGGCGCCAGACAGAGCAGACCCACATGCCATAGGACTGCACGCACAGGAAAAATCAGAAAGCAGGTGGGTGGCTGCCAGAGGCCGGGCAACAAGGGAAGGAGTGATGCAGGATCGGTTTCTTTTTTGGGGTGACCACACGGGTCTGGAATGAGACAGCAGGGGGAGGGCTGCACAACCATGTAAATACACCAAAATCCACTGAATCATATGCTGTAAAAAGGTGAATTTTATGATGTGAATGACATCTCAGTTTAAAAAACCTCAACTCCCCTAATTTTATGCAACTCACTGAAGTGCGAGCCGCCTGACACAGGTGCCCACAGCACCTCCAGCCAGTCACCGGTGGGCCCGCTGTCCCGGGCAGAGGGAAGAGAGGCACCGAGGCGGCCCCCCTCCCTCAGGGACGCCGGGCTGGAGAACACGCCCCCTCCACAAAGCGTAACCAGTGTCACCATTCAATCAGGGGCCACTCGGGAGTTTCATAAATAACATTTATTGGCCGCATTCGCCAGAGTCTCACCCGCATCCACGGCAGCAGCACCACAACGGAGCACTGCCTGATGAGAAAGAACTTAGACCCGACCCCGGTGTGAGTTATAGGACCTGAGAAAATGGTGGCTTATCACAGACTCCTCCTGACTTGACGGCTTTCGTTAAAGACCTTGATTATGACTGACATTTTCGTTGATGTTCTCGGCAGTGGCTGAAGACTCCAACTTCAAACCCAAAACAAGTGGCTGGAAAGCAAAGAGAAATGCAGTTACTTGGAACTGTGCCCCACGCTGAGCCCATGCTGCCCTGGCAGGACCTGGTAGGGAGCCTCCCTGGGTTGGAAGGCGGGGGGACCCCCACAGTGGAGGAGGACGCCATCTGAGTCCCCGAGGAGCCCAGGCAGGAAAGGGTACAGGGAGGCGACGCCAGGGTGTGTCGTAGCTGGCTCACTTCCAGCCATGGGTCCTCAGATGAGGCACTCGGCCCCCAGAGCCCACTCTCCCCCTCGGGGCGGGAAGGAGAGTCCCCGCCTTGTGCAGCTGTGAAAGGGACCCGATGCGGCTGCAGTGGGCCCCATCGAGAAGGCAAGTTTGACTGTCACAACTCTTCAAGGGTCCCTGCTGGGAAAGTCTCAAGCTCACCTCCCCTCCTGAGGCCTTCACAGTTCTAGCAAATCTCTGCCAGGCCAGCCCACAGGCAGCTGGCAGCTTCTCCTGAGATAAGCTGGTCGAACAGTTTGGGGGATCTCACAGAGCACCCCGCAGACGAGAGAGTTCTCCTGGACATCTAGGGGCACCTGTACCGCGGCCCTAAGAGCCTGGCTCTGAGGCAAACGCCTCCTCCACGGTCATTAGCACCTTCCCGTTGGCCTACCCTGACCATCTACCTCATGTACCATCTACAGCCAAGCTGCTTCCTTACGCTTCCCAGAGTGGGCACCAGGGAGTCCAACTCACTGTGACGGTCAAGTCGGCAAACACACACAAAGAAAAGATGAATCTTCATGCAAAGCAAAGAAGAAACAATCTCACAGTTTCACGAGCCTACTCACGCTCACAGACCACCCAAAGCCGCCGGCCCCCTGCCTGAGAGCACATGCCCCAGAGAGGCTGCAGGTCCGCAGGGGCACTCGCATGTGGATGCGCCCTGTGGCATCGTTTGTAATCACAGGGTTAGAGGAAACACCAGTGCCCAACGCCAGGAGAGCAGACCAGCAGGGGGCAGGCCTTCTGCTTCCAGCCAGGACCAGAGACAAAGACAGAGCTAACCCCCTGCTGTGAACAACACCAACGAGGACACTGGACAGAAGACACCAACAACCATTTTCAGATACTGGACACTTTCTAGTACATTCCTCTTACAATTACAGAAAAACTGACGATTAAGAAGCAAACAAATCAATATATATAAATTTGATCTGCTGGTACAGTTTTGCACATCTTCTATCCACATACATTTGTGTATCTGCATGTCCTTGCACACAGCTGTGATCAAAGAGCCTGAGTACGAGACCAAAGGAAGCAGTCCTGCTTGTCCCCAGGCGGGGGGTTGGGAAGGACACCCTGGAGGAGGGCCTAGGTGGGGATCTAAGTGACAAGGCCTGAGTGAGGCTGGTGGGGTCGAGGCTGGGGCAAAGGCCTTCCAAAATGGAGCCTCGATGGCTGGGACCGGGCCAGGGGTAGAGGCCGCAGGTCCCTAGGCCAGAAGCTGTGCTTACTCCCCAGCGGGGTGGCTGGGCAAGCGGCCTCTAACAGCCACCTTCAACCTCGACGTGACGGAAATGTGTGCAAACTGGAACCAGTGGCAGCCACGGGGACGAGGTGAAGAAAGGCAGGCTGCCCCAAGATGCCCAGTGCCCCACCGTCAGCTCTGATGTGCCTGGACTGCTTGTCCATTAAGTGTGTGCTGGAGTAAGATCCCCACGTAGGGTATGAGCAACTAACTCTGGACGGTGAGAACAGCACCATGGTGATCCCGCTGCAGCCATTCCTTACCCTTTCTTCAGCCACAGCCAACTTCTCCCCCATCCTGGATTCAACTAAACCCCCAGCCCCTGACCCAAAAGGCCGGGGAGTGAGATGGGCCCAGGGCCCCCACCGCCCCCGCCCTGTGCCTGCTCACCGAATGGCCACCACGACCCTCAGGACCGCCTGCAGGAGGGTCAGGAGGCTGAAGGGCAGGAGGGGGGCCGGGGGGCTCACTCCCCTCCCTGGGGCCAGTGGCTCATGCTGGTGAAGGGCCTGGAGCTGCTGCCACTTGAGGAGGAGGTGCCTGTCACAGCAGATCCGCCAGCGGTTGTACCAGGAGCGCAAGTCCAGGGGAGGTTCTAGGCGAGAAAGCGAGTCAGGCCCCGGGCAGAGTGGGGGCAGAGTGGGGGCAGAGTGCCGCATGTGCACACCACAGAGGGGAGAACCCTCCAGAACCCAGGGCAAGGATGCCAGGTGTCCCGGCAAGGCTGGTCACGGCCCCGAGAGTGTGGACGCTGACCGACATCCATGGAGATGAAGAGAACACTGCTGTCTACTTATTTCTGGGCTGACTGGGGGCTCGTGCCAGCGTCTTTATCCCTTATAGCCACATGATGAGCTAGTTAGGGATGAAAAAACATAGAATTTAGCTGGGATGTGCTTCCCATTAATTTTTTGGGTTTTTTTTCCAAGGGGGGGAACAAGTGGGTGAAGCTCAGATGAAACCAGACTGGCAAGAAGTTGATAATGAGTAGAACTTAGTGATGGAAACATGGGATTTATGTGAGTATCTGAAAAAACCACAACCACAAATGGGACTCCAGTTGCTAGCTTTTGAGATCTGCTTTGGTCAACATGGGGCCCTTCCGACATCACATCTTATTTATATTACACTTATTTATATTAGAACATGCTACGACTACAAATTACACTATATTTATATATTACATATACCACACGTATACTCTATTTGGCATATTATATGCTACATTACTACTCTAATTATACTAACGCGTAAAAGCATGGTTAATATAGAACACAATATTTCCTTTATTAAACAATCCTACTGCAAAAGCATAGGGAAGAAAAGCAGATGAGCCTCCTCTTTACAAAGAAAATACAAGATGAAAAATACAGATTTTTCTCTTTAAAATGGAAATAATCTGGATTTGAGGCTAAGGGAAATATTTTTAAATCACTTTTTTTAAATCATACTTTTAAATCACTCTATACAAAGTTCAAGGGGAGCTGGTACCAGTGAGACCTGGGCTCTCAGTCCTGTCCTGGGAACATCTTCGGGCCTGAATGGGTTAAGGCTTGACTCGTTGTTTGTATAAATTGCCTGCACTATTAAACAAGGACTGGAGAAAAGTTAGTACTAGCTTTTGAAAATGTATCAAATTGATGCATAGGATTCAACAATAAGCTGAGCTTTTAGCTTTTCCTAAAGATGCAGAGTATTCAAAGCCAAAAACAACCAATAAAAATAACCCATAAATGTGTGATTACACAGTTAAAAGAGCAGTTTCTCCAACTGTTCTTATCCTCCTACTATGGTTTCTTTCTTAAAGGGATTTCTGGCTCTTCTCCCCCAAACTGGAGCCAACATGCTGCTTTCTGTTTTGTTGATTATACAGCCCCCAGTCTTGCTCTTTGGGTTCCTGAGCTCCTGTCTTCCCCACCCCCACAGGTCACCTGTGCGGTCAGCCCAGACACACACCACCAACCCGCATCCACACCCACACGGGGCTTCAGTTTTTCAGAGCCACAGGAATGGGGTCCAGCTGCACGGCCTGTCTGGGCCCCCTCCCGCCGTCCCCAAGGGCTGCGTGCTCTACATTCACTGCAGCGTGTCTGGGCCCCCTCCCGTCGTCCCCAAGGGCTGCGTGCTCTACATTCACTGCAGTGCGTCTGGGCCCCCTCCCGCCGTCCCCAAGGGCTGCGTGCTCTACATTCACTGCAGTGCGTCTGGGCCCCCTCCCGCCGTCCCCAAGGGCTGCGTGCTCTACATTCACTGCAGCGTGTCTGGGCCCCCTCCCGTCGTCCCTAAGGGCTGCGTGCTCTACATTCACTGCAGCGTGTCTGGGCCCCCTCCCGTTGTCCCCAAGGGCTGCGTGCTCTACATGGCAGGTGCCACATTACAAATACACCCTCACGCATGTCCATCCTCCCACTGGGAGACATTTCAGCTGCTTCGGACACCTTGCCAAGGACACTGCTGCTGCAGACAGGCATGCATGTGGGAGTGTCTACCAGACATTACCCGGACATGGGCTTGCTGGAGTAAAGATGACGCGTATTACAAAAGTTGACAAATGGGAGAAATGGGTGAAGTGGTCAAAAGGTACAAACTTCTACTTATAAAATAAATAAGTCCTTGGGCTCTAACGTACAGCACGACCATAGTTAATAATACTGTATTGTATATTTGAAAGTTGCTAAGAGAGTCGCTCTTAAAAGTTCTCATCACAAGAAAAAAAGTTTGTTAACTATATGAGGTGACAGATGTTAACTAGACTTACTGTATCGGTCATTTCACAAAAATATAAGTATCAAACCGTTACACGTACTCCTGAAACTAATATAATGTTCTATGTCAATTATATCTCAATAAAAAATAATTTGATAGATGCCTCTAAACTGCCCCCACAAAGGCTGTGTCCATCTGTGCTGCTCTTTTTGTGTAACTCTTATTATCAGGGAAAATAGTATTTTTGCAGCATTAAGAGGTGGGCATGCTGGCTGGTGGCCACTCATTTCCTGGGCACTCTCCCACCCAGCCCTATGCTCCTGGGTTCTGGGCAGGCCGCTCAAACTGCTCGCCCATCACAAGAACCGAGCCCCAGCCTGGCATCCATCCATTCCCTCCTTCACAGATTCCAGCAAGGGCTGCTCACCATGCACAGCACGGGAACGGCTGGGCAAGGGGAGGACCTGATGCGAACCACCCAGCATGTCCGCTCCTTTGCTCGCGTGCAATGCAGAGGAAGCATACATGCTGGCCATCGGCGCCGGACAAGGTCTTCAAGAGCAATCCAACCCATTTGTTTTAGAGACAAAGAAAATAAAGGTGGGGATGGAGATGCCACCTCCTCAAGGGCTGACGTGAGTGCATAAGTATATACCGGCTCACAGATACATAAATCCACGAACACGCTTTGTTGCAGATACATACCGCATCATGAACATACGTATCCGTGGTATGGACCACATCTGCCAGAAACACGTGGACGTGTGCACACTAGCTCTCAAATACACAAATGTATAAATGTACCACAAAATGAGTGCATACTGAAATATGTCACGAACATACAGTGTGTCCTGCGTATGTAAATGTAAGCATAGGTACCATATCACTAGTAGATACACTTACTAGATCATAAGCATATGTGTGTATGTATACGCCAGAACACACACACACAATGTCACAAACTATGGAAGATTAGAGTCTAAATGAAAATACACTTTAGATACCATCTAACTCCAGGCTGCAAATTGGCTTCATCTTGAAAGCCAAGGCAGATAGACCGGTAGAGTGTAAGGCTTCTCTAGGTTCCCTGGGGAAAAATGGTAGATGGCTAGCGACGCCTGGCAAGAAAAGGGGGTGAAGATGCGGTATGTGTGTCACGTGGCCATCTCTGTTTTACAGATACCTGGGGATGAGAGAAGTCTCCCCATCCCCACCATGACACCCCGCCTTCCTTGGGGAGTGAGGGGATGAAACATGTATGCTCGGTTACCTTGGATGCCTTTACAACTCTGCTGCCTTTTCACCACCTAAAAGAAAAGAATGGGGGCAGATGTGTCAGCCCAGCCTGGTGTCTACCAGAAGGGTGGGCCCAGGGATTGGGCCGGAAACCAGGAAAGGGCTGTGGCCAGCTCAGAATGCATGCCATGGTCCCCTTTTAAAGGGCCTCTGAGTCTTAATTCTGGGGACAGTTTGCTACTTGATGAGAGAAAACCAGCAAATGGTAAGTGGATGAAGGCAGAAAGAAAGCCTCTATTGACCACCCAGGACACCCAGAAAGCATGGGAGAGAAGGGGCCATGGGGCTGAGGAGGACTGGACCTGGCCAGCAACCCCAGGAGTCACCGCCCTGGAACCCAGAGCCCTGGAGGCGCCCAGACAGAGCTGAAAAGCCAGGACAGAAATTCAGAGCGATGGACCTTCCCAGCTCCTCCCTCTGCCTGCCAGGATGCCCAGAGAGCTGGAGAGGGTGCTGAGGCAAGGTGAGGGATGTGCAGAAGAGGAGGAAGGAGTAGGAGGCAGGAGAGACGGCATTAAAGTGGGGGCAGTGATGAGAGACCCCCTTCAGAGAGCCGTGCGGCCCACCCTCCCAGTACCCCCCAGGACACCGAGCTGGCCCTCCCCTGCACACACCCGCCTCCTGCACTCCACTGCACTCACTGTGCCTTCCAGGAGACCCCAGACACCAGTGGAGGCCACTGTGGGGAAAGAACCCAGCACCCTCCACCCCATCTCCGGGTCCCTCTGGGGCCTCGCTGCCGTGAGCCTCCCTCTTACCTTCTTGTGAGGCCTCAGGACCTGGGGCACCCAGTAGGGCATCACGGCCTGATCCCTAGGCATCGGGAGGCGGCCCCCAAAGCGGTGGCATGGGCAGGGGCATGCCTCGGAGGTTTTGGGGATATAAAACCGGACCATCTTTTGGATCTAACAGAGAGGAAGGGAAGAGAAGGTCCAAAGGGGTTGTACCCCAGAAACCTTCGCCCTGGGACAGGGCCCTGGGGAGCTCCTCTTCTGTAACCTCCCACAGGCCCACCCCAACCACCCAGCTGAGGGAGCAGTCTCCCCCTCATGACATTCCCTGGGGCCGCCTGCACCTCTGCAGTGGGAGGTCTACATGGCTGCCATGGTGGGACACGTGAATTACAGTCAGGAGACGTGGCTCTGTCTTGAGGCTGCAGGCCTCCGGGAGTGGCCCCTGGGCACAACATTTAGCCTCTCTGAGCCTCAGCATTCTTGGCTACAAAGCTTTCTGAAAACACGGGTCAGAGTCTAAAATGGACAGTGTCTGATCCAGCAGTTCCACTCTGGGACACGTGTGTACCTGCAGAACGACGCTCACAAGAACAGTAGCTGCAGCACAGCTGTCGTGGCCCAAGAGCCCAAGGGCCTCTCTGGGAGGGACACGGGGACAACAGGGAATGGGGCAGGCTTTGGAAAGTGCAAGGCAGACCCGCCTGTCCTGATGTGAATGAATGCAGAAACATGATGTGGAGTGGGAAACGTAGCACGCAGGCCCGGTATGCAGCCATGTGCAGTTTTTACAGAAAATCTACGTGCTATGACTCCTGGGCATGAGTTGTTGGGACCACACGGCCTTGTCTCATTCTGTACCCTCCCCACAGCCCTGCCCTTTGCCCTGGGACCCCCGTTCGTTCCGGCAGAGGGGCAGCGTGGAGCCCGCCCCTGGACTTCGCTTAGGCCGTGCAGGGGTCTGGCGCACAGAACAAGGAGGAAGTGACGGCAGCCAGGTCTGGCCAGGCAAAGCGGCCACACAGGCCTCTAAACGTCTGGGCCTGCACACTGGCCCCTAGATCAGGGGCAGGTGGGGCCGGCCCACGCAGCTGAGCCGCTCACAATGACAGGGACTGCAGTTTGAAGGCAGGCAGTCGGGCAATGCGTCACGTGTCGCTAGTGAAAGAGCACACGCACAGCACATCTCCGGGCTGCACAGGGAAGCCTCGGGGGAGGCGCAGGCAGGGTATCCCCCCTGAACCAGCGTAAGTTCCCGCCATGTGCTCGGGTCGCACGTTAGAAAAGACAACAAAACCTACTTGTGAGTGGACCCTGCTGACTTCCCAAGGCAGAGGAGAAGCGGCCCAGAGCAGGTGAGCGACATGCTGCAAAGCACAGGACCCCACAGGGGAGGGCCCAGGGGCGGAAGGGTCATCCAAAGGAAGAGATGGAAGGGGTTCTGGAGAACCCAGGAGCCTCCGTCCCCCCCCCACCTCCTGCCAACATGGCACTGCCCGACAGGACAGGCATACTCGGGCCGGTTCTGCCCCATCCACCAAGCGCTGGCTGAGCACACTCTCTGAGCATGCACGACGCTAGGAGCAAAGACCCGTCCTGCCCACAGCAGTTCACTATGCAGCGCTGTCCGCTGACAGGATAAATGCCAGGATGCGGGGGAGCAGGAGTGGGGAGAAACTCCAGGCCGGGAAAGTCTGTCTGGGAAGCATCGCTGAGCCGCGCCGCAGGGGCCGGCTAGGTGGAGAAGGCAGCAGAGCAGCATGTGCCTGTTGGAGAGCCCTCAGGATGTGGACAGAACGAACTTCCCAGGCACACCCTATGGGCTGCCCCCACAGCAATCATTCCCCAGCCCCCCTTGTTAAAAGAACCCAGCTTTACTCAAGGGGCAAAGTGCCCAGTCCCAAGGGAGCAGCACCAGCCAGTCAGGGCTTTGCCAGGAATGAGTCTGGAGGTGAGGACAAAAAGACAAAAGAGAAGTCGGCTGGGGCATCTGGGAATTTTTTTATCCCTGATGAGAGAGCAGAATGGGAAGGTAAGCCTTCTACGCCTCCCCTGAGAAAAGGAGGACCCCAGAAAGGCTCACTTTCTGCCATGTGTATCATGGTGTAAAAAAGAGACCCATGGCGACCATCTCAAAACACTAAAGATGACAGCGCCAACACTATGCGTAAAGGATAAAAAGACTCTGGTCCTTAAACACACTGTTCAGCCATAAAGCCAATCCTAGAAGAGTCCTCTCTCTACCAAGACTGGATGAACCCACTGTGGGTCAGTTTCCTGTTACTTGCACCTAACACCTTCCCTCTGTTGGAACAGAAGCCTGAGGGGCAAGTGGAAAGGAGGCTGGAGCCAGGCGGGGGCAAGATCAGGAAGGACCCCAGGAACTGTGTCCGGGACTTTGTTCCACACTCCGAAGTTGGGAGCTACAGAGGAGTGATAGGACCAGATCCACAGTTTTAAAAGCTCATGGGGCTGCCGATCAGAACATGGACAGCCAGAGCTAGAGAGGACAGAGGCAGGGAGACCCGCCGGAAAACATGAGACAGGCTAGGCACCTTGGCCTTTGTATTCCTTCCATCCTGCTTAGGGCCACCTCCTCCCTGACGCCCAGCAGCACAACTCAGTGGGGAGAATTCTGGATTCTAATCCCTCGTGTGCTATGAACTGACTGTGGAACCTTAGAAAAGCCTGCCCCACTCTGGACCTCAGTCTGCCCATCTTTTAGAGGGGTACAATAATATCTACCCTGCCCAACTTTCAAATGATACAGTGACCAACAGGAGGGACTAAGGCCGTCATCACTGCCTAGAACATGACTCAGACATCTTGAAGCCAGTGACCCCTTTCAAAGTCTACTAAAAAACAAGAAATGAGAGAGATGGCCTCACTACAAATTCTACTGATATTAAAAGAGTAATTAGAAAATATTATGAATAACATCAATGCCAATAAATTTGACAATGATGTAATGGGCAAATTCCTTAAAGCTTGCTAAATAAGAAGCAGATAACCTAAATAACTCTGTATCTACGGAAAAATTAAACTTGTAGTTAAAAACCTTCCCACAAAGGAAGCTCTGTCCCACATGGCTTCAGTGGTAAATCCTACCAAACATTAAAGGAAGAAATAATACCAATTCTACACAAAGTCTTCAAAAAACTGAAAATGAGAGAATACTTCTCAACTCATTGTACCAGACCAGCATTACCCAAATACAAAGGCAAACAAGGACAATGCAGATCAATATCCCTCATGAATAAACATGCAAAACTTCTAATCAAATATATGAAGGAGAATGCATCATGATTAAAGGGGGTTTCTCCTAGGAAATGGTTTAACTTTTGAAAATCCACCAATGCAATCCATCATATTAACAAACGAAAAAAAGTGATAATCTCAATAGACAGAAAAAATCCAATGTTCATTTTGGATAAAACCTCTCAGCAAACTAGGAATAGCCAGAACTCCCTCAGCCTGATGCAGGGCATCTAAACCAACGGCTAATATCCTACTTCATGGTGAAAACCTGAATGCTGTCCCTCTAAGATGAGGAAGAAGACAAGGACGTCTTGTCTCCCCACTCCACTCAACAGTGTACTGGAAGTTCTAGCCAGGGTATCAGGCAAGAAAAATAAAAGGCATCCAAACTGTAAAAGAAGGAATGAAATCATGTCTCTCTGCAGATGACATGATCATCTACATAGAAAATCTGATGGAATCTACAAAAAGAGCTACGAGAATAAAGGAGGTAACCATTATTGTAGAATGCAAGATCAAAATACAAAAATCAGTGGTATTTCTAAATACTAGCAATGAACAATCATAAACTGAATTTTTAAAATGATGTCATCAAAGCTATGAAAAACTCACGGATCAATGTGACAGAAGGTATGTCAGACCCGTGCACTGCTGACTGCAAGCGACCCCTGAGAAACACAAAAGGCCTACACGGATAGAGAGGTCACCACGTTCTCGGGTCAGAAGAGTCAGTGTTATTAAGATGATCATTCTCTTTACACTAATTTACACAAAAAAGACCAACCAAACTCCCAGCAGGACATTTCTGTAGAAACTGGCAGATGGATCCTAAAACTCACATGGAAATGCAAGGAAACTAGAGTGACCAACTTAAAGAAAGAGAACCGGCATTGGAGGACACACAGCTCCTTATAAAGTCACGGTAATGGAGACAGCGTGGCGGCATGCAGACGAGAGCAGCAGAAGGAACGGAGTCCAGAAACAGACCCACAGCTACGTGCACAGCTCGTTTCTGGCAAAGGTGCAAAGGCCAGCCAGGGGAGAAAGCATGGGCTCTATGACAGGTGGCATTAGAACAACTGGACACCCACGACGAAAGCAAAGGAACTTCAACCCATACTTCAAGCTATACACAAAAATTAACTTAAAATGGATCACAGACCTAAACACAAACTGTAAACTATAACAATTCCAGAAGAAAATAAAGGAGAAACCTTTCTGACCTTGGCTTAAGCTTTTTTAGGAATACTTAGAAAGCATGTCCTACCACTGTGCTGGGGGGAGGAGCACACCTAAGCAAGATCCAGAAAAGGTCAAATTGGTAAACTGGACTCCATCAAAATTTAAAACTTATGCTCTGTGAAAAATACTGATAAGAGAATAAAAGAACAAGTCAAAAACATGCAGAAATGTTTACAAATTGAATATCGCATATTATATCCAGAATATATAAAGAACTCTCAAAACTCCATAATTTAAAAAAAAAAAAAAAGCAAACAACCCAATGTTTCTAAATGGGCAAAATATCTGAACACATATCAAGTAAGACATGCAGATGGCAACAGCATATGGAGGAGACACTCAGCATCACCAGTTACTATGGAAATACAAACTAAAGCCACAGCAAGACGCACACCTATTAAGATGGCTAAAATTTAAAAGACTGACCAAACCACGTGTTACTGAGGATATGGGGGAACTGGAACTTTATACGCTGCTGGTGGGAATGTAAAATGATACAACCACTTTGGAAAACAGTTGACAGTTTCTTAAAAAGTCAGACATACACTTACCCCAGGATCCAACAAATCCACTCCTAGCCATTTGCCCAAGAGAAACGAAGGTATGTTCATACAAAGACTTGTACACAAACATCCACAGCAGCTTTATTTGTAATAGACAAAACTCGTGGAGACGGTGCAAATGTCCTTCACTAGACGAAAGGCTGCACTGTGGTCCAGTCATATGATGGACATTACCCAGCACCACTCAGCAACCACATGGAGGAAGCTCGGAAATAATTATGCTGAGTGAACGAGGCCAAAGAGGACCTACTATATGATTCCATTTATATAAAATCTGAGAAAATGCAAGCTGATCTGGGGTGACAGAAACAGATCAGTGGTTGCCTGGGGATGGCAGGGCGGGGCAGGCTGGGGGCGTCACAAAGGGGCACAAGGAAACCTTTCAGGGCTGTGTGTATGCACGTCAGCTCAGCAGCAGTGGTGGTTTCTCAGACGGATATCTATGTCAAGACTTAGCAAACTATACACTTCACATATGTGCAGTTACCACATGCCAGTCTTAACTCCATAGAGCTGGTTTTTGAAAAAAAAAAAAAAAAAACTGGATTTAAAAAAAACACACACAAAAACTGTCTCCCAGAAATTGTAAGAAATCACACATATAACACCTTTGATTTTGAGGGGTGACTGGTCCCCTGAAGTTAACCCTGGACTAGACGAAGCAGCCCTGGTCCAAGTCACCTACCTGCTTTCGGGGTCTCAAGGACAAAGGAACCCAGTAAGGCAACGCCGCCTTGACCCTGGGCACCGGCAGGCAGCCCCCGAATTTGGCCTGGCACTCACAGCAGATGGGCTCTCGATGAACAGTGCTGGGGACGGGACACATCTGAGCAAGAGCCAGAAAAGACAGAATTAAACATGCTGCTGTGTTTGCAATGTGAGCCAAGGAACTCTCCGGAATAGTCAATGAATGCTTGGAGAGAGCCAGGGTGGAGGCCGGGCGTCCAGGGGCAGGGAACAGGGGCCCCAGCTCCTCCTGCAGCTCAGCAAGAGGCAGGCGACCATGGCTCACTCCAGAGTCAGTTAGAGGGGGACCAGCGGAGCCTGCAGACCAGCTGCTAGGACTCCCAGCCGCTTCCTGCCGCGCTACCATGGGCAAGTCTGGGGGAGTACAACCGCCTGCGGTGGGGAGAGGGTTGCTCTCCTTGGGTGTCAATCTGCCATCGGTGCTTTACATTCACAAAGGCTTCCACATCCATCCCGCGATCCTCACCACGCCCACACTCAGGAAGGAGAGGGGAAGTCATCCTCTCCAGGGTCAGGTGAAGAAGCTGACGCCCAGAGCAGGGACCTTAGGGGGCACTACTGTTCTCCCAGGCCGCCTGAGTCCCTGTCTGGAAGCGTCTTCAGGAGCCAGGGCTGGGGGAGGCAGTGGGTGGCCCTACACAGATACTGGGGGCCAGCTGATGGGCCCTGGAACCACGGACTCCGTGTCTGACACATCCTCATGAGATGCTGCGCACCCACCCACTGTGTCCACTCTCCCAAACCCACGGGCGTATCGGAGCTGGAGCAAAGTTGCTGAGCGCTTGCTTTCCTTACCGAATGATCTATGAGGCACACTTCTCTCCCAAAGGTTTGAAATGTGCTCTTCCTAGAAAACAAGAACAGGAAGGCTTAGAAAGTTCTGAGCTTTGTGTAAATTGGGGGGCGGCACTGCTGGGTGAGGACCTGGGCCAGCTTTCTTGGAACCGGCTCCCGACTCCCGCCACTAAACCCCAGGGAGGGAGGGGGCATCCTTCTGAGACTACGAGGGCGCAGGGGCTGACGACAGCAGCAGGGGGACGCGTGCTCCTGAATGCCGGGCTGTCGCAAAGTCTGCTTTCCCAAACCTACTGGCTTCACCCACCCTCCAGCTGACCTCGTGCTGGGCCCTTCAGGGAACGACAGGAAGGCTCCAACCCGGTGAGAACCTGCCAACCACACCCCCCAGGGCCCCCCCGAGCTGACTGGGAACACTGGAGGCGAAGACCGTGAAACTGTAGGGTAAATGGAACTGCCTCTGGGGCCACCACGCTACTCCTCCCCAGCGCCGGCCCCGCCCCGGGAACGAGTCGCTAGGAGGCCACACGCAGGCCCCGGGGGCCTAAGGGAACACAAAGCAGAGCGAGCCCCCTGGCGGCGATGTGGCTCAGTGCCGTGGGACGCGGGAACCTAGACCGGACAGCGCGGCCGTGCTTCCCTCCCACCGTAAGCGGCCTCGTCACGGCTGCCCGGCAGGTCCCTGCGCTGCGCTCGCCCAGCTCATGCTGGCCAAGGGGCGGTGGCACGCTGCTGCCAAGGACGGGGGCCCTTCAGACGGGCCCGACCCCCCGGCCGCAGCCGCGAAGCTGACGCCCGGCTCTCAGCAGAGCGGCTCGCGGGTCAGCCCAGCGAGACTCATTCTGGGGCTTCCTGCCAAAATTTAGGGCAAGAGCAGGTCCCTCAGTGTCGAGGCTGTCAGCCTCCAGAGGCGCCGGCTCCAGGGGAGCGCAGCTGACGGACGGACGGACGGAGGGTCCCTGGCCACAGTGCCCAGCGTGGGGACCCGAGCCTGGAGACCCTCCCCTGACGTTCTCAGGTCGGGAAACACTAAATGGCCCTCCGGTGCTTACGTCAGCGTAGGCGTGCCCTCTGCCCTGCCTACGTGCCCCAGCCACCGCTGGGCCGGAGCGACCGGGGCCCGGCCCCCAGGGACGGGGCTGGGGCCGCCCCGGGTGCGGCGTCCGCGGCCCGGCGAGCGGGGCTCAGGGACGCACTTGCCTGCCGCGACGCGCTCGGGGGAGTGCGTGCTGACAGACCCAACGGACACCCGAGGGCCCCCGGAAGTGCCCGCCGCGGCTCCGACAGGGTCGCGGTGGTGGTGGTGGTGGTGACCATCGTGAGGCGGGTGACGACAGCAGGCCCGGCCCTCACGCGTGTGGCTCCTCCCCGAGGCCAGCCCGCGCGCGCGCGCACGCGTACGCACGCGCACGCAGGGCCCGCCCATTCGCGGGCCCCACCCCTTCCGCCCGCTTGCCGCCCCAGGCCCCGCCCTTCCGGCCCGATGGCCCCGGCGCGCCGCTGCCATGCCCGAGTTTAGCCAATCATGCGCTGCCTTCTAGGCATATGCCCTCATCTGGCGTCTGATTGGCCTCTGGCGGCGTGGGGCCTCGGGGTGGGTGGGTCACAGGGAGGGCTTGGGGCGGAGCCGTCCGCGCGGGGATCGCTTCCTGGCCGGCAGTCGCGGGCGCCGCAGCGGTGTCTCCGCCCCGCGGCCGGCTGAGGGAAGCCCGCGCGGCGCCCTGAAGCCGCTCGTTGCTTTTTCTCAAGTTCGGACTTAGCTGCGCGCCCGGCATGTGGGCTCACGTCGTGACTCTTAGAGACGCGCGTCGTTCCCGAGCGCCCTGGGGCTGGGGCCGTCGGAGGGCCCCGTCGCGGCCCGAGCCCTGGCCTGCCTTCCGTTGCCCCGCAGGCTCCGAAAGGACCCAGGCCGCGCCTGTCCGGGGAGCCGGAGGCTGTGTGCCTCTCGGTGTTCCTGTCGGGACCGAGGCCCCGCCCCGAAGGGTGTTCGTGCGGACCGGGGTACTCGCGGCTCGTGCCCGTGGTGGCCCGACCCGCCCGCAGTAACTGGCCCTGCCGGGCGACACCCCGCTGCGCCGCCTTCTGGCCGCGGGCCTGCCCGGCTTCCTGGCGCCGAAGCCTGCTGCGAGCGTGGCTCACGCACCCGTGCCGCCTGGGCCGTGCCCCCAGCGTGCTGGCGGCCACGGCCGTGAGACGACCCGCTGCGTGGCTGTGTATAAGCAATGCCACCGGTCTCTTACTAGCTAATGACAGAATACCCGGGAATCTCCCCACTAACCTAGCATTTCATCTGCCGCCCGCCTTGGAGCGCGGTCGGCTTTCCCGCTCTCCGCTCCTGAGCCCACTGGGACGTGGCTCCGCTGTAAAAGGCTCGTGCCCCCTGGACGCTCTGGCCCTCGTGCTGTTCCGCGTCCACAATCGCTCAGCCCCGACCCCGACCCCGTCCCCGCCCCCGCCCCCGGAGTGGCTGGAAGGACCAGCAAACACCAGGTGCACGGAGGATGCGGCCGCTGGAACCCCCTGTTGCTCAGAAGCTGGTAGAACCGCTGGCAAACCCTCTGGCAATCCTTACAAAACCCAAGCCTATGAATGAATACCCTATAACCGAGCTGTTCATGGCCGTCATACACCCCAAAGAAATGAGAACTCAGTCCACCAGAAGGCAAGGCAAACCCAGCAAGGTTAACAGCTCCAAACTGGAAGTGACCCAAATGCCCGTTCGTAGCCGGAAAGATGAAAGAAGGAACTGGTGGCACTTCCAGGGAGACCAACACTCCATGTGGATGAGGAAGAGCGCACAGCAGTGTGGAGAAGCCAGACCCCCAAAGCAGGCCCATGGTTCCCTGAGTGACCCTGAGCGTGCAGAGGAACCAGGTCCTGACCCCAGTCCTGGCCCTGCCTCTCCCTCCCTGTGTGCGTCGGGCGGGTCGCCCCACTTCGCAAGCCTGGGTGCCGTCTGTAAAACACCGATAACCGCAGACCCAATCCACAGGAAGTCTGAGGAGGTCAGATAAGGCCGAGCGTGCAGTAAGCCTCCCGTGCAGGTCAGCTGTCATTACGTGAGTGTGGCAGATCCTATTCTTCCCCTATATTTTCCTTGTCCCTCCCTACTTCAGCCAGGGCTTGGCTCACAGCCACTGCCTCAGGGGAGGGAAGGGGACCAGAGAAGCCTGTGGCTACCAAACGTTTCCAAAGCCCCCAGGTAGGAGAAGGAGGAGCAGAGAGCACTCTGAGTCCTAGAGTCGTGCACTTGTGCGGTGTGTTCACCGACCAAGGGTCCCCAGCTGAGAACACGAGTCAGGCTTGCATTCAGCCTGCACTGGGCCTGCCCCTGCCCCTGCCCCCAGAGGCCACCTTATATGACCTGCAGGGGAGCACCCTGGGCTAGCAGTGGCTCAGCAGACCAGAGGGGACCATCTGACCTGGCTCGAAGGGGACGGACAAGTGGTGGGCCACTGAGGCAGGCATGGCCAGCACCTGGGCATCTCCCCAGCCCCCACAGCACTCATGCTGATGGCTGTCAACTCCTATAACTGCCTGACGACAGGACTCTCCAGACCCCTGTCCGGGGGCAGGCCAAGAGTGCCAGGGACTGATGGCCCTGGGAGTAGCCCTCAGCAGTGACGGGGAAGATGGGTAAGTATCTGAGCTTCTGTGCTGCAGCTGGGACCTCTGTGGGACGTGCTCCACACCACCTGCCAGCATCCCTGCAGGCCTGAGCCGCAGCTGCCCCCACTGCTGTCCCCTTGCTGATGCCCTGTGTACCACCCCTCGCTTCCTACCTCCCTCCCCACACCCTATCCCAGTTCATCTCCCCAGTAATAGACTTGCAGATCCTAGCTCAGGGCTGGCTTTTAGGGGAACCCAGCCAACACCGCCCCTTCCTGCCACCCCTGTGACCGTCACCTACAGCCTGGGGTTCTCTTTCAGAGTGTCATGAAGCCTCGTACCGCCTGCCTGGGACTGGGGCCACCTCTGCCGTCGGAGAGCTGGTGGCAGAGCGGGACTCTCCCCAGTCACTCTTGCATGTGGTGAGGGCGGCAGGCTGTGGCAGCATGAGGCCAAGTGAGCGCTAACAAAAGCTTTAAAAACCAAACAAACCCTGGGCAGATGCGGGGAGACCAGCAGAAGGAGGGCAACTGCCGCCTTGCTGGGGCAAGATAAGGGACAGGTCACCAAACAGCCAGAGACGGGGCACAAACGTTCTTCTTCAGTCCCTTGTTCCAGACTGACTTCCCAATGATTTGAACCTCCTGTAGGAGTGGAAAGAGAAATGGGCGTGTCCTCTACTCCAGACGAGGACCCAACCCCACAGTTAGAAGCAGGGTTTGGGGAGGCCTCTGTGTGACCTGACGGAGCTGGCTGCCAAGGCAGAGGGCCCAAAGTGGCAGGTCACACCCCTACCCCTGCAGGTGGACAGAGCAAGGGACAGATCATCCAGCAGCAAGGACACTGTCCTCAGGACCATCCCGGCCACCACCATGCTGGCCCTGGGGACCGTGGCTGGAGGACTGTCCTTTCCACATGTCCACGTCCGTATCCTTGAGAACATTGTTACTGCTAACCCAGAAAAGAACCCAGAAGTTGTGACTTTGTTTTGAGGTTTGTTATTACAGGATAACCTTGCCTGATGGACCCATGACAGGCACAGAGGAGCCCTACAAAGCTAAATCCTGTGGGTTTGGTAAAAACATGATTTAAAAAATTTTTTTCAAACTTTTTTTTTTAAAGTAATCTCTACACCCAACGTGGGGCTCAAACTTACATTCCTGAGATCAAGAGTTGCACGCTCCCGTCCCCCATTGGGGGCACTTTGAGATCTCTTGGAAGTATCCCTTCCCAGTCCAGTCTGGGTCGTACCTCACCAGAGCCCCTGTGACTACTCGGTGGACAACAGGAGCCCGGACGCAGCCACCCCTGCCTGGGGAGGGGAGGAGGGGAGCCCTGAGCCCTGCAGTGCATGGGCCACGGTCGTATCAGGTGCCACCGACTCCTGTGGTGTAGTAATGGCCCCCGGGATTGAGGACTCCCTTTTTCACTCTGACTGGGGCCCTGCATATGCGACCGGTCCCCGCTGCGCAAGTCAGCTGTCCCAAACCCTTACCTTTCCTTGTGGGATCGCAGGCTCCGTCGTCACCCCTTATTCTCCCCACCTCTCCAACCACAACATTCTAGAACTCTCTCTGTGATGCACTGTGGAACGTGGGCTCCCTTTCCTTCTCCTTCACCATGTCCTGTGCTCTGCCAGGGGATAGGGCACCACCACCATCCTTACTGTCATCAGAGCGCCACGAAAGGGACACAGTCCGAGCCAGACAGCCAGGCACCTGTCCCTGTCTCATCCCAGCACCAAAGACTCACATTCTAGTGCTTTCCATGAGATCCCCAGAGCGTCTTCTAGGAGAGGGGCTCCGTGCCATGGCTCCTCACCATGTCTCCCCATGCCCGTGGTGCCCTGTGGGAGCCTGCCTCCCAACAGAACTGTGGAATGTTAGAAGCAGTGGGGGTGAAGCTCCATGGTGATGAGGGCCGTTCACCCGGGCTCCGTAGCCTCTGTCCCCATCCTGGGTCCAGGAGGGGGCCTGAGGAGAGGACGGGAATTGGGTCTAGGTCCTCACCGGCCTCCTGGGCCCTGGTCCACGGGGGTGCTCGGCAGCCGCTCTCTGAGAGTCTGCAGGAGGGCTGACCAGCCCATGCACTGCAGGGCTCAGGGCTCCCCTCCTCCCCTCCCCAGGCAGGGGTGGCTGCGTCCGGGCTCCTGCTGTCCACCGAGTAGTCACAGGGGCTCTGGTGAGGTGAGCCCTGGGGCCAAGCCACTAGCAGGTGGGACCTGAGACCGCATGTGGCCCAGCAGCACAACCCAGACAGGAGTGGAATCAGATCTACACCCCAGCTCTCCTGTCTCATTCCCCAAACCCCACATCCAGCTGTGCACAACTCCTCATCCAGACTCTGGTCGCTGCCAGGCCATGCCAGTTCTAATCCGAATCCCCGCGGCAGCCTGGTATGGGGCACCTCCCACCTGCACCTTCCTCACCAGCTGTCCCTTCTCAGCGTGGCCGTCAGGGCTCCCGGGGGCTCGCAGTTAGCGCCCCAGGCCTCCCTCGGCCAGAAGGACGCTGTCATGTGTACCTATGTGGCTACAAGCACAGACATGCACTTACAGACGCGCACAAACTCGCACGGCCTACCGGTGGTATTAAAATGTCAGGGGGAGTATGAGGGAAAAAGTCTAGACAGGCTCCTGGGAGGGAGAGGATAAGGAAGAAAAGGCTGAGAGGCGCTGCTCACCGCAGTGCTGTCCTGGAAACCGGACATTCCAAGCAGGCAACGCTACAGGGATGGAGGCGGAGCAGGGGCTGCGGGCGGGGTGCTGACTGCAGGGGCGGCACCAGGGAATGGAAGCTCCGGACCCCAACTGTGGCACTTGTACGGAGCTGTGTGCACACCCATGAAACACGTGCACACGCTGAACAGTCACACGAATTGTAACACACAAACTAACCAAGATAAAAAAGGACCGCTCAGGGGCGCCTGGGTGGCTCAGTCGTTAAGCGTCTGCCTTCGGCTCAGGTCATGGTCTCAGGGTCCTGGGATCGAGCCCCACATCGGGCTCCCTGCTCCGCGGGAAGCCTGCTTCTCCCTCTCCCACTCCCCCTGCTTGGGTTCCCTCTCTCACTGTGTCTCTCTCTGTCAAAGAAATAAATAAAATCTTTAAAAAAAAAAAAAAAAAAAAGGAGAGCTCAACCATTTCTCACTAAAGAGCGAGGCAGACAGCCGATTGTTGAAAGTCACGTTCCTCTGCATCCTCTTCCCAAAAGATGCTGGAAAAGGAGATGCGTGTTACGCAGCACGGAGGACAGCCACGGACGGGCCACCACGCGGCAGCATCAGAACCCTGTGGGGGGTTTCGGAAGCTACGAGTGCTCGAACCCTCTCCCCAGCGGCCATGGCTCAGCATCCCAGGGCTGGGCAGGCATCTCCCTCTCCCACCCGGCCACCCCACGGGGAGCCAGCCCATCGGTCCAAGTGGCCGGCAGCACAACTTGTAACACACGGTCCACACCTCCTCCCGACCACCAGGCACCGGGGCAAGTGTGCTGGGGAAGGCAGCGCTGGACCTGGGAGGAGCCAAAACCCTGGAGCACCAGAGAGATCCAGCTCCTGGGCCCCTGCTGAGGTTCTGGGAGTGATGTCCCTCCCGGGTTGAGGGAGATGGGTGAGGACACAGCACCCACCCACTGCCCTGGCCCTGCAGATGCTGGGCCAGGCATCGCCCAAGCTAGGCACCACAGGTCCAAGTGCGCCCACGTCCACGTTGGCCTTGACCCCTCACTGCACTGGGGATAGACCATTCCACACCCTAATAGGGTGCCCCCGAGTGTCCAAAGGAGGCCCCTAGGCCCATTTGGGGGACATTTCATGCTGTGACCTCTGCAGGGCAGAGACCCCACTGCTGGTTCACTGCCGTGTCCGCAACGGGCAGCACCATGTTTGGGGCATGGAGGTGCAGGTACTGACCCAGTGGTTCTCCACAAGCTGACTACCCACAGGGGACACTGGCCATGTCAGCAGACGTTTTGGGTTGCCATGACAGAGGAGACCAGGAATGTTGCTCAGTGCCCTACCACATGGGACGGCCCCAAACATGGAGACTCAATGCCCAAGAGAGAAGGCTCCAAACAAGCAGCTGGGGTTGGGGACTGAGCAGCGCCAGGGGTTGCTGTGGGCTGCTCAGCAGCCCTGGGTCTGTGGCTGGACCTGGGCCACAGGCGTGTGCCCACGGTGGGAGAGCAGGACCATCTGGGGAGGGAATGCTGGGTCACTTCTCAGGCCTCCCTCTAGCGCTCCCCACGTGTGTCCTAGCAGTCCACGACCTCCTTCCCTCTTGTCTGCTCCCAAAGAAGCACCTGTTCATCCCAGGACTGGGCATCTACAGAAGGGCCAGTGGGGGTGGGAAGGGACCGTAGGTGCTGCCCTCAACGTGAGCAGAGCAACTATCCCCTGCAGCCGTCTGTTTCCAAAAACCAGGTGGTGGGAAGGCAGCCTTCCAGCACTCCTAGATTTTCAGTTCGTGCTGGCTGGGGTCCCATGTGCATGCGGCAACCCTAAATCCCCACCGGAGGCCAGACTACAGAAAGTCCCATGAGGGGGCCCAGGGGGATGCAGGGCGCACTGGGAGCTTGGCCAGGGCCCTGCCAGCACAGCCGCCCATGGGGGAAGGACTACGCAGCCTTCTTCCAGGGGCGCTGCGGGGCTAAGCCACCGCTCAGAGGAGGGAAATCCTCCCGCCCCTGAACAGGAACATGAGGTACTTTTACTTCCTATATTAAATTCTTGCACTTTTTAACAAGAATATTACCTTTATAAACAGAAAACTCAGAAATGAGACCCTCAGCTGTGTGCCCACCACAGAGCATGGCCCCTGCCCTCATCTACCCCGTTCTTATCCTGTTCTCAGAAAAGGCAAACTCCCCTTGAATTTAGCCTGAGAAAATCCCACTGTGGCCCCAGCTTCCTCAGGGCCACTGGGTCAGTGATGGGGACACCTATCAAGCCGAGGTCAGAGGGAGGGATCCAGGGACCTACCATTGTCTGGGTTCCCAGGGATCACTTACCGCTTCATTGCACAATCGGGAAAATCAAAACGTTGTCAGGTCCAGGTGTGAGAGGCTCCCAGGAGGGCCCCCCACCCCGCCAGGATCCAGTCCCGTCCTCCGGCCCCCAGCGCCCCCCACCTCACGTTGCTCATGGCTCCGGCCTCCATCTAAATCACATCCCCCAAAAAACAATTACAAAGCACACAACAACATTTCAAAAACTGATTTATGGAGAAACAGCCCCACAGGGTGGTCCCATCCCAGTGACAACACTGGGCGCAGGCTCAAAGCAGCCACTTCCTTGGGTCCTGGCCCTGCCGCGGGGGCGTCACCCCCGTCCAGCCCACCCCGCACCACAGCAGACGCCCGAGAGGGACAGTACCTCCCCCACCTCACCTGTCGGCTGTCAGGGCGTGGATTTCAGTATCAAGCAGCAGAAACGGGTTTCTTCTCCAAGTAGGCTACGTGATCTCAAAGAACAACCGGAAGTAAAATTAGGCTGAAAAAGTAAAGGTCCTGACCCCTTCCTGTGTGTTGGTGGGTCTCCCTGTGAGCACAGAAAGGGCCCAGAAGAGAGGATGTCCTCCAAGCCTCAGAGGCACCGCCGGTCACCCACGCCTCCTGCAGGCCGCCAAGCTGTAAATGACACAGAGCGCTCGGTAACTCGGCACCGTCTTGTTCCCATTCGCAGCTGCAGCCTAACCGACGGCGCCATGGCTCATTCCTACTCTCTAAACGCTTCCGAGGATGTATAGTCAGATGACGTCCCAGACCTCCCAAAAGTAGGAACAGGAGGTCAGCCTGTGTTATCTCTGGGACCGGCCGAGGACTGGGGTGCACGAGCCACAAGCCAGGGAGGGCTGTCTGAGAACTCTCCCGTAAGCATTCCTGAAAGTGAGAGCACAAAGACGGAGGCGGAACGGGGGCTTCGGACAGAACGGGGCAGCCTCCTCAAAGCACCGGGTCTGCGCGGGGAGCTCAGAAATCCCGGGACCCCTGTGGCCGAGTTCGCCACGCCAGGGGGCCGAGCAGGGGGCCGAGCAGGGTCCTCTCCGTCACTGCTCGTGAGCACTGGAGCAGTGTGAGCTACACGGGCCACCCACAAACCGAGCACCAGCCCTGAACCGCCGCAGCCGGTGGGGCACGGGGGTGGGCTGCCTAAGGGACGGGCCTTGCCTGACCGGGCCACAGCAGCGAACCCCAGGTTCTCAGGGAGAGAGGACGTCGGACGGGCCAACTCCAGCTCGGAGCTTGTTCTGCATGAAGCGGGGACGGAGGCCTGGCCTGCTCCTCGAGCGAGCCCACTGTGGGAGCACTGCCACCCTCCGCCTTGGCCAAGAGGAACGCCAGGTACAGGCGCCCAGCCTAAGCTGCTTGGGTTGGGGCAGGAGGTGAGGGGGGGAGGGCGGGAGGGTGCAGCCCTCAGCACCAGCCACAGTGAGCCAGCTGCCCAGATGGAGGGACGGAGGGGCGAGGTCTGGACTGTGGGAGGAAGGATTCTGGAACGCCCACCACCACGAGGCCTCCAAACCTGCTCCCACCCAGCAGCAGACACTGCACGTCTGAGCTGGGTGGGCCAACATAACCAGACAGACCGCCAGGCCTGAGTGGCCAATCGCAACAGCCTCCTGCAGTGAACATTCAGCCCCAGTACGTAAGAACCTCCAAGGACTCGCATCTGAAATCTCCAATCGCGGCTCTTCCCATCAAGCAGCAGAACAGCACATGCCCAGGGAGGCAGACACGCACCTGAGGCTCCTCTCCTGCCACTCACACCACGGCAGACTCACCCGACCTCACGGCAGCACAGTGGCGAGTAAGGGGGTGCCAACCAGGGGAAGATGGCCACACCGACCCAGGTCCACCGCCACCTTCCCCGAATCATGCAGCATGTGGGCACAGACCGTCCCTAAGTTGGGCCATTCAGGTTCCTAGTGGGGACCTGTGTTATCAAACCCCCAGCTGCCCTCAGGCTTCCAACCACAACCTCAGCCCTTCTGAATCCTCCCCTGCAACGAATTACCGGCTGGAAGCTGCCCGGATGGGCCGGTTGCCCGCTCTGCCCTCAGGCACGCCCCCGGGGGCTGGCTTGCACAGGCTCTGCACACTCGCCTACTGAACCAAAACTGGCCACAGTTCCCCCAAGTGGGAAATAAGATGTATGCCGCATGCCCGGCTGTGCAGGTGACAAGCCCCCACCCAGACCACTGCCGAGCCGTTCGGCCCCACAGGTCCCCGGGGCACCGCCTGATGCCAGAGCCAGGGACCCACGTGAACACAGCCAACAGCCACGGCTCGCAGGAACCGTGGAGAGACCCACACTCCACAGGCAGGTTCCACCGTGTGGGTGCGAGACTGGTTTTTCATCCGAAAGGCTCATCTTCAATCTGAGTGGGCCATACAGACCACGGGGGGCCTCGGGCGGAGCGACCTTGAAGTGAGCCTCAGGCTCGGGCGAGACGTGGAGCACGGCAGCCGCACGCCCCGCGGGCCTTCACTCCATTCTCACCGAGGCTTCCCGGCCGCGGCTACCACCATGCAGGAGCAGCATGCCTGGCACAGGACACACAGTGACGGCCACAAGGGGGTGGGGGTGACAGCGCTTGGAGGCTCGGTCCTGCGGAAGACACGAACACTGGGACCGCGCCTCAGGTCCTACTAGAAGGATGTGGGAGGCAGCCACGGTGTGTCCGACAGCCAGCCGGACGGGACCCCACCTTCTTGGCTTGCCTCCTTCCCAAGTCGGGAGCTGGGAAGAACCTCCTAGAAGGTCTGCCTTTTAGGGACCATGCCCCAGAGCTTATCAATTCTACAATTCTGGGAAGCAAAGGAAGTTCAAAGTTGCCAAAGGTACTGAAGCTAGAGCAATAGGGATTTTTTATTTTTTAAAAAAAGGCCAGTCAGGGAGAAATTCATCAAGAAAACGTGTTTCATGGGACATCTCACGTTGGTCTCTGCATGAAGGCACCACGAAGCTGCCCCCTTCCCTGGGGTCCCTTGCCCCCGGCATGAGGGCTCAGCACAGTCCACCCAGCAAGGGCGAGCAACAGAGAGGGGGACCGTTGGCCTGCCTCCCAGGGAAGCCGCCCCCCACGGAAGGTGAACGTGGTGACAGCTCTCTGCAGGCTGGAGGCAGAGCCGCAGCTGATTCTTGGGGGTCTACGTGCATTTTGGGCTCTGTTCTTCAGGAGACCTTCCAGTGGGTCCCCAAATGCAGGTGTCGGTGGGACAGCAGCACAGCACCCACAGAAGCGTCCGTGTCAGACCTCTGCCGTGGAGGGTCCCAAGGGCCCGTCTCCAAAGTGCATTCCCTCCATGGGGTGACTTCTAGAAAGCTGCCCTGCTCCCCGCAAAGGGGCTCCAAAGTCATCTGTGCCACCACTCTGCTGCTGACACCCTCCCAAGAACAGCACCTGTGCACGCTACGCAAGTGGGGGAACGCAGGGCTGTTTCGGATGCGGCCCTGCCCAATTCTGGGGCAGGTTCTGAGACCAGAGCATGGGCAGGAGGTGGGCTGGGGGTGCAAACAAACGGCCTGTGTGGAACTGGATGCAGCGAAGGTCTTGACTCTAAAGCTGGACAGAGGCCAGGGCCGCCAAGCCGCCGTCCCCTCCCGGCCCGCATCACTGACCCCCTGCACTGATGCACAAACGTGTCAGAGGTGAAATGCTTTTGTCCAAACTCCAAGCAGGTTAGCGGAGAAACGGCACTTCAGTCCAGGGTCCTGGCCCAGCATCCTGGACCCCCCCGGACCTCCCTTTGTGCACACACTGCCCCACACCCAGGCTGCCCTCGCCCCAGGCCCCTGCCAGCCTGCAGCCGCTTCCACTCGCCTCCAGCTGGCACGGCCCACACACAATCCCTCCTAGCAGCCCCCAGGGTCGCTCAGCCTGTCCCTTGAAAACTGCCAGCAGGCCAAGGACAAACCCAATTTCTCCACTTGAGTTGTTCACAAAACTCTGCAGCCAGCCCTCTCAATCAGTCCCGTTCTGGTTCTTTCTTTCTTTCTTTTTGTAAGACGTGCTCAGTCAGCCTTCCCACGAGCTCCTAACGAGGACACACGCACACGTCACACACTCCGTACAAAGAGTCTTGGGGTGGCTGGGCCGAGACTCCTACAAGGTGGGTGTTCTGGTCAGAAGGCCGAATCTCCAAAGTGCATGCTGCTTCCTTTCCCAGGTGCCAGGTCCAGGGCCCCGGGAGCTGCCCCGCAAGAAAGTGGCCCGTCAGGAGGTCAGGGACTGGATGTTCTTGAGCATCTCCTCGAAGGCCTGTGGGGACGGCGCCTCTGCATTCCGGAAGGTGGCCTGCACCCTGCTGTACAGGCTGAAGGATTTCAGCTCCAGCCAGATGAACCCGAAACGGTCCTCGTCGAACAGGATGAAGACCCCAGGGGTGCGCTCAGGGCTGGTGAAGCCGTGGCCGGCGATGAGGCCTGTGCCGTAAAAACTGTGCGAAGACAAGAGGGAAAGCGCAGGGAGGACAGTGAGACGGGCCAGAAGGAGCGCGCTGGGCCCCGTCCCACCCCATCAGCCCCCTGCCGCAGCACCCCCACACCATAGGCCAGCCCTCCTCCCTGCCAGCAGGAAGCAGCAAGTCACGGCGCCTGAGAGAGGCCATCACCTGGACCACCAAGCAACTCTTAAGTGCCCAGTGCGCAGAGCCACAGGCCCACAGTCAGGCTCACCCTGCTGACCACCGCTCTCCACCAGCTCATCCAGCTAAAGAAAGAGGGTCTCGGGCAGCCCCACCGCGTAATTCTGTCCTGAAGTACACCTTCATAAAGCTGGCTCAGGTAACCAAAATCTGAATTCCCAGGACAGTTATGTCAGCATGTGAACAACTCAAATATAAAGACTTATTGGCACCCAACCGTCGTGAGCTCAGAAGGCAGAACTTTCAAATACCCGTAAAGGCCAAGTTTCAAGTTTCGAGAGCAATGTGAGACTGAGATGCATTTATGTCTTTCTTGCCAAGAAATTGGTGCTCATATAGATAATGAGGAGCCGCGGGCTGGCCTGATCTCCCAGCACACAGAACGGCGCCCGGCACCCGGCCCTCCATCCACCACGCCGAGGCTCCCCTGGGCAGGAGGGGGAGAGCAGGCCTGTGCATGAGGGCGAGCGGTTCGTGGGATTCTCAGGTGGGGAAATTGGCCCCAGAACCCACAGGGAGGCAAAGTGATGCCCACCAAGCTTAGTACCGGAGGCAGCCATGTCCTGCACCCTCACTGGGGCAAGGCCTCGCAGACACACAAACCAAACAGGGAAGGGACCACAGCACGCCCCTCCCAGGTCACAGAGACCGATGCATGCGCAGCACGTCCCATGCCTCCACCGCAGGGCTGGCCTGAGAGCGCCCGACTGAGCCCTCTGGGCTCTCGACTAGCCACAAGACACTGCGGGCTGTGGAGTTTCATAAGGACGACAGAGCCCTTCTCTTTTACGACCACTAAAAAGCTCACAACAGTTGAAATCATACTGGAACATCATTTGTATATCTCCTCTCAGGAAACCCGCATTCAGCCACTTTTGAGATAATTGTGTAACATAAAGGAAAATGGAATGGATTTCCCCTACATGAGATAAAAGAAGAATATGTGCATTGATCTCTGCCCCGGTGCCTGGCACAGGGCTCCTGAAACCCCGGTAAATTCCTAAGGGATAAGAACACTAGCAGGTGACCAGCCAGGAACAGAAGCTTGGAATCTTGAGCGGCCCCGCCATTCTCCAGACGAGAGAGGAGCTGGAAATGGAGCTAATGATGGACCATGCCTCTGTGAGGAAGCCTCCATAATATCCCAAAGTATGGGGTTCAGGGAGCCCCCAGGTGGGGGACACCCACGTACACTCCATTTTCCAGGGGCTGGAAGCTAGTGCGCTCAGGACCCTACGCCTTTCTTCATGTGGCTGCCCACCTGCGTCCTTTCTCACTCCTTCAACAAAATGGTAAACGTAGTGTCTCCCTGAGTTCTGGGAGCCGCCCCAGCCCATTAATCGAACCTGAGGAGGAGGTCGTGGGAACCCCCGACCTAGAGCTGGTCGGTCAGAAGCACGGTTGGGACTGGTGTCTGAGAGGACAGAGGCAGTCTTGCCGGGTCTGACGCCGTCTCTGGGGGGGGCGGTGTCAGGACTGAGTCCAGTGGCCGGACACCAAGCCGGTGTGGAGGACTGCGTGCTGGTGTGGGGGGCACCACGCCAACGGGCACTCGGTGCTCAGAACCAATTTACCTGCCAAGCCCACACAGACACCTAAAGCCTCCCTCGGGAGCTCAGAGCCCCGCCCACATTTCTTCTACGCATGAAGCGCCAATCAGATGGCCGCCACCGGCCCAAGACAGCAGTCAGCCCGGAAGTCAAGGGAACAGACCCTTCCATGTAACTGGACAGACATGCAGGCCAGGCAGCTGTGATGCCCAGAGACAGACAGGTCATCCCCTCAAAGGTCCCCTAGGACAACTGTGCAGGAGAACTAACTGCACTGACGGAACGTTCTAGACCTACACTGTGCAATACACGTGTGGCTGCTGGCACCGGAAATGTGGCCAGTGGGACGGAAGACCCAAGTCTGTGGCTTCATTCATTCTGGTTCATCGACACCTAGGAAGCCCTGAAGTGTAGCGGGCTGGGGCGGGGGGGCCTGAGTGGCTGAGGGCAGTGACCCGAGACAAAGGCGTAAGGACAGCCGTCAAGCAAAGAGCAAGCCGGCCCTGGGGCAGGAGTGCACTGCCAGCCCTCTGCGCACACTTTCTGAGCCGGCAGAGAAACCACGGGAAGACACAGACGGCTCACACTGGATGGTGCTCAGCAGGGGCCGGAGGGAGACCCCCAGTGGGCCTTACCTACAAGGACAACCAGGTGGACTCGAGCCGGCTTCTAGGGGGACAGGGGCGGAAGAGCCCCCTCCTCACCGGCTGCTTTCAACGCCACCTGCAGACTCACCTGTCTACCCTGAACCTGACTGGCGAGGCGACAGAAGGCACTAGGAAGGGGGCCTCATGCCTGGCGGTTCTAATAAGCCCCCTCGGAGGCTCCCCAGGGGTGAGGGGTCGGGAGCCTCCAAACTCTGTGCAGCCCAGGGAAGGGCGCTGTCCGCACGGGCCCAAGCTGGGACTCAGACGGAGTTGTCAGGGGCTCCCCGCCGGGTGCAGGGAGCCCCCACGCTGGCCGGCGCTGAGCCCGGCCCCCACAGCCCGTCTCCACGCAGGTGGGGAGCAGGACTCCCCGGAAGGCCTGTCGCGGCCCACGCTGGCATTCTTACCACATCCTGCAGGTGCGGGGATAGTCCTCGTTCCTCGAGCTCACGCCCACGGGCAACACAAAGGGCTGCCCCTGCCCGCACTGGGCGGGCTGCTCAGGGGCAGCCGCAGCCGCAGCCTCTCCGTCCCCAGGCTCCCCGACCTTCTCGGCAGGCAGCTCCACACTGGGCTGGGCGGAGCCCCGCGGGGGCTCCCGGGGGCTCTGCCGGCCGCGGCCCCCACCGTCCTCGAGCCCGTTCTCCTGCTGCTGCTGTTCCTGGCGCACCTGCTCCCGAACCTCCAGGACGATGCGGGAGAGCTCATTGAAGTTGCGGAGGCTCTCCACGTCAGGCAGCTGGATGCGGTGCATGAGGTCGATGTCGACGGTCTGCTGCCCAGCAGGGATGTTGGGGTCACCCTGAGGAGCGAGCGTGCGGCCATCAGCAGAGACACACCACTCCGTGTGGTTTCCTGCCTAGATCACACCTCTGGCCCAATCAGCACACTCCAGCGTTCCCACTGACTTAGCAGCATCCCTTCTGAAGAATATTTTAGAAGCCCTTAAAAAATACGTGCCTACAGCAGGCTCCCCCATCTGTGAAGGGACCTTCGAGAATAGGGGCAAATAGCACCTGAGTGACCTCGAGACACGCACAGACACCCGGCAGAGCGGCTCATGTGCACTTGAGCCCTCCAGGTATAAAAACCTCCCCATTCTAGAACACTGGGGCTTCGAGAAGGGCACAGACCCTCCCAGGGCCAGACCTGAATGTCAGCCCAAACCTGTCTGCCTGGAACACAAACACTCCTCACCCTGAACCTGGGAGACCCTCCAGGCCCTGCAGCTCCACCAGGGGCCCCAGTGCTGGGCTCTGCACACAAGGAGCTTTCCCAGAGCACAGGGACCCTGGCCAATCGAGGTCCAAGAGTATAGCTCCATGAGAACAAAGAAGAGGCACTGTTCCCCAGGACACTTTAGTGCATCTGGCAGGAACATACCCCAACTATGCAAATGACAGGTGAGCACAGTGTGGACGGTGCCCCTACAGCAGGCCCAATGGCCAACTGGTTCGAGACCCCCCATTCAGCTCAACAACCCTCTGACTGTGTTCCTCAGCTGCTGAGGCCAGGATGGCATCGGGAGCCTGTGTAATAATGCAGGAGGTCTCCGCACCTCACAGCCACCGGAGGACCTCCTGGAGCCACACACCCAGGCCCCTCCCCCACTGAATCAGCATCTCTAGGGCCCAGCATCAGGGTTTCTTCAACAGCCCCCAGGGTTCAGTGTGTGGCCAGGACTGAGAGCCATGGGTAAAGCCACCTTGGAAATGCTCCAAATCCCCTGGAGGTCTTGTGAAATACAAATCCTAGTTCAATGGGTCTGGGTGGGGCCTGACAGTCTGCATTCCCAGCAAACCCCCCAGCACAGGGGTGCCACAGGCCCAGAGCCCACTGTGAGTAGCTGGGGTGCAGCCCGAGTCAGGCCACCACACAGCCAATCAGACTGAGTTCACAGAGCGGGGCCCGCCAGGGTAGCACCCGGACTCACGGTGATCTTCGTGCCCCTGGCACGCTTCCCATGGAAGCTGAGCATGACGATCTCCAGGCCGTGGCTGCCGTAGGTGCCTTTGAAGAGGCCGGGTCTGATGAGGTCGTCCGGGTGGCTGGGCGGGAGGTAGATGCGGCGGTAGGTCAGGCAGTTGCTGTGGGGGGAAGGGGCGGCATGAGAGCAGCTCGGCGGGCAGGCCGAAGTACAGAGCTCACTCACCTCCCTGCCGTGTGAGGGATGGCAGACAGGGCAGGGTAGCCTAGAACAGCCGGGCTGAGCTTCCTGCCAGGCCAGGGGGGAGCGGGGGCACCCCACATTCCTGAGCCACAATCACCCCTCCTCAAAACACTTGCAGGGCACATCTCACACCTTCTCTGGAATTCCAACAGGGCTGAACAGGGGCGCACGTTCGCTCTACCAGCACCACAAGGGAACTGGGGCAGGTAGCACTCTCCAAAGAGAAGGGGACGTTGCCCCTGCTCCGTCACCCCAGCATAGGAACCCCGGAGACCGCGAAAGGGATGCTCACTGCACAAGGGACTATTTAAATGGGTCATGGGGACAGGGCGTGGGGCAGAGGCCAAGGCAGGAAGAGCAGCTAAGAGAGGAGGCGTCCCCCGGCAGATGTGGGGGTACCACCCTGAGGCTCCAGCACACAGGCCAGGCTCGTGATGATCAATCAGCAGAAAACAGACACCAAGGTAGGGCAGTGGGGGGGCGGGGACAGAGGAGGGACAGAGACTGTGCTCACAGTACCCACAGAGGGGACTGCACTTACTCGTACTGACTGGTGTAGATAAACTTCATCAGGATGAGCTCCTGCATGTGCTCGTGGAAAATGTCCTCCAGTGTCCGCCCCCATTCTTCCCTCAGCCACGTTCGGAATTCCTTCCAAGAGAGCACAGGTCATGAAAACCACCACGACGCGCATGGAGGACTGCTCGCTGTGGCACTAAGTGGATAAAAGCAGCACTCTTGGGGCACCTGGGTGGCTCAGTCGTTAAGCGTCTGCCTTCAGCTCAGGTCATGATCCCAGGGTCCTGGGATCGAGCCCCGCATCGGGCTCCCTGCTCAGTGGGGAGTCTCCTCTCTCTCTCTCTCCCTCTGCCTGCCTCTCTGCCTACTTGTGCTCTCTCTCCATCAAAATAAATAAATAAAACCTTTAAAAAAATTAAAAAAAATTTTTAAAAAGCAGCACTCTTCCAGTTGGGGTGATGCCCTGGGCACAGCAGTGCTGGAGTCCCGGCAGGGTGGACAAGATGGAGATGAAGACTGGGCAAGAGGAGGGGGCTGCCACACTTTGGTCTCCGAGTCCCTGACCTCCTTCCTGTGAAGCTCAGCCACCAAAGGAAAGTAAAGGGCCCTGGTCCCCACTCTCCCAGAGCACACAGGCACAGACTTCAACAGGCAACAACAGGGACTGTGGGGTCCCTTCAGCCCGTGTCCAGAGCTCCCTAGGTAGCAGCCACGTGAGCCTCACTTCTGTGGCCACCCACGGGACATGCGGTGTCTACACCGAGCCTGGTTCTGGGGCTTCTAGGAAAGCAGGAGCACAGCAGGACTCCTGTGCTGGTCACATTGGCCAGAACTGCCTTCTGCTACTGCCGAAGAAGAACAAGACAGGTATGGCCGGGGGGGCCGCTGGGGCAGGGAGGTGCCTCATAGTTATGTTACACGTTCAGAAAGTTCATTTGTGAAAAGGGAGCTTTTATAAACACTGCGTCCTCAAAGCTCAGTCATTCATTACGGGATCAAACAATGTGAAGGATAGTTAGTGCTTAATAGCTTGATTCTGCACATTTAACCAAATTAATCCATCGCTCTGAGTTCCTAGCTCAATATACTGTTTCTACTGACCATGCAGAGTTAGTTCTATAAACAGAAACAAAAGCAATTTAACCACAACAACAAACCAAGAGAGCTATAATCTTTCAGTTGCTTTCCTATGTTCCCGCCCAAACTCTGGCCACACACAGAAACCCCTCACTGCAGTGACAAGCACACAGCTACAAGGCCACAAGCTCATTACGCACAAATCAACTGGAAGTTTCTATACCAGCGGCACGGAGTTGGAAAATGAAAAATTTTAAGTCCTATTTCCAGCAGCCTCAGACAACATGTGACTTGGGAATACATATTAGAAAGTGCGTGCAGGACCCCTACTCTGACAGCCACAGGACTGCCGGAAGGAAACGGAGACACCTCCATGATACAGGCGCCCATGGACCAGAGGACCAAGTACCAAGCCAGCAATTCTCTCCAAAGGCATCTATGGATTCAATGCCATGGCAGTCCCAGTCCCACCAGGGTCTCTGTACAAACCGATAAGCCGATTCTGAAATTCACGTGGAACTGGAAAGGACCAACAATGTCCAAAGCAATCTTGCAAAAGAACAGGGCTGAAGGAACTGCACCAGTTCATGGTGTGACTTACTATAAAGCTGCAGTAATCAAGACAGTAGTACAAACATCGGGGTCAACAAATACACCAACGGAATGAAACGGAGAGCCCAGAAACAGACCCATTCATCTAGTCAGCTGCTTTCCGACAAATACATCCAATCCACCCAATGGGAAGTGGAAAGTCTCTTCCACAAATGATGCTCCAACGACTGGACATCCATATGGAGAAAAGGACCACAATCCCTGCCTCACACCACACACAAGAAATAATTCGAGATGGGCCACAGACCCAAACACAACGTGAAGCTACCAAACTGCTGAAGAGGAGACTCTGCAGCTTAGGGATAGGCAAAGTCTTTTAAGACACAGACAACAATAATCACAAAAGAAAAAACTTGACAAATTAGACTTCACCTCAAAACCTTCCACTTCAATGGAGTAAGGCCCTAAAAAATCAAACAGATAACGAAGAGATAAAAATGGAAGTGAGCTAATGTAACAAGTAGGGATTTTATGTTACCACGGTGAGTAATCACACTTGAGCTAAATACCATGAGGCTGACTTGTAAGGAGTCATAATCTTATTTACTTTGCATGAAAAGGTCAGAGTCATTAGAAATACCAACCAGACCCAATTACTCAGAACAAACACCTTTGAGATATGTTCATTATGAAATTATCTCATGAGCTATGCATACACAAGGAGAAACACAGGGGACCAGAACATACACGACAAGAATAATATTTACCCAGGGCATGCTCACAGGTGCTGGCATTATATAATCATCCCCTCCATCTGCACACCAGTCCAGGAGAAGGGTGCTCACACCCTTCCTGTTCTACGGAGATGTGGGCTCACAGAGTTTGAGAAACCTTCCCCAAGTCACCCAGCTAGTAAGCAGCAGGATCAGAGCTACTCCTGAGCCCACGTGCTAAGGGGCCTTGTTTCCACCAGGGCCAAGAGGAAGGCTGGCAGGAGCACAGGAGGCAGTGGGCTCACCCACCCTGGTGGGCGGTAAATGAGGACCAGCAAACTAACAACACATAACAAGAATCTGGAACAGGGCCTTTTACCTGGCAATCCCATTTCTGTATGATCCAAAAACCAGGGAAGGTTTTTGCACAGAGTTCCGGCAGTAACACCTGGAGGCTCTCAGCCTGGCGCTAAGGCACTCACACGCCCTGCCCTACTCATCCTCCAACCCCCGCAGGGGTCCACATTTCACAGATGAGGACTGAGGCTCCCAGAGAGCAAGTCACCCACGCGGAAGGTCAGGAGGGGGAGCACAAACCCTGTGTCTGACCGCAGGAGAGCAGTTACGCTCAGGCAATCGCCCTATGGATGACGGATGGAACAGTGCTTTAAAAATAAAGATTAAAAGAATTCTAATGAGCCTGGAAAATATTTCTGGAAGAGCTAAAAAGCTTAAAAAAAAAAAAAAAAGACCCAAATTAGATGGAGTTAGATCCCAGTTACATAAACAAAATTCGGAGAACAAGAAGGGATGACGGAGGACGGGTGTGGGGGCTGCTCCTGGGTGGGGCTCCCACGACTGCGTGTTTGATGGTGAGAAGATATCATTTCAGTACACGAGACAAAGAAACAAAAGCAACTTGTGTCCAGTCAAGAAGTCTGCATGACCAAGTGCAGAGCACACCCTGAGTGGGGCCAGCAGAAGCCCATGGCCTGGTCAGGAGGGACAAGGGACGCCCACAGCATCGCAGTGGTGGGGCCTGGCCGTCCTCACTCCTTCCTCTCTTCCTTGTCTCTGCTCCTCCTCGCAGGCCCCAGTTCCCCAGAAGCCTCAGGCTGGGGGGCTGGACAGGCACAGGGGGGGCAGGGAAGATGGCAGCTGGGCCTTGCCATCATCTGTGAAGGAGGCCAGGGGAGACGAGTCTGGGTAGGCCTGAGGGCCTGCCCTGGTCACAGGAACCCAGGAGAGGGGCTGCAGTGTGCAAAGCACACAAGTCACCCGGAGGTGTTGTGAGGGGCAGGCCGAGGCCACCGCAGCCTGAGACATCACATCACACCACAGCAGTCTGGACTTGGCATTCAAAGGTGGACATGGCGGCAGAAACCCCGGGACCAGAGCTGGGTGTGAGCAGTGGGAGGGCTGGTGAGCAAGATGCAGTGCATCAGCCAGAGACCTGCAGGGTGGCAGTGGCCTTCACAGGGGAATGACGGGAGACTCACTGGTTCCTTCATGGGCAGCACTTCTCAGAGAGCACGGCCTGCAGAGGGGGACCGCCAGGGCATCCCCCACAAGCTCTCAGAGTGCCACACAGGGTGGAGGACAGTGCAGCACCAGGCCAGCCCCTGGGGGCATGAGAGGATCCCCTGCCCAGGAGACCGCACACCGCCCTGTTCCCCTGCTAGCCCTGTTGGCCACCAGGAGCCCTCCGTCCCCTGTGGCCCCAGAATTTTAAATGCCCATCAGCCACCAGAGCACAGGACAGCCAGAGTGCACAGCTCAGCCTTTCACCTCGGTGTGCAGAGCTATCAGGAACATGGCGATGTCCCCCCACGGCCTGTCCTCTCTCCCTGGGGCCTGAAGCCATTCCCCTGGGTCTGAAAGACTCCATGAGAAAGTGAAGACATTTCTGGCTGACTC
This sequence comes from Phoca vitulina, assembly GCF_004348235.1. Classification (NCBI taxonomy): domain Eukaryota; kingdom Metazoa; phylum Chordata; class Mammalia; order Carnivora; family Phocidae; genus Phoca; species Phoca vitulina. Next base: position 2,114,815 of record NW_022589759.1, on the reverse strand, counting down.
CTGAACTGGCAGGAGACCCTGTCCCCACACGGCTGAGGGGACAGACAGGGGAGGGACAGAGAGAAAAGCACACGAGAGAGGGACAAGTGACCGCGGGGCCACACAGCAAGTTCTCCCTCTGCTCTGCCCGGTGGCACCGCGTCTCCCCGATGGGCTCCGCAGGGGAAGACAGACACCTCTGACTACATAAAAATTAAAAACAAGAAAACTCCTGGAAAAAAAATATACCATAAATCAAACTAAAAGACAAAAACATGAGGAAAAATACTTGGCAACCACACCTGAAAGACTAATTTTCTAATATGAAAAAAAAGCTCCTACAAATCAACTAGAAACATACCAGCACCAGAGAGAGCAGCGAGGATGTTTACTAACAAACATGTCACAGAAAAGCAGCCCCGGGGAGCCCTTAGCCAGGCCCCTAACCTCAGCCTCGGCACGGTCATGGTCACAGAAATGCAAACTGACCCCCAGTCCCAAGACCAGCAAAGCTTTACTCCCACCCAGCGTGCACGTGTTCTTAGAGTTTCCACAAAGGACTTGTGTTAGTACTTTCATAATCAGAAAAAATACCACTCCACTTCAAAATCACACAGACGCGGCTTACAAGACCTTTTTTGATCCCAGCATACGTATTTCCAGAAATTCACTATCTGGCCTTTTTAAGGTTCACAGCTGAGGAGTTTCTATTCTCAGAAAATACATTGACCTTTTTCACTGAAACGCGGACTGGAGCACTCACCTGTACGTTGTGTGTGCGACTGTATGTGAAGGCTTCGACAACGGTGTTGTGAATGAAAAATGCACCGTCACCTTCACAAGCCGTGTATGTGAGAAAACAGGGCCTCGTCTACCTCCAAAGGACTCCCGCGAGCACCTGTGTGCACTCTTCAGACGCAGACATGCGTGCGTATGAATTTACCTTACACCTCCCCGCAATTCTCTGGCTAACAGGGAAGCTGTCGGACTCAGAACTTGAGAAATACACAGCCATTAAATAAATGTAAGTTCAATGAGCATCCTACATTTTAAAAGTTCAAGGTTTTCTTAAGAATGTTTTGAAACAGCAGTATGACTTGGATCCTCAGAAAAGGAAAACTCAAAGGCAATGTGAAAGTATCCGTGCAAATAAAAGGAAGTGCTAAGAAGCTCGCGGTGTGGCTCAGAGCCAGGCCTCCGTGGTGCGCTGCCAAGACCTGGAAATCTCAGCCACTAGGCCCGTCTGTGGGGAGAAGAGAGGCTCCAAAAAAGCCCCCTGGTCTCCATGCAAACTCACATCCAGGAAGAAATCTCCAGCAGCACACGGACACTCTCGCCAAAGGGGCGAAAGAGAGCAGATCAGAGGGAACGATTTCTCTGGGGCTCGTTCACTCCGAGGGGCAGCAGGGAATGAAAGCCTGTGAGCATGGACACGAACACAGGACGTCCTGACGGAAAAGCCAGACGCACACATCGGGATGAGCCGGGGAGACGGCCCCTCGTTGGGGGCTCACTGGCGATGTCAAACCATTCAACCCCATCACAGCCGCGCCATGGGAACAGAAGGGGTACGGGCTCACCTCCTGCCTCCCGCCAGACATCCTGTGGTGGTCAGTCTGGTTGCACTTGGTGGAGAACTCGTCCTTCTTCACAATCTTGAGCATTCGCCACAAAGGAGAGGGGATTGTGTCAGTTACGGGTGGGACGATCAACCTCTCCCGCACCGACATACCCCACGTGTGTACAGAAGCCCAAGATGCCACCACATCTCGGCCCGTCCGAAGAAGGGACCTCAGAGCCACCCTGCGCACGCACTTCCTTCTCAGGGGAAGGTGCATGTGCGTCTTCCCAGGAGGACATCTTACAGCAGGAGAAGGGGCTGTGCTTTCGTCGTGTGTTAGGGAACACACGTGCTGATCGCGGTGGCTGTCTGCCAAACCATTATCAGAGAGCAGCGTGTCTTACTCCAAGTTTATATTCTCGCAAAGAGGAAACCAGGGAGCAGTGAGGAATCACGACAAAAACAACGAGTTCCAACTGAACGCAGAATCCCTGGGGGGGTCCCAGCGAGAGTCTCTGAAGGGCTGCGTCGCAGCACCAGCACATCACGAACACACCCCGGAGCGGGCTCAGCCCCCGCTTCCTCCCGTGCTCACTGCTCGGTGTGGACACAGGTCTGCAGCGGGAACAGCACACGCACTCGGCCAGCACCCCCCCCGGCGGCCACTGGGACCGGGGCGGACAAAGGAGCCCTAGCCCCTTGCCTGCACGCGGCTGCCACGCCTCAGGGAGCCCCGAGCGCTCACCTGAATGTGGCCGTTGTGGGGCCCTCTGTGGCCATACATGCACTCCACCGTGGCAGACTTTCTCTCCATCAGGTGGACTCTGAACAGGGGCTTGAATCGCATTGGGTCGTCCACATGAGGGTCATGGGGAGGCAGGTACATCCAGCCAATGATGAACAAGCCATCCACCTGCAGGGAGGAGAAAGGGCACAAGTCCACACAAGGCTCAGGATGAGGGGCCGAGGGAGAAGGTCCCCAACCTACCCTGTCCGCAAGAGCCACCCTCGTCCTCACACGGCAGCCCCGCTGACTCTCGGGGCCAGGGAACACCGCGGTGCCCCATCTAGCGCACCGCAACGAGCACGGCCCATCTACCAGGTGCTTGTTAATTAGAAGTAGTTACTGATTGTGAACAGGGTGACTGTCATTGATAACACTGCATCAACACTGAGGTCTTTTTTTTTTTTAAGATTTTATTTATTTATTTGACAGAGAGAGACACAGCGAGAGAGGGAACACAAGCAGGGGGAGTGGGAGAGGGAGAAGCAGGCTTCCCGCGGAGCAGAGAGCCTGATGCGGGGCTCGATCCCAGGACCCTGGGGTCATGACCTGAGCTGAAGGCAGACGCTCAACGACTGAGCCACCCAGGCGCCCCAACACTGAGATCTTCTAAGAGAATAGAACTTAAATGTTTTCACCAAGGAGAGAGAATAAAAATGTGAAGTGGTGGACATGCTAATCCTAGATGGCAGGAACCCTTGCACAAAGTGTACAAATACCAATCACCGAGACGTACTTGTCATGCACCTTACAATTTTACCTGTGCGCTATTCCTCAATAAACCTGAAAATAAAGGGATACATGCCTGCAGCATTATTTACAATAGCCAAGATATGGAAACAGCCCAAGTGCCCATCGACAGGTGGATGGATAAAGAAGATGTGGTGTGTATGTACCATGAACTACTACTCAGCCATCAGAAAGGATGAAATCATGCCATTTGCAACGAGATGGATGGAGCTAGAGAGTATTATGCTAAGTAGAATAAGTCAAAGACAAATACATAGGATTTCACTCATACATGGAATTTAAGAAACAAAACAAACAAAAGCAGCAGAAACAGAAGGATAAATACAGAGAACAAAGAGATGGCTGCCGGGGTGAGGGGTACGGGCCATATGGGCGAAGGGGAGGGGGAGGGACAGGCTCCCAGTTGCGCGATGAGTAGGTCACAGGAATAAGTCAGATGCGTTTGTGAGCACAGCGTCACAGACTGTGTCACCCAGCTGAAACTCACGTAGTTAGCGTGTGTCAGCTACACTTCAGTAAAAATAAATTCTGAAAGAAAAAATAAGTAGATTTTGTTTAAAAACAGGAAGAAAAAAAAAAGGTAGTTCAACCTAAACCTAAAAGCAAGCCTTTTGGAGAGAAGGGCCAGCTCTGAAGTGGAGGGAAAGACCAGATGACGCTAGAAAGAAGCAGGAGGCCCCCAGTCGGCCCCTGACCCACCAGAAACGGGGGGCTGCTTCCGGCAGCAGAGACCTGCGAGGCACACGACGCCACGTGAGGGCTGCTGCAGACTCAGTTCCAAGCAAGCCTCGTGCAAAGCAGCTCTGCGGCCCTCAGGGAGATGGATGTGGACCAGGCCTCAGGCCACATCGTGCGTCCCCACCACGTCTGTATGGCGGGGGAAGGACAAGGCCCACGTGCAGAGAAACACCCACATTCTTTAAAGACCCATATGGAAGTATCAACAGATGAAACGGCACGGGCCTGGGATCTGCTTTAAATGCCTGAAAATCAGAAGCAAAGGGAGGAGGCAGGTGCCGTAGGCTTGCCGCCCTCGACAACAGAGGGCGACCACGCTGCCATCACTCTTCCAGTTCACGCGACGTGGTGGCGGACAGGTCGGAGCGACGAGGCGGCCGCGGTGGAGACGGGGTCGGAGCAACCAGGTGGCGGAGACGGGGTCGGAGCGACGAGGCGGCTGCAGCGGAGACGAGGTCAGAGCGACGAGGCGGCCGCGGCGGGGGGTTGGAGCAACGAGGCGGCCATGGCAGAGACAGGGTCGGGGCGACGTGGCGGCCATGGCAGAGACGGGGTCGGGGCGACGTGGCGGCCGCAGGAGAGACGGGGTCGGAGCGACGAGGCGGCCACAGCGGAGATGGGGTCAGAGCGGGGAGTGGTCCCCAAGCACAGCACGCCGCACGTTCCCCGAGGCCAGAGGGCCAGCCCGTAGTCAGGGGAGCCTGGGTGCCCAGTGGCCGGCTCTGGCTCACCCATTTCTGCGGCGATCCAATCCAATCCGACCCGATCCAACGAGGGCGAGCTGGCCCTGTTCTGTCATGGCTCCATTTTCCCCTAATTATCCCCTGCTTTCAGAAGCTGCAATTTTTTTTTTTTAACTCTATTAGTCACTGCCAGTAAGAAAAACAATTATCACCCTCCCTGCCTAAAGCATGGAAGGCAGCCTGCCCACACGGGGAGCAGTCTGGCTTGTCCTGTTAGGAACATTCTAAATCCAAGGCTTTCCCCAGTGATGTTAAACATAAACATAAAGTGTGTTTCTTAACGGATGTTTCCACAGAATCATAAAGGACATGAAGCAATATTTATCCCTGTCCAAAACCCCACCTGGTGAGCAAAATACAGAGTAAAAGAGCACCCAGAGTCCCTGGGGGGCCCATGCGGGGCAAGCTCAGAAGGGCCCACACCAAGGCCCCGATGTGCCGTTTGAGAGACGTGCTCACGGCCGGTTCCGTGAGCTAGGGATTCCAGTCCTCCGAGGGTGTGTGCAACCAGGGGGGAAGCAAGATCAGAAAACCAGTGCTCCCCAAAGGGCACCAGACTTCATTCCCAGTGAAGCATCAGCGGCAGCGACATGGGGGCCAGGCACCGAGACCCCCCCAGCCCCGGGGCTTCCGTGAAGAGAGCACACAGCAAGCTCGAGGAGGACGGCCACACTACAGAGCCCCAGTAAAGTGCCACATCCTATGATACAGAAGCCCGTAAAGCACTAAAAATGAGCAGCTACCTTCAAAACATGACAGGCAAGGGACTGAACAGCATCTAAAAATGAGACCGCAAGACTTTTCTCCTGCCTAGAACCCAGGGGCTTACGCCAACCAGCCCCGCCTGCTGACACCAGCTGTCTGCACACGCCACAGTTTAAATGCTGCCTGAAGACATCAGGGAACATGCACAGTGGCCCCAAGATGAGAACCGAGAGCCTAAAAACAAGGGATAGGCTTGAGGTGAGCCGAAGGGGGCAGGGCCTCCCACCCCTGTGCCCCAGGTCCCTGACCGCTGGTGGCTGGGCAGAGGGGCGGCAGGGCGCTGGATCGCCCAGGGCTGCCGCAGAGGCCAGCGTGCTAGGGCAGGACCCCAAAGAAGCAGGCCCTACCGTGTGCACAGCTCTGCCCTCGAGGCACCTTCTGGATCCCAACCAGTGGGGGGCGGGAGATGGAGAAGCCAAGCAGAAGGTGGCTGCTAAGAGGCCAACCAGCCAGGAGAGGGGTCAGCGGTATCCCTGGCCCGCTAGGGGAAATGCAGGCCCTGGAGAGCAGGAGGTGCCCGGAGGGGACACTCTGTGGACGGGGCCACCCGGGACGAGATCGGCCCTCACCACACCTGGTCGGGGCAAGGCGCTCTGCTGGCTGTGACCCCAGGCCAGAGGCCAGGCACCCTCGTGGGGGCAGCGGCATCCACGGCCACGTGTGCGGGCACGCCAGCAGCCCACTGCCACGCCCAAAAACCCCGAGGAAAGAGAGACTGTAAGCTGAACCGGAGATCACAGACTTTAAAGGAACTCTGACTGATATATTTAAGAAGACACAATAAGGAAAACAAAGGTCACCAAAAAAAAAAAAAGAGGCTAGACTTACATCCTGGCCATAGTGGAGTAACGGGACTGCTGTGAGCCCCAAGGTGACCCCGGACAACAGGCCACACAGGGCTGTGATCCCAGAGAAGAGAAATAAGAGGTCACCCCTGCCATCCCCTGGATTCCTGCCAGAGGCACCTTCCAGACCCCGGGGCTCAGAGGGGGCCAGGCAGAACCGGGCAGTGTTCTAACTTGAGCAAACAGAGATCAGAGTTCAAGGAGGCTGCCGGGGCTGGAGTAGAAAGGGGGGAGCCGTGCGGAGACAGAGCCCAAGGATCTGCCAAGGGGCCCGGGTTCCAACCACTCACTGAGCCCAGTACAGGCTGGGCAGCGTGCTGGACCATCCAGCTCCAAGCAGCCGGGGAGGGGAGTCCTCAGGGAACCCCCAGGGCATGGAGGGAGAACCCCCAGCACTGGGACCTTAGACACAGAGCTAGAGCACATCCCTAAGAGACCCAGTGGCCTTCAACGAACACCCTGTCCACCTGACCAGCCCGACCCCATTTGAGGGAAGGGACTCATCCATCTCGTCACTCCTTAACAACAATGTCCACCATCGCAGGGAAAAGAGCAGGCGTGCAGGGGACAGGAAAACGGCAGACAGCCAGAGTCAGGAAGACAAGGAGGCTGAAACTAGAAATACTGTGGTCTCAGCAGCAGCCTGGCCAGGAGAGCCCCTCATGGGACCTCAGTCAGGCTGATGGCAGGACAGAGCGCCCGCCTCCAAGGCAGCCCCCACTCCCGCCGGGCAGGCTGTCCCCTCTGGTCCTCTTCTGCCAGCCCTGGCCCCCATGTTCCCCACACTGGTGACGGTTACCAGGACCACAGCTCTCAGTTCATCAGCCCTTCCGGCCTTCGGTGAGCCTGACACTCGGAAGGCGGAGGGCAGTGCTTCTGGGGCCTGACCCTTGTGGTCTGTGTGATGAGGTGCCCATGATTAGATTCGGGTCAGGTATTTTTGGCAGGAGATCCAGAGAAGCGGGGCTGTGTGCTTCACATGAAACCAGGAGGGGCCTGAGGTCAGAGTCCTACTGCTGGTTAGTTAACATCGATCACTGGGATGGGCGCTGTGGGCCACACCTCTCCCCAGTAAGGCCCCTCTTCGGCCCTGGAATCTTGATCACTAAATAACGGCCCCCAAAGAAGTCCACGTCCTAATCCCTGGAACCTGTGCACATCATCACCTTACACAGCAAAAAAAAGGATTTTACAGATGTGAAGTTGAGGATCTTCAGAGGATTGTGGTTCATCCAGGTGGGCCCTAAACACCATCACTTGTACCCCTCTAAGAGGGAGGCAAACAGAGGTCTGAGACACACAGAAGGGGAGAGGCCACACTGAGGATGGAGGCAGAGGTAGGAGGGGTGCGGCCACAGCCAAGGGCTGCCTGGGCCCTGCAGCTGGAAGGGGCAGAAGGACCCTTCTCTGGAGTCTTCAGAGGAAGCGTGGTGACTCTTGATCTCAGCCCAGGAGTACGTTCTGAGGACGTCAGGCACACTGAGGACGTCGGGCACACTGAGGACGTCGGGCACACTGAGGACGTCAGGAACACTAAGGATGTCGGGAACACTGACGGAGGATGTCAGGAATATGGACTGAGGAGGTCGGGAACACTGACGGAGGACATC
>NW_022589759.1:2008240-2107030 GCF_004348235.1 Phoca vitulina | reverse complement strand
AGGAGGTCGGGAACACTGACGGAGGACATCGGGCACGCTGACTGAGGACGTCAGCAATACTGACTGAGGATGCCGGGCACAATGAGGACATCAGGAATACTGAGGACGTCGGGCACACTGAAGATGTCAGGCTTCCATAAGAGTGAAAGAATACATTTCTGTTGTTTTATGCCACCCGGTTTGTGGTCACTGGTATGGCGGCCCCTGGAAGCTACAACAGTAAGTGATAAGGGATCTGTGGGGAGATGCTCTCTAATGGTGGAAATACGGTTTCCCCAAAAAGTGCCCACCGTTGGTGCTCCCACCCATCAAGGACACTGGCCTGACCCCAGTATTACTATGGTGGGTGAGAAAAGATTTAAAACCGGGGCCTCACAGTCCCACTTTCAGACTTGGCTCTGAGGCCCAGCCTGGTCCCAAGGCCGCCGGGGCTGCTGGGTGACTCACTCTGACGCGGCTCCCCGGCGTGCCTCCCAGGCCGCTGAACTGTGTCTTCCTCGCAGGGCAAGCGCTCACACACATCAGTGGAATGACAGAAGGCGCACAGGGAGAGTCACAGCCGGGGTGCGCCTAGGGCTCAGCGATGGGGCATCTGCTACGATTCCATGTGACCCCGAGGGCCAGAAGGTGAGTGTCCACGGTTCCCAGGGCTCCTCATTTAGAACAAACTAGTGCACAACCCAAAACTAGAGTGTCCCACAGGCGTGAGCGCAAGGGCCCAAGGTGTCCAGGAGGCAGGGACCAGGCTATGGGAGGGAAGATGCCCTCGAGGCAACCAGTGGCTCATCACTACAAAGTCCAGGGATGCAGCGAGAAGGCTGAGAACCGGTTACCGAATAGCCTCTGGCCCCTAACGACAGCCATGCCGTCACGCAGGCGACAGCAGGCTTGCCCCTCTGGCTGGAGCGGGCGAAGGCCCACGCACGGCGCTCTTGGACTTACCACCACGTTCAGCAGTCCTCCGTAGGGCCCGATGTCTGGCTGCCACAGCCCCAGAATGTGTCTGTACCGATGAAGCACTAGGGGAGAGAGAGAGAGCGGGTCTTCACACTGCAGCCGGCCGGTCTGCACTCCGCAGGGACACAGGGGAAGGGCGAGACCGGAGCCGCGAACTGCGGACAAACCACTCACGGCGGCTGGGGACAGAGCCTTGGACGTAAACACGGATTTCAGCAGACTGCTTAAAGAGTTTCTAAAGAATTCTAAGAAGGAAAATGTCTTTCAAAACCATAATAAAACAGACAACAGGGCCACTTTGAAACCCAGGCTCTAAGTGGCCAGTGCCAATGACACTGCCTTGAAAGACAGTGAGCACCCTTGTAAAGTGGTGAGCCTCCCATCAGTGAGGGAGTCAGAGACGGGGACACCGCCTTCCTAGGGACTAAGGCAGACGGGGACCAGATTTTTAGAACGCTGGGACTCTGGCACCTGTACATGCGGTCTGTCTATGAAGCAATTAGACTAAAAATCATCACTAGAGTGAACTGCTCACTCTGCTGGGCACACAGGCCCAACGGCCCTGTCCCGGCAACAGGTGCCACCGTGACCCATGACGACGCATCTGGTCCCACACTATTCTGGGTGTACTGTGAGGGTGTTTCCAGACAAGATTAGCATTTAAATCAGTGCACTGAGTAAAGCTGACTGCCCTCCCTGGTGTGGTGGGCCTTGTCCAATCAGTTGACAGCCTGGAAAGAAAAGGCTTTTCCACAAGCAGGGAATGCCTGCCTATGTGAGCTGGGACATCAGTCTTTTCTAACTTAGGACTTGAAATGGAAGCAGGGGTTCTTCCACGGTGCCGAGCCTGCCAGATTTCAGACCCCAGCGACACCCTCGGCTCCCCTGGGTCTCCAGCTTATTGATGGTAGATCTTGGGACTTTTCAGCCTATATTAACCGTGGGACCCAATTCCTTATGATAAATTCATCTAAAAAAACTGGTTCTATTTGTCTGGCGAACCCTGGCGCATACACAGTGGAAGCCAGCGATGGGCTGGAGCACCGGCGCTGCATGATCACAGCATTCCGCGGGAAGGGAGCCCCAGCCAGCAGGGCCAAATGGGACCCCGAGACGAAGATGGGACGGCGGCTACCAGGTCTCCACCTTGGTCCGGAGTAGAGGGACGAGGAAAGTGAGGCCAAAAGCAGCCCAGGCCTCTCAGGTGCGCCGGCAACCAGTGACCCGAGGAACCCCGGGTACACAGCCGAGGAACACGGGTTTCCGAACGAGCACGTACTGTCTCCCAGACACCTGCCACTCATCCCGTGTGCAATCTTCTGAGTTGGTTTACAAGATGCAAAGTAAATTCAGTCTGGTTATCTTATGGTCATACCCTGATAGGTTTTGCGTTTAATTAGCAAGCAATAATAAGCAGGACCAGGAACTCTAAGCAAATAATGAACTCCAAACAGTGACATGTATACTCAAGGGTTTAGGGGTAAAATGTGATAGTATCTGGCACTTACTTTAAAATGTATCAAAAAATAAGGTGGAATGATGGAGAGATGGCGGATGAACAGCTGTGTGATAATAAAGTGTTGCTGAGGGTTGTAGGATCTGGTGATGGTAAGTGGGTATTTGCTCCATAATCCCCTTTTTTTTTTTTTTTGGTAGATTTTTAAATTTTCATGCTAAAATACTGGAGAATAAAATAAATGTGCCCATTTATTTTATGGGCCCTGACCATCCCCTCTTTGACTCCCTCTCCCCCTTAGCCCCCAGCTTGACTGCTAGTGATGGTCTGGTTCTTTCCAAATCAGTCTTACAATCTCAGACCCCCTGGACTGCTCAAAGAACATGCGAGACTCTTGGAAATTTTGAAAGGAGAGTTCCCTGTTTTGCTTTAAAAGGTACAGCCCTTTGAAATAAAAACACTGCCTCCCATCTGTCTGCTTGGAGGGGCAGCACTCTCTAGATGTATAAGCTCTGCATGTGTTAGAAAAATCATTGTGCCCCTCATGGCTTTTGCTAACACAACACTGACTCGCTGAGCCTGGGCCCACCCTCATAACAGTCCAAGAAAGAGTCGGAGACCAGCATCGCCCGCCAGCCTGCAAGCAGGTAACCTCTGGGCGAACCCCTGGGCGGGACAAGCCATTTCCTCATGCAAATGTAAGGGCTGTGTTTTAGGACACTTTAAAAACTACAAGCATCCAGAACAGAGTCCGGCATGAGGGTGCCTCCAGACTGAAAGTGCCCACCTGAGTCACACAAACACTGGGTGTCCACACCAGGACGGGGGCCATGTTCGGAGTTACCTTCTAATGCCCGGGGCCCTGCTGGGAAGGCCAGCCCCTGAACAATACAAGGAGTGTGCACATGTTCACGCATTTTCCCTCATGCTCCCACTGCACCTTCTGCCTGACCCTGCACGGGTAGAGGAAGGGCCTGGCTGAGACGTCCTGGAGCAAGGCGCTCCCCAGACCCAAAGGGGCTTCTCACCTGCAGAAGACCCCCAGCTCACAGAGCCCTCCCCACAATGTTTCCAAACAGCCGCTGACCACGGGTCAGGAGAGGAGAACAGGATCAGGTTACAGACTGGGCAGGGGACCTGAGACGTGGAGGCAACTGTGTTAGACCCCTCAGGTGCTTTACTGTCATGGGCTTTAGGACCCTGCAGAACTTCAGTTCAGGGGCAGAGAGAGCCTCAACAAGAGAGAATTCCGTTATCCATGACAATTGAGAAAACACCACTGCTTCAGCCACACAAGGCAGGACGCAGACCTTTCAGAATAATTCGTATTTATTCCAAACAAGGCAGCTCGTAGGCTGCTCCCACCACTGGTCCCCAAGGTCAGTGTGGCCGTATTCAGAAAAAATTCCCAGCTCAAGACACCCCTGTTCCCCAAAATGGGGGAAATCATCTGAGCTGGCTAAGCGACCTCTCAGCTCAAGTGCTAGTGGGAAAACGCCCCGTCCTAGTCAGTGCCAGTGAATTCTCATCTGCCAACAGGAAGGCCACTTAAGAAGGCAAGCGGGAAACTCCTGGCACATGAGACAACAAACAGCAAACCCAAAAGATCCAACTGTCCTCGGCGCAGCGTGGGCTGGGCGGGGGCTCTCTTCCCCGGCGGTCCGCGGGCAGCCGCGGTGGCCCTCACGCAGGACAGCCGGCCCTCCACCAGCACGGCCCTCAGTCGTTCCTGAACCACCACATCTGAGGCTGCAGAGCCGGGGTTTTGGGTGATGGGTGTTCCCACCCGTGACTCTTGTCCAAAAGATTATCGTAAAGGCAACTAATATATGTCCTGCCACTTGCTAGTAGCTTCTGGTAAACGAAAACAAAATCAGAGGAGGAGACACGTCCAAACTCATTTCACCAGGCCAGAATGACCCCAATACCAAAACAAGGAGGCCACAAGGACAAAGAACTACAGGCCAGTATCCCTGATGATGGGGCACCTGGGTGGCTCAGTCGGTTTAGCGGCTGCTTTCGGCTCAGGTCGTGATCCCTGGGTCCTGGGATCGAGCCCCGCGTTGGGCTCCCTGCTCAGTGGAGAGCCTGCTTCTCCCTCTCCCTCTGCCTGCCGCTCTGCCTACTTGTGCTCTCTCTCCCTCCCTGTCAAATAAATAAAATCTTAAAAAAAAAAAAATATCCCTGATGAACGCAGATGCAAAAATCCTCAACAAAATACAAGCAGATCCCACTCAACAGTACATTAAAAGGATCACTGACAACAATCAAATGGGATTTATCCCAGGGATAAATGGTTCAACGTCCACAAATCAATGTAGTAACAGCACCTTAACAAAATGAAGGATAAAAATCGTATGTCCTAGGAACGCCTGGGTGGCTCAGTCGGTTAGAAGTGTCTGCCTTTGGCTCGGGTCATGGTCCTGGGGTCGAGTCCCGCATCAGGCTCTCTGCTCAGTGGGGAGCCTGCATCTCCCTCTGCCTGTTGCACTCTCTCTCTCTCTCTCTGACAAATGGATAAATGAAATCTTAAAAAAAAAAAAAATCGTATGTCCTCAATAGATGCAGAAAGAGCATTTGATACAATTCAGTATCTACTTATAATAAAAAACTCTCAACAAATGTCTAGAAGAACATTCCGCAACATAATAAAGGCCGTATATGAGAAAGCCCCACTAACACCATACTCAACGGGGAAAGGCTAAGAGCTTTCCCTCTAAGGTCAGAACAAGGCAGGATGCCCACCTTGCATCAAGTTGCAGGATACAGAATCAACATCCAGAACAGGACCAGGAACACCACCCACAGGCTCCAAGAATTCGGCCAGGTAATTGGCAGGTGGTCTCCCTCTCCCAGATGCACTTCCCACCGGTGCCCTCTGCCCTCTCTAGGAGCACCCACCCGTTTCTAGACCTCCCAGTGGTCTCCCCCTTCCTCAGGACGCCTTGTGTGTTCTTGGCCCCACCTGGCAGATGGACTCTGGAGGAGCCTTCCCATTAGACTACCTGTGCAGCCAGACACCCTGTCACCTATGCCCCAGCATTCAAAGCGGCCGACCCATCTCCTCACCAGTGGTGCGCAATGTCCCACCCTCTGGCACTCCACCAAACTCCCTGTATCTACCAGAACTATCTGGAGCACCACCAGAATTCTAGATGGGAACCTCAAGACCCAGAGCCCTGTGGTTACAGACAGTTACTATCAATTCACACACAAGGACATGTGTTAGCTAGGTCGTTAACACAACACATTCCCCCGAGATGCTCCCCACGCTTTAGAGACACGGACTACTAAGAGTATCAGGCAACAACATGCAGCCTGATAAAAAAAAAAAAAGGGCAAAAGTGACACAGCCGAAGAAGCTCATGTGGGGCCACAAAGCTCCTCAAAGGTTAGCTTTAGATGGGCTGACCTGCCTCTCCCTGGGACAGTGTCTTTGGCTTGAGGCTGCTTAGCCTAAGAGCAGAGAGACCAGGGAACCAGGGAACACGGGGTCTCAAGAGCTCCAGGAATAGGGCAAGTGGATAAGGGAGACAGAAACAGTGCCAGGTCCCAAGGTCCTCACACGCCAGTCATCACAGTGGACATTTCTGGAAGGTTGGGCTGGATGAGGCCCCTTTGCTGAATGACTGCTAACCGGGAGGGTGGGTCAAACTAGGACAAAATGTGCTCGAGGTAACTTCCAAGAGGGTTCAGGAAGAACCCAATTCATGCCTTCCGACTCCCCCTGACCCACCCGACCCCCTTGACAGATCAGCCAGCTCCTCACGCCTGCTTGTTCACACTCCCGATGAGCCCCGCGGTCACCGGTCTCCACTCCAGCAGTTCAGCTCTGGGCCTGATGACACGAACAAGGTGGGCACTGTCAAGAGCCGTGCCCAGTCCTTGCACACACCCAGAAGCAGGCTAACTTAGTCCACGCATCTCTGCACTGACGCCAGGATGGTCTCCACGGGACCAGCAAACACACTCCGGCTGCATGTCCACAGTCTGACGGGGGTTAGGAACGATCCCGTAAGAGCCTCTATTTCCTCTGCTCCCATAGGTTTTGTTCGAAATTGTGCATCTACGAGACTCAGGAGCAGGTCTGCTCCAGGCAGGCGACACAGACACATGGAGGGTTCAGAGGGGTGGGAGTAACGAGGGAGGGGTGCCGTGTGCTTCTAGGAACGTAAAAACGCCTTTTAGTGCAAGCAGGTATGTGTGATGTCTTCTTGACAGCAGACATTCACTTTCCACCTCAGCTCAACCTAACAGAGAGCGGAGATGTGTGCAATACGGCTCAGGGAAATTTCTAGACTCAAGTAATGCCAATCGGGAGGGGAATCCGGTTCTAAATAATCAAGTGCTTCTATTCACTTCTGCCCAGTGTGGGTCCACTGTATGATTTTTTTTTAATTCACATATGCTGTAATGATGTGACTAATGAAATCTAGAAACGAAACACATTTAATTTTGGAGAAGTGTTTTAAGGCTTCTACCCTGTCCTCTCCCCTCAGCCTCAATAAACAGCAAATACTAAAATGTGTACCAACAGGGGCGCCTGGATGGCTCAGTCGTTAAGCGTCTGCCTTCGGCTCAGGTCATGATCCCAGGGTCCTGGCGTTGAGCCCTACATCGGGCTCCCTGCTCCGCGGGAAGCCTGCTTCTCCCTCTGGCACTCCCCCTGCTTGTGTTCCCTCTCTGTCTTTCTATCAAATAAATAAAATCTTTAACAGAAAAAAAAAAAAAAAATGTGGCCTTGTTGGTACTACCCAAAAACCCCAAAGCTGCTGAGGAATCCCGGCCCATGTGTGCAGCCGACCCAGGGCCACGGCTCAGGTGTGGCCTTGGCTGTGGCCGAGCCCAGAAAACAGCCAAGGTAAGAAACAGCAAAAGCCAAGGAGGGCAGCTCGCTCTTAACACCCAAGCAGTCCTCGTGCCCGGAGTTAGAGGTCCCTCTCCATGCAGCTTCTCAGCCGTGCTCGCCCGCAAATGCCAAAGCCAGCAGGAGGTACGTACGGCAGGTGTAAACATCTCTGTACTCCATGTGCTCGTAATCGGGAAGAATTTTCATGAAACGTCCCGACTTCACGCGAGGGTTTATACCTGAACAGACACAGCAGGGAAAGGATAAAGATGGCTCTGCTTCCAGGACAGTATGAATAGTTCCCAGGACTCAACACCCTCCCTCCCTGACAACGGACACTTCCCATTACACACTCAGCCCCCAGAAAACTCAGGGTGCAAGCGTTTGCCAGGGGTGACGGGTCTTCCTTTAACCAATGGAGCCACACCAGAAACTCATAAAGGCAGGCAATCTTGGGACCCTCCTCTCTCAGTGGCCACAGATTAAGGGAGCACACAGAGGTGGGAGAGCCGAGGCTGTGGTTGGGGGATATCTGGGGGACCATTTAGAGAACCCCTGTGCCTGAGTCCAATCTCTCCCTTGCCTGGTGCACACCTGGCATTCTCCTCGATCTCTGCTGCGTGTGTGTTTTGTTTCTGATTAAGGGCGATGTTGGCCTACCTCCTAACTCAGGCCTCCTCCCTCCTGAACCTGTCTATGCCAGGAACCAACCTTGATTTTCCGCCACAACCCATTCCAGAAGCTAAGTAATTTTCTCCTCAATAAGGCCTTCAGAGCAAATTCACAAAAACACCGCTCCTGCATCGTGAACATGAAAACTGAAGCTGGCTCTACCCGGGGCAGATGCAACACTTCTGGACACTGAATAAGGTAATCATTCCCCGGAGTTTGCAACCATTTTTAAGGGGTCAAGATTCAGCGGTGAAAAGAAATCTCCAGATGTCCTCCTGCGCCTGCCCATGTCCCCAGCATTCCAGACTCGCAGGTAAGCCTGTCCCTTCTCCCTCTCCCACCCCCAGCTTACCCCCGGCCACACCATCTGCTGCTCACGGTTACTGCCCACCTGCCTGCCCACCTGTGCTCCACAGGACAGCGTAACTGAGCCGAGCTCCGTGGGGGCCTTATTCCCACATCTGCCCCCACACCTGGCAGGTGTCAGCACCTGCCTTCCTCCAGGTGCTGTTTGGAATGCTTACTCCTAAACTCCTGAAGAACTCTGCCTTCAAGTGGCTTTCAGGTGACACTGTCCAACGACCTAACAAATTCAAGGAGTCCGTTGATAAAAACTTGACATAGTGGATACTCCTAGAAACCAGCTGACCGTCCAAAAAAGCCAGAACACCTATGTTTTACGTGCACATACACAGAGATTGTTGTGGACGGAACACCAATGCTGAGAGCCAGCCTAAGTCCCTCCAATTCCAAGCTCTGGTTGGACTTAAGATACTGAGCTCTGGGCAAGCACGGAGGAACCAAGGGTGGAGCCAGGGCCATGTGGGCACCCACAGAATGGAGGGTGGGAGGCAGGGGGCAGGACTGGCGTTCTGCCTCTGGAATCTGGGCTTTGCAGGGTTCAGAGCAGCACTGTTCTGGCTGCGGAGAGGAGAAGACAGGAAGGGGTCAGGCTTTCTGGACATGTGGCCACCAGGGCCCCCTAGACCCACATCCCCTGGGACGGTGGAAGGTGGAGCGGAGCCAAGAGAAGAACGCAAGTCCAAGCACGCACAGGGAAGAAGGACCTGGTAGGTCCTGAGCAGCGAGCCTTGCACTGGGGTCCCAAAGACAGGGCTCAGGAGGCAACTGCCGAGCTGGGCGTGGTGGCTGGGGCAAGGATGAAGCCCAAAGCCTCAGGAGGGCAGGGAAAAGCGGGGAGCTGGGCATGGTAGGGCAGAGGGCTCCCAGAGGCAGGTGGTAGGTCAGAGGGCATGGCTGAGCCCCCATGAGCTGTGCTAGTTTGAGCAGGCTGGCTCCCCAGAGGAAGGTCCGTGAGGAACCTCCAGCCTGCTGACAGGAGAGCTCCCCAATGTGAGCGAATCCTAACTTGGAACACCAACCACCGCACAATCCCAAGCTGCCATGGATCTCAGTGTGGGGAGAAGCCTCTGACAGAGCAAGGAACTGACAGGATGGCAAAATCAGCCGCCTCCAAGGAGGGAGCACTGCCCATGTCTCCCCAAGAGTCGGCCCTACATGGAAACCCCATGCTCCCCTGTGGCCATGTGAAGGAGGGGCATCTCAGAGGGAGAACCCGAGTGACAGACCCACTAAGAAGAGGGACGCGGAGAGAGGCAGCGGCCGGCGTGCCCCATACCCTGGAGGGGCTGCCAGGGCTTCGGCTGGCTCTGAGAGACCCGCTTCCATCTCAGTCCTGAGTCCCGTGCAGACCGCGGCCAGCGCTCCCGGGTGAGGCATTTAGGAAGGAGCACCACCTGCTCTGCTTTCAATGGAGAACATTTCAAAAGAATGTGAAAAACCAAAATCTACCAAGATGGTTTTAAGATGAAACCTTAATGTGTTTTTATTTTTTTTTAAGATTTTGTTTGTTTATTTATTCATTTATTTAGAGAGAGCAAGCATGAGCAAAGGCAGAAGCAGACTCCCCGCTGAGCAGGGAGCCCAATGCGGGACTCGATCCCAGGACCCTGAGATCATGACCTGAGCCGAAGGCAGACACTTAACCAACTGAGCCATCCAAGCGTCCACTTAAGGTCCTTTTAAGAGCAGTGAACAGTCAACTTTAGGCCAGAGAGAACTGGTCACTGTCGTCTCTTACTCTGTTCTTTGATCCCCAGCCCTGGGGCGCTAACACGAGGCGGGCACCCAGGGGTGAACCCACAGGCTGCTCCCTGCGGGTCGGTGCTGGCCCGCAGCTCCTGGCTGGTGTCAGTGTGAACAGAGATCTTCACAGCCTCACGCTAAGGGGCACCGAGGAAAGACATCTGGGGCTGGGGGGACGCAGAGCACTCAGACAGGGTGTGTCACTGGTGACTCTGGAAAGCAAAGGAGGGGAGAACAGGAAATGGGGGCTGGGGGGCTCAACATGGGGACGCAAGGTTCCGGGGTAGACGGAGCCCCAGAAGGCGGAGCCTGATGTGGGGCTGCAGGCAGGTGGCCAAGGACGCCCGGGGAGCGGCCACACTTCCCAGTGAAGCTGCTGTCCACGTGACCCTCGGGCTGTGGGCCCAGATCCAGGGAAGGGGACACCTCTGGAAGCACCCCAGGGTTGTTCCCAACACAGCCACATTTCTCAGATCTAAGGGTTCTCCACGCCTAATAGAAGACACCATTATCTGTGATGGGCTGAAAAATAAGGATGACACCCCCAAAGATGGAGAAAAGACCCCCCAGGTCAGGGCTGCCGCTCCCAGCGCCGTCCGTGGAGCACCAGCTACGTACGACTCTCAGAGAGTGTCCGGGAGGGGACTGTGGGCTGTGGGTCACACTCTTCACACTCCTATCAAGGGTGCTCACTCTGCATCTGCATCTGGAACGAAGGGGACCGTGGCCGGCAACAGGTTCACTTACGCTTGGCATAGACGTCTCTACACGACACACCCGTGATGTCCAGCTTCCGCAGGTTCTCGCAAACGCCATACTCTGCAACAAGAAACATCTGCTGGAGATCACAGGCAAGAAGTCACAAGGCTGCAGAACAGACAGACTGAGCGCGGGGAGGGAAGGTGCGCGCTGAAGCCTTGGCCCTGTCTTCCAAGGCGGAGTCTGACCCTCCCTGTTCCACACTTGGTCGGCACCCACACTCACTGGTGAAGCCATTATTCTGCTTAGACCACACTTGACAAAGCAACAATCCACGCTGTCTATCCTGATAAACTCTAGAAGCCTAATTGCACAAACCCCAAATGAGACAATCCCCAGTGGCCTGGAAACAGCACGTTCCCATGGAAATGAGATCGTCCTTGGTGTCAGGGTCACACGAAGGCCTGCTGAACCTGCACTGTGGCTCACCATACCACCAGTTCTATTAAACAAAGCCACGGCCATGAGGGGAGACCCCGGTGAGAGCCTGGACGAGGGCCTGGAAGGAGGAGCTGTGCCACATGCCTTTGGCACCAGGCCCCCAGACCCCAGCCAGCGATGGAGACCCTGGATGCCCTCCCTGCCTCCCCATCCCCGTCCTCGCCTGGCACAGCGAGGCTGTGCAAGGAAAGCACCGTACAGAACGAATCACCACGAATCCAGAACTGCCGGGAGGCAAGAGCCTGCCTGGTACCCACCTCTGTGCGGGCCAGGCACCACTGTATTCGGCCCTGCTAGCAGGCCTGAGAGAGCTGCTACCGTCTCATCCATTTCGGCGAGGAGAAAACATGCACAGAGAGGCCCGGGGCCTGCATAAAGGAGCACAGCTGGTGGTGCAGGACCCAGAGCCGAAGCCTGGATGGGGCGCCTCATAGTGGTGAGCAGAGCCCGGGCAGGAAGAAGCGTGCTCAGCACCCCCGCTGCCCAAGTCCTCACAGAGTCCCCACCAGGACTCTCTGTGTCATCCCGGGTACAGTCATTCAGCTGGGGCATCACGGACAGCCACCTCTGTGGCCAGCACTATGCGCCCATCACAGGAAGGGACGCCAAGGCTGGGCAAGGTTGGCAGCTCAGC
This sequence comes from Phoca vitulina, assembly GCF_004348235.1. NCBI lineage: Eukaryota > Metazoa > Chordata > Mammalia > Carnivora > Phocidae > Phoca > Phoca vitulina. Next base: position 2,095,156 of record NW_022589759.1, on the reverse strand, counting down.
AGTCCGTCTGAAACATGGACTCAGGCAGTGTGGCCAGTACTGGCCAAGTGCCATCCCCTCATCATGTCACTCCTGATGGGGTCTGGTCTGGTCTGTTCAACAGAATGGATGATATCGGCCCAAACGCTTCTACGAACTGATAGGATTCCAATAGTGCACAAAGCAAAGCTCCAGATGCACAGAGGGGAGAAGGTATTTAGGGCAAGGCAGCTACTCGGCAATGTCCCTCCCGACAGGGCCTGCCCAGGGGAGCCCCGCTTTTCCCTACCTCCTCTGCTGATGAACAGACATGAAGTTAAAGACTCCTCTAAGATGTAAATCACGGCCTTGCTCACTATCAGGCAAAAAAATAAAAAGCATATGTTTTATCCTGCTGCCAAGAAGAATGTGGACTCCATTCTGGAGGATAATGCAAGTCTTAGGAGCCTATGAGGACAGACAGATGAAATATGCTGTCCATGCATCCCGGGCAGGGACACAGCAACACCCGCGTGCAACGGGGTCCCCAGCATCTCAGAGACCACAGCGTGTCCAAACCCCTGCTCTCCCCGTGCACCAGCTGAATGGCCCACCCTCACCCTGGTGGGCAGAACACACTGACGACCGGTCTACCCCACTCTCAATATAAACGCTATATAAAACTCTCTTCACCATCTCCTGCTGGCTCCATGATGCCCATGATGGCCAAGTGGCTCCTCCTGAAAACCCGGTCAGCGGTCACTACTTTGGCTCTCCGTACACACACTTTGGCTTTCTCCTGTGCAAACAATGCACTTCAAAATTGTTACCGCGTAACAGGATCGGCGTGTCCGTTTGTTTCCTGGGTGGTTTTGAAAGGACAGCTCCGTTTCTCGGTTCCAGCATGCTACCGGTGCTTACAATAACAGACAAGGATGAGTCTCTTCCTGCCCCGGAGACAAAGTGGGGTGACCGCAGGGGGCAGGGGTCTTCTCCTTTGTAATGTGTGTAGTGCTGCGGGCAAGACACTGTGACTCTCGGTGCCAATGGTTAGACTCAGGGCACAGCCCTGAAAATGCATTCAGGTACGTTCCTGTGGCTGACGGCCCCGGAGGTCCACAGCCAGGCCTCTCTGACACATTGGTACTGCTGCTTAGGTGTTTCTCCGGGCCCAGGCTGTGAAGGCTGGTGACCTGGCTTATGATTTTTGAATCAGAGTCCAACGCACACTCCAACCTGACAGAAACAATGCTTCTGAATGGCTCCCAGGGTTTTAGCCAGGATGGCCACCTCATCATAAATTTCTGCACATTGGGCACCTGGGTGGCTCAGTCGTTAAGCGTCTGCCTTCGGCTCAGGTCATGATCCCGGGGTCCTGGGATCGAGCCCCGCATCGGGCTCCCTGCTCCGCGGGGAGGTCTGCTTCTCCCTCTCCCTCTGCCCCTCCCCACTGTTCGTGATCTCTCTCTCTCTCATTCTTTCTCTCAAACAAATAAATTTCTGCACGCTGTGTCAAGAAATGGCATTGCGCATATGGCACAGGATATGAAGTCGCACAAGCAGATAAAGCATCCACAAAAACACTATGAACAATCAGAAGAAAAGCAAAATTAGGATGTAGTGCTAATAAATAGAGCAATCCTTGGTGGGTTTTTCTTAATGTTCCCAAAAGGTCATAATAAATCCCCCAAGGCAGAATAATGTTATTCTGACCCAATCATTCCTACAAGAATTGTCTGGTATTTTCCACCTGATGGGAAAATCTTTTTTTTTAAAGAGGGGCTAAGAACAATGCCACATCCTCTGATTGTTCTACAAACGTTCCCATAAGTCATCAAGGGAAACTGCCCTTAAAATAGCTTGAAGGCCTGTGTACTCACCAGCACCGTGTATCCTTCCTTCCAGAAAAACCACCCAGTGTGAACTCCACCCTTTGGCACAGGTCCTGTCCCCGCTGACTGCAAGCGAGTACACCACCCATGCCGCCTACAGATGCTTCTCAATCCGACACTGATTTGGTGGTACCGGCTGTCGATTCAAAGAACTTCCTTGATGGGGCGTCCAGCTAGCTCATTCGGTGGAGCATGTGACTCCTAATCTCAGGGTCGTGAGTTCAGGCCCCAGGATGGGTGTAGAGATTAAGTAATAAAAACTTCAAAAAAAATTTCCTTGCTAATCTTTTATATAAAGGAGCTTAAGCAATTCTTTTTTGAAAGTATTTACTCCAAAGATAGCAAAAACAAAACAAAACAAAAAGCTGGGAAGGGAGAAACATGGGTCAGCCGGACTTGAGGGAATTTATAAAATGAAATGGTCATGCTGTGGAGACCAGTATGGGGACACAGAATCACCCTATGACCCAGCTGTCATTCTACTTATGGGTACAGCCCCCAAAGCACTGAAAGCCGGGGCTCAGATACTTCTACACCCGGGCTCACTGCAGCACTCCTCACAATATCCAAGAGATGGAAGCAACCCAAGTGTCCGCGGGCAGATGAGCGCATCAACACCACATGGTCCATCCACTCGCTGGAATGTTATTCAGCCTTCAAAAGGAAGTAAACTCTGTCACCTGCTGCAGTATGGATGATCTTTAGGGACATCATGCTCAGGGAAATAAGCCAGTCCCCAAAAAAACAAATATACCGTATGATTGCACTTCCATGACGTACCTGGACAGTCAGACTCCCAGAGACAGACAGGATGGTGGCTGCTGGATGGAGGGAGGGCGGCTGGTGTGTAAGGGGACAGAGCTGCAGGTGCGAAAGATGAACAAGGGCTGGAGGCGGCCAGGGGCAGGGGGCGGGGGGCGGGGGGGGTGTTTGCACAACAATGTGAACGTACTGAACTACTGAACGCCACAGAGCTGTACAATTAGAAATAGTCCAAATGGCAATTTTTGTTGTATGTATATGTTACCATAATAAAAAAATTAAATTGCCACTTCAAATACTCCAATCAGAAAATTTCCAAAAAGCTATTTGAAAAATGTTTTGCTAGGAGGGAAGAACAGCCTAGTACTTTGGCAGAGTCAAGTCAACACGTAAGCAGCAGCCTCCTGTGACCTGCCCGGGGCTGCCAAGCGCTCTACACTCTTTCCTGTCTGACGAGCTCAGGGCCGCGTGATGGACTTTACCAAAAACGTCCTGTCCCCACAGCACATTTCTGAACATGCACTAACTCTGGTCAGTCTCTAGAGTAGGAGGTTAGAGGTGTTCTCTCTCTCCCCCCCCCGGCTGCAGGAGAACCCCGGAGACACAGCTCTGCTTCTCGAGGCCCCTTCCCCGAGGACAAGGTGGAGATTCAGGGACATGGTAGCCGTGGCAGTCGGGGCTGAGATGCGCACGCACTTCGGAGCAGAATGTGACAAAGAAAGTGAGCGCCATTCTTCGGGGCACTGTGTCGGTACCGGGAGGCCGCCACAGCGGGGACCTCGTCTCATTCTCCCGGTCAATGCCACGAGGAGGGAGCTCTGCCAGGCTGGACAGGCGCGGCACTAAGACACCACCTGCAGAGGCTGGGGGCAGACGAGATCCATCTGGAAAGGGGGGGTTCTCTCCCCGCCCTGAAGGCAGCTGGGTGGCGGAGAAGGGAGTCCACAAGAGTCTTAGGTATGGAGAGAGGCTCCAGCGCAGACTATTCACCTGTGGGGCCGCCAGCAGAGATGTGCCTGGAAGTGCAGGTGGCGGGGGTGGGGGGTACCAGGAGGCCACTGCACCACTAGGTAAGTCAGAGGCAGGAGGAGAGGACAGTGTGACCCAGACGTGGTACCAGGCAAGCAGGAGGGAGCGAGAGAAGAAGGGCTGGAGTGTGCACCAGAGGCTTCTTTCCTACCTGCTGTGCACACACACAGTTCTCTAAATAAAACTAAAAGGCAGTTTGATCAGAAAAATTGATTTTTGTTTGCACTAAATTAGGGGATAATTATACTCCTTAATAAAATATGGTTCACACTTTTACTTCTGAGGCTAAAAAAGAAGTCAAAGGCAGGGGCGGGGGCTGGTGGGGAAGGGGACCTCCACCAGGCGGGATGGAGGGGCCAGGCAACCAGTCCCCAGGCTTCCCGGCACAGCCACTGGGTGCCAAAACCCAAGAATGCCCTCCAACAACAGAGCACTGACTTAAACCCCTGGGCTTCTCCAGCACACTGCTCTACTTAGCTATTACTGTAACTGCATGAAATGCCTTTTTTTTTTTTTAAATAATGTAGCAGATCTGGAAAAACGCTCTGCAGCCACCTCATCTTAGGATGGAAGAATGTATAACTCAGAACCTGGACACAGCCCACAGGTGTCTCCTACTAAACACCTGGACTATTTGGGAGGCTTAACAGTTCCCCAGGGTGGCTGAAACCGCCTACAAGATTAATGTGACTTGTTCTCAACGAATTCAGGCCACGTGAAGAGAAACAGCCTCCGTGCCAATGGACACCGTGAGAAGCGCACTCTTCCAGCAGGAGGACTCTGACCCCAGTCCAGCTCCCATGACAGGCACCTGCTGGCCAAGGGAGACCCATTCCGGCTGAGGCCCATCTGTCACCCTGAGACGCCCACCCTTCCTGAGTGTCCCACTGTCCCGCCGCCCATGTAGGAGACCAGGACAGAAGCCTGTGAGCCTGACTCTGCCATCATCTCGCCCTGGACGTTGTCTAGTAATTTCCGACACTTCCCGGCTCCTCCACTAATGCCCCACAGCAGGCCTGGCCGGCTCGGGTCCACCAGCCTCTCCATCGCCACCGGGTGGACAGCGATGGTATCGGTGGCAAAGGATGCTGACTCATGTGCTCCAAACCCTGCCCGTCTCGGGAAAGGGCCTTCGTTTTCGAGAGGAGACTTGTTCCTCTGCAAATTCCCAAAGACACCCTTGTGTTTGCACGCCCTTTCCAGCCAGAAAGACAAACCCAGAGCCTCAAATGCATTACGTAATCACTTTATGAAAACAGTGACAACAGCAGTGCCTGGTCCTCTAACAACTAATCGGTTCTTTCTGGCAAGGTACCACCGTCTGTCCAATTAAATATGGCCGGGGGACATCTTTACTTGATGCTCTCTGGGTACCAGGTTCACTTTCCAGCTTACTTTTTTAAGGTTGAAATAAAGGAAATCTGAAAAATGCTCCCCTACGAGGCACCACTGTCCTTTTCCCTTTCCTGCTTTGCTGAGGGAAAGGAAGAGGTTTCTCCATAAAGCAGCATAGGAGATTCAACTTGAAAAAACAGAACTGCAGTCCCTTAAGTGGCGAAGCAGAAGAAAAAGATAAAGGTTTTCCTCCAAGTTCTGAGATCCTGCTCCATGTACAGGAGGGGGGCTGGTTTCCCCTCTCGTGGTTAAGACGTGTTACTACCTGAACAGTTTATCTATCTACCTGCCAACGTGCCCACCCTACCATCAAAACCAGTGGGCTCAGCAAGGATCCGCTTTACCGGAATCATAAAAATCCCTGAAGCCAACCTTAAAACGAACAACTTGCCCAGTTCACCTCTTCCCAAGACGACCCTCCAATTTTAGTTGTATTTAACAAAAGCCACATTTCTCATTTTTTGCACAGCATTTTCTTCTGCTTGCAAAAACAGAATTAAATACTGGTTTTTAATTCCCCATTTCTGTCATAAAAATCATACATTATTGGAAAAGGATTATTCCTAATTATGATGGAATTTAAACCCACTTTAGACTTAAAAAAACAAATCAAAATATTATACAAATATCATTCTATGTGTCAAAAAAATTTACCATCAAGGGAAGAAATGGGCAAATTATATATTATAAATTCAAAACCAGACACCGACAGGTACTGAGCTGAATAATATGAAATCCTTGTGTCTGAGTATTTAAAGCTCAGTGTGGAAAGAGAAAATACACGTATGAGCATTTCCTTTGTTTCTAATTTTGTTTTTTGTTATTATTTGAGTATTTTGATTTAGAACTACAGTCTGAATGTACACTTCAAAATTCACCGAGTAAATGGTGAAGTATTAACGAAGAAAAGCCTTGTCAGGGTCAAAAGCAAAATAACGCACTTGGCTTCTACCCTCAGAAGTCTGAGAAATGATGACTTATTTATAGCCCCACATGCAAGTAACTGCAGGAGGCCGGCAGCCAAAGGAGTGATGCATCAAAAAAAGTGTTTACCCTCACCCTGGCCTGCGCCTGCCCTGGGGGCTGGGCTTGGTTCGGTTTGTTTCCTGTAAAAGGATAAATATCACCTAGTTGTTTTGTGCTTGCCCCTAAGTCAGGAGCATGGACTTGGCTTCTCACTAGCAACCTTCTTCCGCCTGCCTAGAGAAATACCACTAGAAAATATTTAACCCAACAGCTCCAGTATGCAGCAAAAGACCAAACTTCTATAAAAATAACTGATTTATTGTTACGACACTGGAAATTGTGAGCTTCTCACCAAACATTATAAATATAGCTACCTCGTTTTTAAGTTTCTAGCGCTACCCCCCACCCCCACAAACTCATCCTATCATTTTAGGAAGGGCTCTTAAACACACATGCATTGTCTGCCCCCTGAAAGTCAATCATGGCCCCAAATTCTTTGAAGCAATAAAACACAGGTGTGTGCTATTCTCTTTCCGACTCCCATTTTTGTTGCTTGTTTTCTGTTCTGGAAAATCCAATCATCAAAAGACAGAAAGCAAACATGTAAACATGCAAATTCACTTATTAGTCTCACTCATCCTCCCAAGACACTAAAAAATGGAGCCACCATTATACCCATCAGAGCTGGACCAGACCCAGAGGTTCCATTCCAGGACCGCTGAGGGGCTAAGACAACTCACCTCCTCAACCAGCCTGAGATCCGGCCTCCTGCCCACCAAGGCTGGGAGGGCTTTGGTTTTTACCTAAATGGACTTGGGGCTTTGGCAGTATGAACACTCACCTTAACCAAATGTCTAGTTCAGGAAAGATGAACTTTGAAAGCTAAGAGAACTAAGATCAGACCCATCCCATACCTGACTGTTCTTATATATATAATGAGACTAACTCTATGAGACATCTATGAATACCATATGGGATTGCCAGCCATCCAATTTTTGACATAGATAAGCTGGAAATTAAGGCTACCAGAACGATCTAGTGAAACTGAAGACCTAGCGACCATCTTCCTGACCTTCAGATGAAAATCATTACTTAAACCCAAAATACGTAAGTTCAATTAACACTGTAACTTTCACAAAAGTCATTACAAATGAAGTTAAATAGCATTATCACTATAGACTATTAAAGAAATGTCTTGAAATGTATTAAACAGAAATCTATCCAGACTAAATAAATAAAACCCACAAATCAGTAAGAAAAAAAAAAATAGGGTAGAAAGTGGGCAAGGAGTAAGGATAAGCAAATAAGAAAAATCCAAACCGCCAATAATGTTATTTTCCAAGTGTGCATCCTCATCGGTTATCGAAAACATGCAAATTAAAATAATTAAACGTGAATCATTCAAAGTAGAATTTGGCACATACTGGATTAAATGGGGTAACTCGGAGCAGCCGGACCAGAAATGACAACTGCTTTGTGGTGAGACGGTGCGTACTGAACACTGGCATGTCACCTTCTGTGACTCACCTGCTCACGCTTTAATGTCAGGAGGGGAAGCAGCGAAAATTCACAGCCGTAGTAAAATTCACTGGGCAGTACTGAGTGAAACTGCAGGGCTCACGGCCCACCGCCCCCCACCCCAGCAGCACTACTTCTGCATGTATTCTATCTGCATTCAACAGACATGGAGATTGTTCACTGTACACTGTATATAACTAAATAAATACATAAATAAAAATAAGAGAAGGAACAAAACATGGTCTCTTCAAATTATGAACCACCACACAGCATTTAAAAAGACTGAACCAGACTTAAATGTATTCACACAGAACTTAAAAACACAAATTCAAAAGGGGAAAAAGCAGATGTACAAGACTTACAGTATGATACATTTCTAAAAATTAAACCATCACAAAATGTTTTATTTGGGGACACACAAAAGCATATGTATACACAAGTAAATTAAACCCACGACAGAGGCTGCTTCTTAGAATAAGAAGGGCAGTGCTGATCAGAAGTGAGTATCAGCTGAGACGTTTTCCTTAAAAAAAGGTAGAGGAGGGGCGCCTGGGTGGCTCAGTCAGTTAAGCGTCTGACTTTGGCTCAGGTCATGATCCTGGGGTCCTGGGATGGAGTCCCACATGGGGCTCCTCGCTCAGTGGCAGTCTGCTTCTCCCTCTGCCTCTACCCCTGCTCGTGCTCTCTCTCTCATATAAATAAAATCTTTAAAAACATAAAAAACCTAAAAATGTTAAAAATTTAAAAGGTAAAGGAATCAAAAGCAAACATAACAAAAGAATTAACAGTTATTTATTGGGGGTGACTAGGAAAATGCCTCTTTTACCATTTTTGTCTTTCTTTCTTTTCTTTCTTTTTTTAAATTTCTTTCCTAGCATGTCTGCCTTCCTTGGTGGAGAAGATGCCTTGCTTCTAATGTCACATTGACTCTTGCCCCAGGAAAGCGGAACTGAGAAGTGCCCCAGCAGGCAAGGACTGCAGTCCTGCGTCTGTCCCCAACTTCCTCCTACACCTTCATCAGGGCTTCCTGCACTTCCATCAGCAACTCTAAAGAATTCACCCTGAACTCTAACCCCAGTGAGTTTTAATCCATACCATACCTTCAAGTTTTTTTGATTACATAAATGTTGTTACTCTGTTTCTACAGTTGAACTAGATGAGTTCCAGTTCCCCAGAGACAAACCCACCAGAAACCACCACACAGGTCTGGCTGACCGATGGAGAAACTTCTCAAAGCACAATGGAACACCTGTGAAGAATCTGGGTCTTACAGGTATACAAAAAGCAAAACAAAGCAAATGAAAAGGTAGAGTTCACAAAGAATGTGGAACTTTCTTTACCTCTATTTTAAAACGTCAAAAGAAATGCACTTGCCACATATATGACAAAAGGTTAATACTGCTAATATTCAAAGAGGTCTCACAAATTTGTAAGACAAAAACAGATGCTTTAAGAGACATAAACAAAAACGCACAAATAAGGAATCACAAGAGATGAAATAAAATGGCCAAAATGCCTCACAGTAGAACAATACCATTTAGGGGGTGAGAGCTTCATGTGCAAGATCTTATTTAACCCCCAAAGTGACCCTACAGGAGCAGCACTTCCCAAAAATACTTGGGAAGGTGAAGCATGTCCAAGATCTCAAAGCACATAAACTGAGCCTGGCCTGCTGACTAAAACTCCGGACTCTTGACCATTGAGCTTCACTGCAGAGATAAGATGACTGATGCCCTTGTTGGGGAGCATCCGAGGAAAGCGGCCTTCTCACGCACCCTCTCTGGGGATGCAATTTCCAACAGCTGGGCAATGGGCATCTACACCATCAGTGTGCTTACCCTATTACCCACAACCCTGCTCCCAGAGGAAGTGCACCCTAAGAAAATAATCTCAGAAGTCCTAGAAGGCACAAGTAAACAGCACAAATTTCTACAAAACTGCACAAAGGCAGCCTTGACAGCATTGTTGATGACAAGAAAAAACTGCAAACTCAAAAGTCAGTTGGTAAGGGCCTAACTGGTCTGGTGGCAGATGTATGCAGTGGAATCCCAAAAGCTTTTTCATACTAAACTGTCTGGGGAAGAATATATATGGTATGATCCCGTTTAAGTAAAAATGTGTACAGGACTCTACATGGGCATATGGAGACGTGTTCCAAAATTTTAAGAGTGGGTTATCTTTGATTGCAGGGGTCTCTGATGATTTTTACTTTCCTCCTGCTGCTGTTCTGCATTGTTTGGATTTGTTTCCCAGCTATTCTTTTTACCAAAATAGGAGACCTCATGGAACACCTGGGATCTATCAACGTTTAAACGTAGAGAGCCTTGAACTCTGGACTAAGTATAAACCTTTCCTCCTGGGATTTGTTACAAAACTACTCACCACCCTCACTACTGCCACCAGCATCCCCGACAGGGAACTCAACCCTCTCCGGCCGTGCCCGGCTCCACCGGCCCCTCAGGAGCCCCTCCACAATCCCGGGCTCCCTAACCACTCCACTCCCCTAACCGTTCCGCTCTCCTCAGCTCCGCCTCCCGAGGCCTGAGGACAGACGAGGATGCCCACATGCGTCAGCTCACTCCCCGGCCTCAACCCAGCCCCAGCCCCAGGGCAGTCACAGCCCAGTCTCCGCGGCTGGGGACCCCCACCCCTCTCAGAGCTCCCCCAGAGCGGGCAGAGCGCGCGGCTCCGCTGCGCAGCCGGGACCCCACCTCTCCCAGACCCCGCGCCCCGGACTTGTGGGAGAGGCCCCCGGAATCACCGCCCCCCCGCCCGGCCGGGACCGTCCCCCTGAGGCCCCCGACCTGAGGCCGGGCCCCTTCCGGAGCCCTGGGGCACCCCCGCCCGCCCGGACCCCCGCCCTGCGCGCTCACCCTCCCGGCAGCGCCGCCTCCAGATGGTGTCGGTGTGCAGGATGCGCCGGAACTTGGTGCAGACCTGGGCCAGGCTGGGCAGGTCGGTGCCGGGGAGCGAGGCGAAGATTTCCACCAGAAGCTCCGGCGGCAGCTCCAGCAGCGAGCAGCGCGGGGGCGACTGGGGGCCCGCGCCCCGGCCGCCCAGCGCCCCGGACAGAGCCGCCGCGCCCGCCTCGATGCGCTCCTCCTCCGGGTCCGTGTCCGGCTCGCTGTCAGCCGCCGCAGTCTCGGCCGGGCCCCGGCGCTGCTGGCGGCGCCGGCATCCCCGCGACGGGCCCACACCGCAGAGGCGAGCGCACACCGCCATGCCGGCGCGAGGGACGGCCGCCGCGCCGCCGCCGCCCATGCGCACGCGCCGCCGGAGAGCCGAGCCCCGCCCCTGGGAGCAGGGCGGGGAGCGCCGGGCCCGCCCAGGAGCCTCAGGCCACGCCCCCGCGCCTCTCGGCCCCGCCCACCACGAGGGACTAGGACCGGCCCGCAGCGGGGTGAGCCTATGGGCTTTCCGCGGCCCAGCCACCACCTGACGCCTTCGGGTCTCAGGCCCGGGGTCCCGCGCCTGGACGGAGCACGGGAAAAGAATGCTGCTTAAAATGGTACGATGGCAGCCCCTTCCCGACCGTGGACGTGCGCGAGGGCCCAACTCTCCAGCTCCAGAGTATGGACTGACGCCCTCCCCACTGCGCTAACCGAGGTCGCCGCGCCGTGGGACGCAGGCCGGCGTGACCGCCGCTGCCAGGACGGCCCGAGGAGCCCCGGAGGTTGTCCCCCGGGAGCCCCCCCGGGACGGCCTGAGGATCCCACCGGAAGTTCTCCCCTCCTTCACACCCCCAAGACGGCCCGAGAACCACCCCCGAGGATCCCCCCCCAGAATGCCCCGGAGGACCCCCTGGAGGTTCCCTCCCAGAACAGTCCCAAGGAGCCCCCTCCCCAAAGTCCCTCCCCCGAATCCCCAGCACCCCTCCGGAGAATGTCCCAAGACTACCACCACGGCTCCAAGGACTGCCCCAGGATGGTGTCCAGGACCGCATAAGGCGTGATTAGGTGGCCAGTGGAGCGATGCAAACTTCTCTAGCATTCCGAACCACGGAAGCCAAATAGAACCCTGACATATGGATATCAGACCCCTTTCTTTTATCTAAAATCTGACATTCACTCAGTTCCACCCTTACTGCAATGAAAGGAAAAATCTTGCTAGCTGACGGATCAAAACACCAGCTCCCGCCTTGTCCATACTAGTGTTGTGGTTCTGCCCTAGTTACCTTGTTTACTGTGCCCGGGGCACGTGTGTTCTAGAAGGTGGGGCCCAACTGGAGAAATGTGTAAAGCCATCTCGTGACTGTGGCTTACCTTAAATAGCTCACAACAACAAGAAACTGTAGTTAATTAGTTGTTTCCAGAGAGTCAGGCCCCTGACTGTGGGTGTGGTTACAGGAACCGCTCTACAACACAGCCCTGAAGCGCTGGAGGAATTGCCCAGAGTCTAAAGGGAAGCCTAGAATGCCCTGGCCAGCTCAGTGTTTCTGGGCAAGGGTGATCTTGCTAATCAGATAGAAAATGAATGACCCTGCCAGTTCCCACAAATTCCTCACTATTCACTACCGCCTCTGTAGGGAGGTCTCAAGGTGGGAGAGAGGGAATCCGGTAATCGGGGAAGCGAATCTTCTAACAAAAATAACAAAATGGTATGTCCTAAATTAAATCTTGACCCACTTAGGTCCACACAATTGAAAAACAACAGCTAACTGACCTCGCTGCCCCAGCCGGCTTTTCAGTCCAGCCTCCATGCTGGTTTCACAACTCTCCTGCAGATAGTAACACATGAGCAAAATCAGACTCATTGTGGCACTCACCTATTTAAAGGTATTTAATGGCCCCACTGACTCTTTATCACATCACACATAATTGCCCAGTCTAGCCTCCTGGCCATCTCTCCAGAGGAGCCACCTGATAATCCAAAGGTCATCCATCAGCCTAGTCACATCTCTTGACTTTGCTCAAGCGGTCTCCTCTGCCAGGAAGACCCATCTCCTCACTCCGTGCCATTAAAGAGCCAACCCCCTTCCTCCTTGTCCCCAAATAGCATCTCCAAGGAAGGATGTTCCCCTTTTCACAGCACCATCACATCGTTTTATTATAAACACTTGCTGCCTTTGTACCAATCTCCCTAGATGTATCTCTTGTCATGTGATAGATATGCTAACACACATCGTGCAGTCAATGAGTGTTTACTGACTCAATGTTGAATGAAAAAAAAAAAAAACTGGCTAAAAGACTAAAAAGTGAGAAACATGAACCAAACAGATTTAGAGAAGCCTGGTGGATCAGCATTATAATCCAAGCTGGGAAGTATTTCAGCAAGCAAAAATGCCTGAACTAATGTGATAAATTTTTGCAGAATGCCCAACTAGCCTATGTGCTATGTTCTGCATGGATCCATAGGTTCTAAAATATAATCCTTGCCCCTGTTACATTTTTGTTTTCTTTTGTTTTGTTTCTAAATCTGTCTACCCCCCAGTAGGCAATTTTCTCCCAGAGGAGCTTAGACTTGTATTCATGTACAAAATAATTTGGTTAAATTTTTGTCAGAAGAATGGTTAAACTATTCTTTTTTTTTTTTTAAGATTCTATTTATTCATGAGAGGGAGAGAGAGAGAGAGAGAGCACAAGCAAGGGGAGGGGCAGAGGGAGAGGGAGAAGCAGGCTCCCCAGGCAAGCAGGGAGCTGGACTCAGGGCTTGACCCCAGGACCCTGGGATCTGGATCACAACCTGAGTTGAAGGCAGATGCTTAACCGCCACCCAGACTTCCCAAAATGGTTAAACTATTCTGTTTATAGTTTGGATTATGCAACTATCCAACAGTTAGGAAGACCTATCTATATCCGTATATCCTTGAGGGCAGGAATAACAGAAGGCGGTGTACAATAACCCACCCCAGGATGTGGAAGGATTGAATTAGTGCTAACCAGAATAGAAAGAAACATAGCTGTGGGAGCATGGGTAACCCCTGTTGTCAGGAAGGAACCCAAGGGGAAAGGTCTCAGGTAGCAGATAATTATTACACACTGAATCCTGAAAGCTTTGTGTGTCCTGAATGCTTTTATAGTCCCTTATATATAACGTATCCCATACAAAGAACACTAAAGAGGGTATGGTTGACAAAAGAGATCATTTGTTTCAACGCTAGATGAGACTATAATAATGAACTCTTTGTTATGGAGAACCGATAACATCTAAGGAGATAAGCAAATTACAGGGCAGGATATTTTTCTGTTGGTTCCCCGGAAGTCCCAGAAACTAGTATTTCTTGGACCTGAGTAAACTGTTAACTTTACCCATTCTAGTTCTCACAGTCCATATGTGAAAAGTGGCATCTTACCCACTGCTCAGAGGAAACAGCCAAGGTAATGGAAAAAAAGAAAAATATTCAAAGGCCAAACAAGAGGGCCCATAGACTCCCAAGAGATGCCTCCCTTAACAGTCCCATATATGGGCAAAAAAAGGAAGAAAAAGGGAAAAAAAGCAATCCTTGAGAATTTGCTTAGAATTAAACAAACAAAAAAACCTGTGGAACGCCAAAATAGCTGCTCATGCTCATTTCAGAAATAATGTTAGATTATGTGAGTGATTTGTGATGGCTTTCCCGCATGCGCTCGCTTGCAGATTTCTGAAGTTGTCCACCAGACACAGCCTCACGGCGAGAGGAAGCGCTGAAAAACGGTGCCACTCCCAGCTGCTGATCGTACCTCCGAGGAGCAAGCGAAGACACTCCTAAACACTGTAACCTATTGAGGGTCAACTTCAAAATCCTCCTGACTAAATCCTTTCTGAGAATAGTGCCTGCGGCTGCTCTTGAGCAATACTTGTTTGTTTACTTGTTCCAAAGAGCAAAGAGATGACACAGGAATGATAGGACAGCAGGCCAATAGTTGCCCAGACATCCTCGGGGCTGGAATATCTCTTCCAATCAGAAAGAGGAGAGGTGGGACAGGCCAGGCCGGCCTGGGGACCTGAACAACTTCTTGGTTTGACTTGTCCTCCATGTTGTGTGTGGCAAAAACAATGTGTCCTGCACTGCAGGTTAATGTTTCATGCCTCATTTAACAGATTCTTAGAAATAGCTAGACAGTATGATTTACAACCATGTCACGTTACTAATGCTGGGGGCGTCATGTTCAATTTTTAGTGGTTACCTTATTTTCTTCACAATTATGATCATTTCATATTATGGAAAAGGGAAGAGGGTCGAGTTATTTAAAACACCACCTGGCTTTCAAGAGTAATAGTTTGATAGTTTAAAGGCACCATGAGATTCCTGGAGAAAACATTTAATAAATTTGAAAGATGTGTTCTTGCTTTTCTACTTTATATGGATTATTTTAAGGAACAGTAATATTTGTTATTCACTTAAAAATAAATCATGCTATGCTTATATTAACTAGCTTAAAATAATTCATGAATATTAATTTGCCACTCTGAAAATTGTTCACTACCTCAGACTTCTATTAAACTGCAATCTGAGGGCACATGAAATTTTTCTAAGTTACTTCTTTGTATGTTAATATAAGTTAATAAATTTTAGATATAATTTATATATTATGAATATGCTATTCTTACATGGAGATTATCCTTATGAGACACCTTTACATGCCCACAGCCTTGGATGATTTCCTGAGAAACACATAGGGAGATGTGGTTTTATTTTATTTTATTTTATTTTTTTTAAGATTTTATTTATTCATTTGAGACACAGAGAGAGAGAGAGCATGAGCAGTGGGAGAGGCAGAAGCAGGCTTCTCGCTGACCCAGAAGCCCGATGTGGGGCTCGATCCCAGGACCCCAGGATCATGACCTGAGCCGAAGGCAGACGCCCAACCATCTGAGCCACCCAGGCACCCCAGGAGGTGTGGTTTTAGATGCAAGTAGGAATTCAAGGTTAGGGGAAGATTTTGGCAGTCACTGTTAATGTGGACTTCAGTACTTGAAAATCACAGTGATCCTGTCCCATCACTAGCACAGCCCTTGAAGCCTATCCCTCTGTGGCTGTGAACCCAATGCCTGGGGTAATTTGGTAAAGCTTTATGGATGCCTAAGGGACTAGGGAAATATGAAACTCTCCTTCCCTTCCCCCAACCTCCATATGCCAGATAATTGATTTTTTTTTTCCCTCTTGCATTTGGAACAGTTGTCCAGCAAGAGAACAAAAAGTCCATTTCTTACAAAATAGCAATTAAGCCAAGAACGCAGCTCACCAATCAATACTTAATATCAAAAAAAAAAAAAAAAAAAAACTCCAGAAAAGAAAGCGGCAAACAGTCCACAGTTTTGTTTTGTTTTGTTTAGGTTTATTGATTTATTTTAGAGAAAGAGAGAAAGAGCGGGGGGTGCTAGAGCAGAGGAAGCTGAGGCAGAGGGAGAGAGAATCAGAGAATCTCAAGCAGACTTCCTGCTTAGGGAGTCTGACACTGGATCTCACAACCAGAAGATCATGACCTGAGACAAAATCAGGAGTCCCCCAGCCAACCGACTGAACCACCCAGGTGCCCCCACACTCTCTTTTAAGACTTCAACCCTGATTATTTTGTTTGGCAGAAGGTAGTCCGTAACAAGCACTGAATGAAAAATTTTTTTCCAATTTTCACAGAATAAATACAAAGCAACCAAGATGGTACACTTGGAGCTTGAAGCTTTCCTTTGGAACTTTGAAACCAGAGAGAATGTTTAAGTGCTGTTGATTCAGAGCTTTTTCAAGTTAAATAACAGTTACAAAGAGGGGAGAACACCTGACAGAAAGTGACACATGCACAATGCACTGTTGTCTAGTAAACAGCAGGATGAAGAGCTACAGCTAACATCATTGTTCTGGTCTGGGAGAGTAATTATACAAGGATCTGCAACATGTTTGGCTTCTCTGTAAGGAAAGAAATCCCAGCTACGTTGAAACCACTCTGAGGAATATATTTTAGCATGTTTTGTATGTTTGCCTAATAATGTATACAGCACAATCCAATTACTCTATCAAACGATCCTATAAGAAAGGCTTCCACAAACAGAGGGGTAAGAGGTCGGGAGCTATGGTAACGTTTCAAAGTATTAGGTATTACAAAGCAGCCCAGCCTAGGACTGCAGCGCTGTCCACCCAGGTGCACGTCCAGTAGACGTGGGGACGTGCGGTAAACGAACGGTCTGCAGTCTGCAGGCTCCTCTCCAAGCACCTGGCACCCTCCAATGTTACTGCCCGTTCACAGAGAACTCTGAGGCTCGGGAGGATGCTCGGCGGCGGGGAGCCCGAGGGGTGTGAGCGGGAGGCCGCCAGGCCGCAACTCCCCGGGGCCACATGGGCTCAGTTCCCTAAACACACAGCAGCGACAGGTACCCACTCTAGACGAGCAACCGGCAGCCCCCAGACCCGTGGCGCTGCGGCGGGAGCACGCAACGACTGTATTTTCGGGCCGGAGCTTTCTCGGCCATCGGCACACGGAGGCGGCACACAAGCGACGCGGGGTCAGCAAGAGGAGCTGGACCACGCGGGACTTCGGCGCGGGAGGCGCACCCACCCTCCCGCGGCCGCGCCTGGACCTCTGCACCCGATCCGGCCCGACCCGCGCGCCCGCGCACCGCGGGGTCTTCTCTGCGCACGCGCGCGGCCCCGCTTCCGCCACGCCCGCCATGGCGGCGGCGGCAAACGGCCTTGGCCCCGCCCCCCGGGACGCCGCGCCGGTCACCTGACGCAGCTGCGGGCTGAAGAGACACAAGGGAAGTCGCTGTCGCCACAGTCGAGGAGCTTCTGCTGCCGCCGCCACCGCCTGCAGCAGCCGGGACCCTCCGCCTCACCGCCTCCGCTTCGCCGCCCGCGCCATGCCGTCTGAGAAGACCTTCAAGCAGCGCCGCACCTTCGGTGGGTGCCGCGGCGTGGGGGGGTGGTGCGCGCGCCGGAGGAGGGGCTGAAGCGGCGACCCAGGGCGGCTGGGGTCGGCGACGGCCGGGGCGAGGGCCGACGGCGGGCTGAGGGGGGAACGGGGTTTCATGTGGGGCTGGACGGGGTGGGACCCAGGAGGGTCGGAGGCGGGGACCTAAGGTGGCCGGGGATGGCGACGGCGGACCGGGGGGAGGGCTGAGGGGCCGGGGGCCGACGGCGTTGTGGAGTCGGGGGGTGGGGAGGGTCGGGTTGACCGAGGGCTGAGGGGACCGGTGTCGGGGCCGGGGGTGGCCTGAGGGGTTGAGGGGGCCGGGGCCTGAGAGGGGTCGGACCCTGGAAGTCCCCTCCCTCGGTCGGCCGGGTCTCGGGCGAGGGCGGCCGTCCGTCCGCTCCGGGTCGGGGCCGGGGCCTCAGCGGGGTGGGACCCTGGGAGCCCCCCGCCAACACCGCCCCGGCTGTGTCGCGGGCGATGGCGGTCGTCCGCCGAGGGGGTGGGGGTCAGGGCCGGCGCGCGGTCCGACCCAGGAAGGCCCGCCACCCCCACCGCGGCCGGGTCGCCGTCGAGGGCGCCTGTCCGTCCAGGGCGCGCCGCGGCGGAGCTGCTGAATCACCGTTTTGGTCCCCCGCAGCCGTGGCCCGGTTGTGTGCTGGGTTCTCGATCAGCCCTGCAGTCCGGGGGTCGCTGCCCCTCCGGAGAGCAGACCCGCGTGACAAGGGTGCGGTGGGGGAGGCCGGCCCGCAGGCCAGGCTGTGACAGGTCTTTGAAGTGATGACACTTGTCTGCAAGTGAATCATCCCCAGGTGAGTCGCCTCGGTCCCACGTGGTCGCTTACAAACGTCCGTACCTTGCTGGAGAGGAGGAGTGTGGAGGAGCCCCGAGGTGCAGCTTTGTACGCATCCCTGCGCCCTCCAGTGTAGACCGGGTGTGGCGGCGCGTCTGGATCCTGTTTGCTGCAGGAGAGCTGGGGTCCGGGGCTTTTCTTTTTGGCTTGCCGTTGCATTCATCCTTCTCCTCCAGCAGTGAATCACTCCTTCCCAGTTCAGGCTAGAAACCCGACTTGGGTTTCCTCGCATTTGGTGAAACTGAAAGTAACCTTATCACAATATTTACTCCACCAGAAAAATGAAGATAAGGAGGTGACTGGTGTTCCCTGGAAGCAAGAAAACCCTGCACTAACAGCGTGTGGGTGGGGGTGTTTGTAGCAGCTCGGGGGGTTCCCTGAGGTCGTCGTCTTTAGGGTCTCGGGCAGCAGCACTGCACTCCTTTTGTTTGGGTGCCTGAAGTCCACAGAGTTGAGCGTTCACACAGCTTGGACGTGGTGGTGCAGATCTCGTTACTGGTAATTATTTGACTGCTTGGGCCTGAGAAGCTGCCAAGCATACCTTTTCAGGCTCTTGGGGCAGTTTGTTATTTAGCAACACTTGGATGTGCGTTTTGCTGGAAATTTTCTCTTTAATGACCTCTGTGAACTCTCAATATTTAGCTTTTATTCAGCCCTGAGAGCAGCATCTGAAGCAGATTTCCTCATGTATCTGGCTTCTGTCTTCACTGACTCTTGCATTTTAAAGTTAACTGAGGGGCGCCTGGCTGGCTTAGTGGATGGAGCATATGACTCTTGATTGAGTTCAAGCTCTTGATCTTGGGATTGTGAGTTCCAGCCCGACATTGAACGTGGAGCCTACTTTAAAAAAACACACACACAATAGAAGTTAACTGGGGACATTTGTGTGGGAAAGATGCTTCTTTTCTCATGACTGAAACTATAGTTATTTTCCTTTTGCTTAGAGTATTTTTAAGTTATTCTAGAAAAATCTCTGAGAAGTAGGTGGTAAGAGTAGGAAAAGTGATGAGATTAACGTATTCTAATTCACGGAACCTGCGGCCCTGAGGGTGAACCAGGGGGGTAAACCAGGAATGCCCCCATTTTTTTTCCCTGTTAGTACATCTTATAAATACTGTTTGTGGGCTTGCCCCATAGCTCACCTTTACTCCCCCCCCCCTTTTTTTTAAAGATTTTATTTATTTGACAGTGAGAGAGCACAAGCAGGGGGAGCAGCAGAGGGAGAGGGAGAAGCAGGCTTCCCGCTGAGCAGGGAGCCCAATGCAGGGCTCCATCCCAGGACCCTGAGATCATGACCTGAGCCAGAGGCAGATGCTTAACCGACTGAGCCACCCACGCGCCCCCCTTACCCCCTTTAAAAAGATCTCTTTAATAGTCATTTTGCAGAAAAAAGATCAAATATCATTTAATGGCTACTACCTTTCCTTGCTCCACTGCTGACAATTTTCACTGATTTGTAGCCCAGTAAATGAGGGAAATCAATTCTTTGGAAAGAACCCCTTCTGTAGAACCTAAGAGCAGCCCCACTTAGCTTGAGCAGTTCTTTCTCTTTCCAAGTGAATGAGTTTAGCTTAATTCAGAATTGAATATAACTCTGCTTATATCTTCTAAGATTGAGAGGGTTGAAGTGGACCTTGGGGCTCACCCAAAACAGCCCCTTCTTTTTGTAGCTGAAGAAACTGGGTGGGGCCCAGAGAGGTGAAGATCATGGTCCACCTAGTGGTAGAGTCTAGACTTGCACTTTATCTTCTCCCTGCCCTGTCTTTTCCCAGCCTCCAGTAGGTAGCCATCATTTTCAGTACATGAGATGGGCCAACACTAAGTCAAAAGGCATAGTGTGTCTTTGCAGGTCTGTGGAAAAATTTTATGAACTTCCAGAGTTGTGTTTGAGCAAATAATTCTGGATTTGGTATGCTCAAATGTAATAATTTTGCTTCAGCTTCTGGGATTGCCCAAGTTTATTTAATGACACTGTTCTGCTGTGATTTAGTGGTGAGTAGATTTAAGCTTCTCCATTAATATCAAAAAAGTTAGCATGTCTTGGGGGAAGTTTATGTGTTGGTCTAGGATAAATAGCTCCACCTACTCTAATAGGTAGACTGTAGAGCAAGGTTTATGCCAAAACGTCAGTAGCACTCCATGAACTGAAGCTGTGTTGTTACTCATTGAGTTGGGTATTATTTTTATGATTTATAGACAGATGGGGGCAATATTATGCTTCCATTTCACTCAGTTAAATAAAGTTATACTTTAAATACCCCAGGGAATCTCGAAGCAACTTTGCAAATGATATGTTGGTAAAAATAAGACACCTTGACTCCCTTCCTCTATTCTTATGTTTGTAAGTCTTATAAGGGTTCTTAGAGACAGGAGAAAAGGAATCTGGGAAGTATATCTTGATACGCATTTGGAAGAGTGTTTTATTTCCATTTTACAACTTTAATTTGTTTATTAACCATCTTCTGTGTGCAAGGCTGAGCCCTTGGTAAATACAAAGATGATAGAAGCGGGTCCCTGGCTGCCAGGGGCACTCCTTTGAGGAAGACAAATAATAAACAGGTCATTACAACATTTAAAAAAAAATACTTAAGTAAAAGAATTGCTCATATGTGCCTTTGATTTGTGTTGGTACTAATGTTTTTGTTAAATATACTGTTAGTCTCTGAAAATAGCTGTCTACTCAGAAGAGTGAGGCACAGGGGCGCCTGGGTGGCTCAGTCGTTGAGCGTCTGCCTTCGGCTCAGGTCATGATCCCAGGGTCCTGGGTTCGAGCCCCGCATCGGGCTCCCTGCTCGGCGGGAAGCCTGCTTCTCCCTCTCCCACTCCCCCTGCTTGTGTTCCCTCTCTCGCTGTGTCTCTCTCTGTCAAAGAAATAAAGTCTTAAAAAAAAAAAAAAAGAGTGAGGCCCAGGCATATACCGTATTCGCTCAGTCGCTCCAGGCTTACCACTGGGTTTTCGCTGCAGCTGGCCAAGATAGTCATGACACTTCTATGAGACTTTCTGCCTTTAATAAAAATAATGATTTTTGTCTTTTTTGGACCGTATTTTGGGGATAAATCAAGATAAACTTTTGATACTATAGTATAGAAATTATAGTTTCAGATTTGAAGCCTCACATTTAAGCCTATTTTGTTTTTTTCATTTTCCACTTGCCAAAACAAACCTATTTCCTTATATTAAAAAACTCCCCCTTCGTCTGAATGTTTCCACTTAACGTTCAGGTTTATTAGGATAAGCTTTTTTTTTTAATTTGTGAGAGAGAGAATGTTAAGCAGACTCTGCGCTGAGCACAGAGCCTGACTGACACGGGGCTCAATCTCACCACCCTGAGATCGCGACCAGACTGGAAATCAAGAGTCCAGATGCTTAACCGACTAGCCACCCAGGCACCCCCAGTTAGGATACGCTTTTAAATGTGAAGCATATTCCAGGATATATTAAAGAATTATCCTTCATTTGCTAGAGTGAATTAATTGTGATTTCCTCTAACCTCTGAAATAATCTTCCCTGACAAAATGGAGGTTTTTGTTGTGAAGAGGGTTGAGAGGTAAATCTAGATGGTAGAGCACCTTTTCCTGGGGTAGGACAGACATAGAGACAGGTCTCAAAGCTGAGAGAAACATTGAAGGGGAATCAGTGACACTCTCAGAAATAGAGAAGGATTTGAAGGATGATGCCTGGGAAAAAATCCTCCTCCTCCTGTGTTTCCTTTACTCTCCGTATTCTACTAATTAACTGCTTCACTCTGGACCCTAGATGTGTGGGTTTTCCACATATCAAGCAATTCAGCTGGCTGTCCTAGAATTGAAAAAAAAAATTTATTTATTTTTTGAGTAATCTCTACACCCAATGTGGGGCTTGAACTCACAACCCTGAGATCGAGTTGAATGCTCAACCGACTGATGCCTCTCCTACAGTTTAACTCAATTCTAATTGTTTACCTGGTGATAGCCTCAGATCCAACAGGTTGAGTTCAGCCCCACAATATTGCCCCTCCTCACTCACCATTCCAAACACTAATTGCAAGTGCAGTTTGTTACTTGTGCTTTTTACCAACTGGCTATAGATCAGAGGTTCCTATGACCCCCTCATGTTTAATTAAATTGCTGGAGTGGCTCACAGGAAAACTGTTTATTTGCTAGATTACTGGCTTATTACAAAGAATATTCAAGCATACAAATGAACATCCTGATGAAAAGCACATAGGGTAAGGTCGGGAAGAGTCCTGAGCACAGGAGCTTCAGTCCCTGTGGAGTTTGGTATGTGCCACTCTCCCAGCACCTGGAAGCCCTAAACCCCATCCTTTTGATGGAGTTTTCATTACATGGGCATGACTGGTTAAATCATTGGCCATCGGTGATTAGGTCGTCCTCCAAGCCCCTTTCCCCTCCCTGGTGATTGGGGTGGGTCTGAACATTTCAAACCCCAAGTCACTGTTCTTTCTCCCTGGCAACCAGTCCCCATCCTTAGGAGCTTTCCAAAAGTCACTGCATTAACATAAACTCAGATATGGTTGATTGGGGTTTGCTATGAATAACAAGAGATGGCCCTTATCAGTACAACTTTTTTTTTTTAGTACCACTCTTATCATTTAGAAAATTCCAGTGGTTTTGGAAGCTCTGCCAGGACCAAGTACATATTTTTTGTTAATAATCACTATATTATAGACCACTAGGCTAAGCTTATTATTAACAATAACTAAATTTTATCTCTATTTTCTCGTACTGAATAGGAATGCGCGCTGCTAGGAATCCCTGAGTTTGCAGTCTTCTTCTATAGCAGATATGTTAGTAATTTTATCTTAGAAGCTGATTTAGAAATGTTGGGTGGGAAAATAGAAATAGAACCTATATGTTCATATTTGAACATGGGAATTAGTCATTTTTATAAGGAATGATACTGAGTGGTTTTTTTTAGATCCAAAAAAATAGGCAATGGTAGAATATATTCACATAGATCATAGCATCTTTTTTCTGAAGCCACCAGGACTTCCAGGAAGTCCATGACATTGATCATTCATATAAGTGATTATATTGAGAGGAATACAGAGATACTCTCTAAAAAAAGTATTCAACAGTAGACATTGTGCTTTAAACTTTTTGGATGGGGGGTGGGAGGAGGCAGGCACTGAACAAAACTTTTTTTTTTTTTTTTAATTTTGATAGTGTATATTTTTTTCATTATTATTATGTTGTGTTAATCACCATACATTACATCATTAGTTTTTGATGTAGTGTTCCATGATTCATTGTTTGCGTATAACACCCTGTGCTCCATTCAATACGTGCCCTCTTTAATACCCATCACCAGGCTAACCCATCTGCCCACTCCCCTCCCCTCTAGAACCCTCAGTTTGTTTTTCAGAGTCCATTGTCTCTCATGGTTCATCTCCCCCTTGATTCCCCCCCTTCATTCTTCCCCTCCTATCCTCTTTTTTTTTTTTTAACATATAATGTATTATTTGTTTAAAACTTTTTTTTTTTTTAATCAGAGAGAGAGAGCACAAGCACGGGGAGCAGCAGGCTCCCTGCTAAGCAAGGAGCCTGCTGCGGGACTCAATCCCAGGGTTCTGGGATCCTGACCCGACCTGAAGGCAGACGCTTAAAGGACTGAGCCACCCAGGCGTCCCTGAGCAAAACTATTTAAAAGTCAAATAGGGCATTTTCCCCGCCCCATATCTCTTTTGGGCAGTTTCTTTTCCATTAAGCACTGTATCATTGAAAAGCAGGAAGTAATAAGAGAAACTTGCATTGAAGAGCCTATGGCTTATCTGAGATTCCTATACCAGCTTAAACTTCGAAATATTCACAAAAATTGACCGGTTCTGGGAGTCATTGGAGGAAAGATTGGTAATGCCATGCAGTTAATTTGCTGTTTACATTTGACTGTAAGCCTGGGGTCCCAAACCCTTGAAACTAGAAATTCTGTACTCTTGGTCTTGTGTCACCCTACCTGCGAGAGCGGTGTAAGTGCACGTTGGTTTACGTGGAAATTGCGTTTGACGTGACGTATCAACTTGTGCCAGGGGTGGCTCCTCTCCGTTCTAGGGAAGATGACCTCACTGCTCTGGTCTGTCACAGCTAGGGATGGTGAATTTAGATACAGAAACCACCAGTAAAAGTGCAGGAAAGAAGCTGCATTTTGGCCCTTAATAATGCCTATGTCTCTTCCTTTTCGTTGCAGAGCAAAGAGTAGAAGATGTCCGACTTATCCGAGAGCAGCATCCTACCAAAATCCCAGTAGGTAGTCTCTGGCACCTACGTTTCAGTCGTTAACAGTGTGCGCAGAAGAGAGCATTGCTGAAGTACTTTAGTGCGTGTGTGTGTGTGTGACTGTGTGTGACTATGTGACAGGTTTCTACAGAGCTCCTCAGACGAGTAACCCCAGTGTCAACTTCATGACCTAGAATTGAGGTATTTTAATATACGGTTCTTTGATCTAAGCACATTCTGTTTCCTCCTGAGTCTGAGTTTGCTGCCTTAATGTTACACACTTCACAAGTCAAATGTATTTACTTGGGGGGAAAGGGATAGAGGGGCTAGAACTGTTCGTATTTTACAGTGGAAGGAAGCGTCCACTCTCTGCTAAAGGAAGGAGTACTGCAGTAGGAAAATCAGCTCTCAGGATTGAAATGTGACTGTACATTCCAGGCTTTTTTTTGATGCCCCAGAGAAGTCTGTTCTATTTGGCTGCTCTGCAGGAGATGGAGGAAAGACATTGCTCTTTCTTGTCACGTGTAGGTGCCTCAGATGCTTTTTGCCGTGCCCAGGCAGCAATACCCTGTACCCCGAATCCTTTGCTGGCAGACCCTAAAAAGGTTTCTGCTGAGGCACCAGGTCTAGGGAGAAGTGGTTAAGAGGAACTTCTGGTTTCAGATAGAGGCTGAGTTCAGGCCTTAGGTTCAAGGTTACTGAGTGATGTTGAGCTAGTTACTAAAATTCTGAAAGGGGCTGCCACATCCTTATCTGTAAAATGGGAAGAGAATCCCATCCCATGTAGTAGTTGGAAAGATTTGCCTAGTTCTGTATACATGGTTGTTATCTCCTACAAATGCTACACACCAGACACTCCACTGTTAAAAATTCTGTAGAAGCTTTCATGTTTGGCTTTCTGATGTGTCCCCTCAGACTAAACTGAGGGGAAAGAGAAAAGGTCCAGGGGGTTGGGGCTGTAAGGTACACAGAAAAGATAAGATGGGTCTGCCCAGCAGTTTCCCAACTATAGGATTCGACAGTAAAAGACACAGTCTCTGTTTTCCTTGGACTGCTTAGAAATTTCAGTCTGTCCTTATATTTGGGGTCAACATGTGGCCCCGGGGATTTCCTTAATTTTAAGGTTTTCTTCACTTTTTGGTGCTAGCTATTGGAAACGAATAGCCCAGCAGTCTGCCAGGATTTGTTCTGCAGCCTCCCTTTGAAAACATGAATATCTGCGTACATTAGCAGTCCTCTTTTCTGCTAGCAGTTCCAGGGTTTTTGCAGAAATCACATACTCATACTTCCACATAGGTGCTTGTGGCTCCTAAACAAGTTTACAAGCGTTCCTTATTGGGGATAGCATGGATGGACAGGCAGCTTGCTGGCTCTCCAGTCCCCGTTCTCCACTCCCCAAGGACGGCTTTTTCTTCCTTCGCTCCTGTCTATAACACTGCTGTCTAGATGGCAGCACTCGAGAAGGCACTTTTCAGGTCTAGCCAAATGACTTACTCATGACTTACGCGTCTTCTCTCCCAAATTAAAAAAGTACAGGAAAAAGAAAAAAATAACTGAAAAGTCAACCAGTCATTTATAGGGGATTGTTTTCATGAAGATCAACAGCACTGGAGAGTCAGGGACACCTGAGAGGAGGAGGGAGTTCCCAAGGCCATGCTGTCCTGTGTCCCCAGGCTGCT
This sequence comes from Phoca vitulina, assembly GCF_004348235.1. Lineage (NCBI taxonomy): Eukaryota > Metazoa > Chordata > Mammalia > Carnivora > Phocidae > Phoca > Phoca vitulina. The sequence continues at coordinate 2,069,070 of NW_022589759.1, read as the reverse complement.
GTTGTGTCTTCCTTTAATGAAGAGGGTCTAAGGTCAGGAGATTTTCTTCTCATTCTGACTGCTTCTGCCTCTTCCTGAACTAGGAATTTAAGATTTTTTTTTTTTTTTTAAAGATTTTATTTATTCATTTGAAAGGGAGAGACACAGAGAGCACAAGCAGGGGGAGAGGCAGAGGGAGAAGCAGGCTCCCTGCTCGGCAGGAAGCCTGCTTCTCCCTCTCCCACTCCCCCTGCTTGTGTTCCCTCTCTCGCTGTGTCTCTCTCTGTCAAATAAATAAAATCTCTGGAAAAAAAAAAAAAAAGATTTCTGTATTGCCTCTGATCTCTGCTGCTAGTCAAACCCAGGCAAAAGTAGTCTTATCTACTGATTCTCCCTTGTGGCTACTGTGTTCTGAACACATCCGATGGATAAAAGTCCTTGATCTTAATAAGGAAGGGAATAGCAGTTTGATTTGGCCTTACACAGAACCCATGTGGGTCCCATATATAGTGGAACAATGTACAGATAAGTATCTTCCCCTTTTCTAGAGAGAGAAACATTATGCAAAGATTTCCATTCCTCTCTCTCCATTCCTGTCTCTCAACTTCTCGTCGTCGTGGCAGGGTAGAGAGTTGCTTTACCTGGAGAAGAGTGTCTGTGGTACTCAGAAGATGATGAGGCACAGGCAGTCAGCACTCTGGCCAGCTTTTGTGGTGGCTTCAAACTAGGGGAGAAATTGTCCTCTGTGGAAAGGAAGCATGGCAAGGAGCTAATGAATTTATTTCGGTTCATGATGTGGAACTATTTTTGTTCCCTGCATAGTGCAAGATTGACTCTTAAAACTCATTAAAGAAATATAAGGAGTATTTTGTCAAAATGAAAGAATCTTTGAGTCTTTCTGCGCAAAATTTGTCTCCAGAGCCAGCTGATCATTGTCTCTACTTATCAGATATTTACTTAGGACTTTTTCCACATCAAGTAGAGAAACCAGTCTAGTATGAAAAAGACATTTGAGTATATTACCGTAATTAAGATCTCACACATTTCAGAGGAAATAGTGGTATTGCAATTGACATAGATTCAGAGCTTACGCTCTAAGCTGGTACCTAGCATCTGCTCTTTTCTGACTAGTTAGTATATTTTCATGGTTCCAAATAACAAAAAGAATATATAGCAAACTTCTTTCACCACCCTGCTCACCTCCCTGGAGGCAGCCAATTTGTCTTGTGTACTATATTCTGTAAGGGATAGAGTCTAAGCTAATAAATGATCACTATTCACAGGAGATCTATGGGGAAACTAACAAATGTGCTGTTTCTATTTCAAACCCCGTTTTGGTATGTGCCAGTTACAACATAGAAAGTATTTCATCTCTTCATTGTTAACAGTTATTTTAAAATCTCTCGTCTGGCTGCTCTTCTAGGTGATAATAGAACGGTACAAGGGTGAGAAGCAACTTCCTGTCCTGGACAAAACCAAATTCCTTGTACCTGATCATGTCAACATGAGTGAGCTCATCAAGATCATTAGGTATTTAATCACCTTTTTTTTTTCTATTTCTTTGGGTAACTGCTCATTCTGTATTAGACTTACAGATAAATCTTTAGTTGATTAACATCTGTGCAAGCTTAATAAAACCTAGAGATGTTTCCTTCCTTCCTGAGTTCTTTTTCTTATCTGCTGGGCTTCCTGTCCCTCAGATTCTTTCATCATAACATCTAGTGTAGACGTTGTCTCTCTCTTAACGATTTTATTTATTTGACAGAGAGAGAGAGCGCGCACAAGTAGGCAGAGCGGCAGGCAAAGAGAGGGAGAAGCAGGCTCCCTGCTGAGCAGAGAGCCTGATGCGGGGCTTGATCCCGGGACCCTGGGATCATGAGCCGAGCCGAAGGCAGATGCTTAACTGACTGGGCCACCCAGCCTCCCCTAGATGTCTCTTAATGAGAAAAGTTTACAAGTTTTGTATGGCAAAATTAGTAAAAAATAATGTAGACTTGGTAAAATGGTAATAAATAGTTTGTAAATTATAGTTTGAACTATTTCATTAGACACTAATGGCTATTCAGAGAGCATACTAATTTAAAACTGGCCTGGGGAATACAGTAATAATAATCTACTAAGAATTACCACTAATATCAGTCATGAATGTAATCCTAGGACATGTCCTATGCTTTATGAGAAGTTTTAGGAGAGTCCTCATCGGTAGGCACACACATTATTTTGCCAGAAGCAGCATTCAAAAAAGCTTTATACTTTTCTGTCAATGGGGGTGGGTGATATTTCTCCATGTCCCCTGCATATTGATGTGTTGGTGTCTCTTTCAATAGGAGACGCTTACAACTCAACGCTAATCAAGCCTTCTTCCTGCTAGTGAATGGACACAGCATGGTGAGTGTGTCCACGCCGATTTCTGAAGTGTATGAAAGTGAGAAGGACGAAGACGGATTCCTGTATATGGTGTACGCTTCTCAGGAGACATTTGGAATGAAACTGTCTGTGTAAGACTAGAAAAATGCATCTGTTCTTGAATTTTTTTAAAACCTTACCAAGGAGAAAAAAAGGGATATTACCAACTGAGATTGATGAGTTCATCCAATCACAGATCATCAAAACAGTAGTGTTCCTGCCTAGGAGTTTTAGGAAGTTGTTTTGTACTGTAAGCAGAAAAACTGAGCTCCAAATGAGCACATTCAGCTTTGGGAAACTACATTATTTAACCTAGGCTGTTTTGTTTTCAAATTTAGAAGTTTAAGAATAAAATACTTTGCATTCTAAGTTGCCAATAGCATAGACCTTCACGTTATTTTAATGCTCCTTCCCTATTAGGAACCTGCAATTTAAGCATTCAGAGACATTCTTTACGAGGTTCACTGAACTAGCCAACTTTTTGTAGAAGGTTTTCTATTCAACTGGGGAAATACCTGTAAGAGGATCTTTAAGTATAAGTTGTCAAGCATAGTCGTCCCCCCCCCCCCCCCCATTTGCTATAATCGTTGGCAAAAAGCTGGGAAAATGGGGGTAGGAAAACTCTGAACTGCTGCCCAAGGTTCCTGCTCCTCGTGTACGTGTACTGTGAGCCCGTGATCTCGCAGCGCTGGCGAGTTCTTGTTTGCTTCTCTAGACAGTAACAGAAAAGCACCACGGCTCAGTAAGAACCTTGAATAATTTAAAATTTTGGTCTAGTTTCTCAAAGGGCCCAGAGAAAGAACGTGTGACATTTCTCCTGGTTTGTATATTCTCTAAGAAGTCAAACTGCTGTCCGCTTTGGTAAAGAAACAAGCTGTCCTATCCGTTTCATTCCTTAACTAACTACAGTGCTAGAAACTACAGAACACGGAAACTAAAGCATTAAAATTCAGATGCACTCCCTCTGCCTTTTGGGCTAAAGCTGTAGATGATCCATGTTTTATGTTAAGTGTGTGACTCTTATTAAAAAGTTACATTTTTAAGAGTATTTCAGTTGTCAATGTAGGTCAGCCAACCATCAAAGTTCCTCCACTCCCGAGTGCATGTCAGTTGTGAAGAAAACAGTAGCAAAAGGAGACCTAATGCTCTTCACAGATACTAATGTCAGAAGTTAAACATTTTCCGAGTTCACCTAGAATAACCAATGCTTCCTGCTACCTGCATGGGGTTCACTATTTACTGTTTTTGTGGGAGCAGCACAGAAGGATCACAGACCCCTTCGGGCTGTACTGCGGCAGGTCACGATTTCCCTTTGTGTACTTAGATGTGTGTGGTGTACCTGTTAGTGGAAGTTACTTATTAACGGAGGGGGGGGCGCGGTAGTACTGCATACGGGCGCTTGACCCCTGACCTTCCGACTCCTTCCCGCTGCATGCATCTGTCCACATGGCTAACTTTTAATGTGTGTTTTTACATAATGTAAATTCTTAATTGGCCTGTCTTGTTTAGATTGTATACATCATTATATCTGACATTCTTGTAACTACTGTGTGATCAGTAAGATTCCTAGAAGAAATTCTGCTTTTTAAAAAAAGTACCATGCAGAGAGGGGTGACTTCTAATCCCACATTAGTGGGTGGTCACTAGGATCTCTAAACCAAGTACATTTTTAATGAACTAAGGTGAATAAAGGCACAACTAAAAACTCATGAAGCTCAGTTTAATGGATCAGTATTTGATACTTGGCAATGCTGTATACTGTCTACCATCCCAAGCCGGGTGGTGGTGGCAGTGGGGGAGGGGGGACAGAGAGGCACCCATCTCTGAAGGTCTCTGCCTTGTCCCAGGCACCTTCCTTACCTTGGTCAAGGTTCTGCCAGCTGGTCTTGTCTTTGCACCAGTAAATTCTCCTGGGAACTAAAAGGCATAGCACAAAGAGGATGGATGGATGTGAGACCTGGGTGTCTGTGGGAATAAACACTTGAAAACCTGCCACTACAAATGAAAGAGTAAAACACAGCAGGTGCCGAGAGTATGTGCTGAGTGGTCAAGGAGGCATTACGTGTTTGTGGTACCTCATGCCGCATCGGGGAAAGATGCAGCACAAACATCGGCCAAGTAGTGGGCAGCATTACTCGTTTGAGAAACTGCACCCATTCCAAATTGAAGCAGGCACTTAAAATGTTTTTGTGGAAGAATCCAGGGAGCAAGATGAGGAAATGTTCTGCTTCCCCGAGTTTGTTGCTCTGGTATTCATGTCCCCCATCTTCAGAAGCCTGACCTGACCAAAGAGCAAGTCAGAGGGGCTGCTGTGGGCCCCAAGCATGGACCAGTTGTGTGTCTCCTGACAGGAGCCCTGATGGCTGGAACTGTGTGTACATGAACATTTTCCTCTGGGTAGCCACAGGCCTGACAAGACCAAGAGGCCCTGGGGACCTCTGTTGGGAAAAAGGCGCCAGCCAGGTTTCTCCTTCTGGTGTCTGGCGCCGCTCATGAGAACACCACAGTCCTGGGCCAGCTTGTGCTCATTAGACCACCACCATTCCGAATCCAGAAATGCCAGGGCACGTTCATACCATGTCGTACCACGTGTTTAGAGAGACGTTCCAAAGAAACTTGACATCAGTTCATGCCAATCTTGATTTCTTAGGGAACCTAGAGCTGGAACATACCAAACCAAGAGTTAATGTTTCTGGTCATAGCAAGGACATTTTTTTTTAAACCCGGGAAACTGGATAGAAAATGGATTTAAAACCATGTATCTCTTTTGTCAAGTGGAGAAGGCAGAAAGGGTTGACTCCCTAGTTTGCAGATCAAGAATTGCAATTTATTTGAAAAGATGTGTGCTTCATATTCTATGAGACAAAGACCTAATAAAATGAAACAGCTTTTTTTAATTTTTATTTTCAGTACATTAAATTTACTCATAAAAACATTCTAAAAATGTACAATTTTTCCTTTTTAACAAAGTATAATAAAACATAAAAACTTCAAAAACAATACTTAACATTTACAATTCAAAATCAAATTAGCAGAATATTAAATATTTACAAAACTATATCTTTTAAAAATATTTATAAAGTTACATGCAATTTTGTAGAATTGACATAAAAGAATGGCTCAAAAATGGGAGAATTTTCCTTCATTCCTAAAAAGAAAATCTGTCCAATATAAGCTGTGAAGATTCTCGAATACACGAGGTCTCTGGTTTCAGTACCAAAGCCTTCATTGTGCATGTTAAGAACTTAATGCATGTGAGGGGCTTGTTACAATCCCCGGGACTGACTGACGAGCCACACTGAGCTCCCCTCCCCCCAGAACAGTGTAGTCAAGTTGACCTTTGGCCTCAACCAGCAAGTATGTGGTTTTGCGAGTGCTGATTAAAAGATTTTTTCATTCAGAACCTCAGGACTTTGCAAACGGAGCCTCTTCAGAACCCACGGCTTTCAACGTCACCTGCGCTTTGGAAAGGACGTCCGCCCGCTCAGGTTCCACAGGCCCATCCTCTGGGAAGGACACGGTTTCCCTTACCATCCTTAAGACTCAATATATACGCCACCAGTAACCAGGATGTAAAACAAGCAAGGCATCAAATAACCCATCACAGAAGCAGGAAGAGTACAAAATGATAGGGAGTGAGGAGGGTGCAACCTGACTGCGCCGGGCCAGCGCTCTCCCGCGACACAAGCGAGCCCAGAGCGGCCCGGGCAGACGCAGACGGATCCGATCGCCGGGCGCCCGCGGGGCAGGGTCGGGGCCGCTGCTCCGCACCTCCACACGGGGCAGTGCAGACTAGCTACGGTGACTTCTAAGGAGGGAGCTAGAACACGGACCCTACCAACTACTATATTCACAAGCCGACTCCCATAATCTGGAGATCATAGATGCTGCTGGTTGGCTTTTTTTTTTTTTTAAATACCCAATCACACATACCTGCTTTGAAGAAAATAATTCTGTTGTTATTTTAAGTGCTAGCTCCCATTTCCTCAGTGCTCATTAGCAGTTACGAGTTTTAACATTTAAACACTTTTCCAATTTTCAATATTACCAAGAAAAGAAGGTAGAAAATTGTTTGCTAAAAAAAAAAAAAAAAAAGGATTAAATAGTTGTTTTATCCCAACACTGTATTCTACTTCAATCTGTACATTCCACTTCCCCCATTCTTGGGAGACAAAAAATGGGGACAGAAACTTGGACAGACGACAGACTACACAGCAGAGTGGCTGTGCCACACCTACCTGGTCGCTACAGCATTTGCACACTGAGCCATGGTTTCAGGAAAACGACTACAGAGTTGAAAGGGTCAGTCAGATCTGTGTTTCTATGAAGATGAGGCCATCTGAGGAAGTGCAGAATGCTCTTGAGGCTTACTGACTTTGGTTGCTTTTGGAGAGAAATTTATCAGAGATTACACTGCCAGCAAACACTCCCCAAGTCCAAGTATTCACTTGGGAAGAGTCTCACGGACCGGCAGCTGGATGCTCTGTGTCCCGTGTGCCTCACGTTTCCGTTTTACGATTCTCCCCTTGGAATGGCCTCACTGGAGACATCACACCGCACACGCACTCTCAGAGACAAGTGGGAATTTTTCTAAGACCTTTGATGACTGGAACACAGCCACACAATGTCTGGACTTATTTACCTCAATCTGAATGTCCTACTTCGAATCGAAGCTCCTATTTTAATTTTTTGTTGTATGGAACACACTAACCTCTAATATTTATCAAAATAGTCATAAGGGTAACAACAGACGCTTTCATTCCCCAATACTGACCACTAAAACAAAAACCCTAAATATGATTTTTTTTCTTTTGTTATGAGACAGTTTTCAACAATTTCACTGTGTTGAAATAGGATTTATTTAAAATATTTCTTTGTTTAAAAAACCAAAAAATTTAAAAGTTTGGCTTTCAGCACATGTCCAGGCCACCGTAACGGCCTTCAGAAATATTAAAATCGTAAACATCAGTGGACACTCCCAAGTCTTCCTTTAACATCATATGACAAGTTCCAGGCTCGTACTCTTTAAGGCAAAGTTGTGTCAGTTCTCATTATTTTGACATTATGTAGTGTTTATAATTAAGAGATCAATGTAACATTCCCCCAAAAAGTTGTTGTAAGCATCACCATCACTTCAAAACCGTATGTAATACTGTGTACCAGGAAGAGAGAGAAGCATACGGAGGTCTGTCAATTCTGCATTGCATAGAAATGAAACTCTACTAAAATAAAACTCTAAAAAAACGCTACTAAAAGCCTGTCATAAAAAAAAAAGGTAACTCTGCCTTAGTTTCCGCCAGGAAACTGATCATAAAATTTGAAGCCTCACATCACAGTGCCTCAAATTCTAGGGTATTCTTTTTGATTTATACCAATTCGGCATGAGGCTGATTGTCCCATTTTAAGAAAGGTCTGAATATTATGATTTTCTTTTTTTAAATAAATATTCAACTGCAAAATCCCTGGGCAAGGCCTTACCAATCAATATTTTAATACTGAAGGCTTTAGTGTTAAAATACTACTATCTGAGCAGAAAATTCCCTTTTGGCTTTAAAGGTTTAAGTCCCTAAATTTCAGACCAAGCAGCTTTCATTGTAATGGGGTGAAACAGAGCTGTATGGTGAGGACTTACTTCCCACTTTGGATAAAACTAGACTTCTGCAGATCTTGTAGCTCTGTCCTGTTGGTGTGGGCTCTTTCAGAGTCTTACCACTTTCTACTGTAGTTTTCAGGTAATTTCTAGCAGAACTAACCACTAATACACAGCCTAATACAAAAGAAGCTGACAGGAGAACGTTTCAAATCTTTTGCTCATAAATTATAGGACTGTATTATTGTTGAAACGTCTGTCTCGAGTGTGAATCCGTTAGCAGTAAGCCTTGGGGTCCTTGGGAGATCCGTGAGAGAGACAAGAACTTGCCAACTTTGCTAAGGATGTGTAGCATCCGTCAGAGCCAGTCACGAAGGCCATGCGGTCACCATGTCTTGGCGAGAGCTCTGTCGCGGTGGAAGATGACAGGACTTCAAGCTACTGAAGGGCCGGGAAGGAAGGGATTCTCAAAGCTTTGACAACTAGGGATTCTCTGGGACTTGGACCCTTAGATATTAAGTTGTTGCGAGTAACTATTTCTATTTAATAACATAGTTTAAATTTATTCGCAGAAAAAAAAATTAAAAACTTCAAACTGCTACAAGTGTTTTAAGGAGGGAAGGAAATGCTAAAATCTCTGTTGTGTACCAAGTCACGTAGCCTGCTGGTGCCAGCTCCTTAAAAACGGGTTCTCTGAGTGTCTTGCACTGACTGGTCTCAGGGAGTCTGTCTCCCCGAGCGGCAGAGATTGACCTCAGTTTACATTCTTCTGGAGTGCAATCCTTAAAAAGCCCAGAGAGATTAGTGTCTAACCACTTGAGGAACAAAACAAAACAAAAAACAAAACAAAACAACGAAGGCGACATTTTCCCTCACCCAGGGGTATCAAGAGTCCGACTGGTGGAACTCCACGCGGAGAACTCCGACCTGCAGTTCTCGATTCCGATCTTGCGTAGCTGCCCGGGAATTACGTGTGAGCCTGGAAGGACCGATGACGGCAATGCTCCTCGGGAGACGGAGGTCTCTGCATCGCAACCACGGTGGAGGCGCCGACCAGGCGAGTCCTGACGTCAAGCTCCAATCTAGGATTTTGGCAATAAAACTGAGTTTGATGCACTCCTACGCTAGGTTTTCTATCCAGTCTAGTAAAGTAAAGCACCTTTGGATTAAAAATATTAAGCTCAACAGCAACTAGACTTCTCAGTTTTGTATTTAATTTTCCTTATGTCTCCATGGCTTAATAGTGTTCTGCTGCCAGAGAAAATTATCAGTCTGTGGAGTCCAGACTTTCTGCTGGAGGGGCATATTTCAACCTAAAAGTACCTAGAGAGAGGGGGGGGAGAAAGAGATCAAATTTGAATCACTGTGCAATTACTACCAACAACTGAGCTGTCCAAAGTTCTTTCCAGAGTCACTGGTCAAGAGGCGGGTGCTGGAAATCTGAACTGCCTGTCGTACCCACTCCCAGCTCCTCGCTTCCACCCCCAAAACTAGACATGACAAGTGGATCAACGCCAAGGGGTGACCCGGCCGGTCACCAGTCCAGTTCTCTATTCTTCGGGAGCTCGGCCGGGCTGGGGGCCGGGGATGCCTGACCCTCACCCCGGGCCTGGGCCCGCTGCTTCAGGACATAGCCCCAGCGTGAGGACGGCCCACAGCCACTCCCATCTGCCACCAGAGCCGTCTCTAACGCTCTCTGGGTGACCAAGATGCACAGGCGGGTGTAGGAATCCCAGGCCTGGGGCAACCATCAAGCGCCTACACAGAGACCAGGGGACCGTTCCAGGCTGCACGTCTCCCAGAGCTGGGAGGGACGCTCCTCCTGCCTAGTTGAATCTCCCTTCCAAGGCCACCCGCAAGAACAAACCTGCGTCACCGCCACAGCAGACACACACTTGAACTGGACTAGAGACAAAAGAGAGCAAGTGCAAGTAAGGGGGGGTGGCGCGTGGCAGCACAGCGAGGTGACCCGGCGCACCACGCGCCACCAGCCCGGCCCCTGTGGGGGCGGAGAGCGGGCGCAGGCCGGCCAGCGGCAGGCCCTCGGCTTCCAGCCCCACACGAGCCCTCGGCCCGGCCGCCGGCGCCCTCCGCGAGGAGCAGGCTGCAGTCCACGCACAGCTTCGAGACCAAGTGACCCTCTCGGGGGCCTTCACAGCCCACCCAGAACTACACGCTCTTCCCAACAGCATTCAGAACATTCGTTTTTGCTTTAGAAAGCAGCGAGTTCACTACCGTTTCCCCACAGAGGGGAGCTCCGCGCGCCCGTCTCCTGGGCGCGGCCCGCTCTGCGGCCGCCCCCCTTTACCTTGCCGATTGAAGTCCATGGACGGCTGCTTGCAGTCCTGAGCGCGGTGCCCGGTGGCCCCGCAGTTGTAACACGACAGATTGCCGCTCTTCTTGTGGCCGGAGCCGTTGCTGCTGCCCACCAGCCCCGGGGCCTGGTACACGCCCGCCGCGCCCGCCATGAAGCTCTGCATGGGCGGCACGGCGAAGGCCGACTGGCCGCCCAGCACGGGCTCGGGGGGCACGCTGCCGCCGTAGGGCGGGTGCACCACGGGGAAGGCGCCGCCGCCGTACTGCTGGGCGCCCACGTAGCCGCTGCCGCACACGGGGCTGAAGGGCAGGAAGGGGAAGGGGAACACGGACGGCCCCGAGAACGGGTGCTGGAAGTAGTTGGCGTAGCTGACGGTCAGGCCGCTGGAGCCGCAGCTGCCGCTGCAGCCGCACGACGTGCACACGACGCAGCCGGGCGGCGGGGCGGGCGCGGGCTGCTGGGCCGCCGCCTGCTGCTGATGGTGGTGGTGGTGGTGGTGGTTCTGGGCGGGCGCGGGGAGGCTCCCCGGGGAGCCGCCGGCCCCGGCCCCGCCGCCCCCGCCGCCGTAGAAGCCGCTGTCGGGGGCCGAGGAGAGCGCGGGGCTGGAGCTGGGGGCCGGGCAGCTGGGCACAGAGGCCATGCTGGCGAAGGACGTGGGTGGGTGGCTGCTGGAGGAGGCAGTGCTGCTGCTGGCGCAGAAGCCGCCCTGCAGGGGCCCCACGGGCACACTGCTCATCGCAGAGAAGGCAGCTTTGGTGTTGGTGTACAGAGCAGTCCGGGGGTTTATTATTGCAGGGGGCACGCTTATTTGCACATTATTCGAACAGGGAGTTTGCCCAGAAATGGCAGAATCCGCGGGGACAGATGAAGACACCAGAAGTTTGATGGGTGGCCGGGCCACGTGGAAGACGGCGCTCGACGTCCCCGCGGCAGCCGTGCTCGCCTCCCCGGCCAGGGCCGGCTGCGGGGCCGGCTTCATCACCCTGTCCAGCGCAGCCGTGTGCACGACCTTGGCGCGGGGACCGAAGGAGACGGTGGGTGACACGGAGCTGCTCTCGGCCAGGGCAGAGAGCACCTGCAGGGGCTGCTGGGGGGTGGGCGTGGGTGCTGCGTCGATCACGGTGTGGCCGAAGTTCTTGTCCACTTTGATGCCGCCTCTTGGTCCCGAGAGTTTACTCCTTTCTTCTAGAGACAGCAGCGAGTGCACGGAAGGCGGGAGGAGCTTCATGTCCGCGCCCCCCCTTTCGGACTTGTGCACGGAATTCAGCATCCGGATGGGTGCCAGGTGCGAGGCCGCGGCCATCATCTGGGGGGGGAGGGGGTGGTGGCCCGCCGGACTGGAGCCTGCCTCGTTCTGCACCGGGAGAACCTGGGCCGTGGGTCTGGCGGAACTTGAAGCGAAATGGTTCAGTAGCATGACGGGCTTCTCCTTCTCCGAGCCCTCCAAGTGCATCTCCACACCTAGAGATGGAAACACAGCGGTCAGCACGGCGCCCCGGGCCAGGGCAGGGGCAGCAGGGCGCTCCCAGGACGGGCGTCCTTACGTCTGTCGTTCTCCTCGGCGCTGTCCGAGCTCTCTTCCCGGGCCTGCACCCCCATCGGGCTGGGTGAGGAGCTGGAGCATTCCGAGGAGCTGCCCTCCCGGGCCGTCTGGTGAGGGGGCTGCTCCACTTCTACCCGCAGCGCTGCGGAAAAGGGGCGCCGACAGGGGTCGTGCCGGCCAGTGTCTACCGCGCCCTCCCCACCCGCCTCGGCGCACACCCATCCCGCTGACCCGGGCACCAGCCCCGGGGAGGCGGGTGCTGTCACTCCTGCTTCAGACAGGACCCGGGGACTCGGAGAAAACAAGCTGCCCGAGGCTCCACTCACACCTCGGAGAAGAAGCGACAAGGGGCGCCCAGCCACCACGGTGCCACCGAAGTCATCTCCCAACACTGAGGGACACCCCATTTTACGAGGCCAAGGGATGGAAGACCCTTTTAGTCAAATAACCACTGAAAAGACAGACTGGCATGTTTTTCTCCCTGGCGTCCTGTCACTGTTGGTACTTCCACAGTGTAAAGAAAACCACGGGCCATCCGTCCCCGGCATCCGGCGCCCCGACTGCAGAGGCGAAGGCAGGGAGAGGAGGAGGGCGGCTAAGAGCCCAGGGCCCCGCGGCTCCCAGGCGCTGCACAACAGGGAGGCTGCGCTCTTGCACTCTGGGGAGTTTCAAGATGGACCTTTGAGGCAAGGACCTACAAGGACCTGTCTGCACCCTCCTGGGGAAGAAGCGTATCTTCATCTGTTTGGGGTACCTCTTTCTCTTTCCCTCTGGCCGTGCAGCTGCCGGATCTAATTCTTTTGCCCGAACAACTTCAGGTGAGTCACCGGTCTCTAGGTTCTAAACCAAATGTCCCTTCTGTTTTCTAATGGTGGAAATGATGAAAGCTAAAATAATGAGCAGTAACTGTAAATTCTAAAAATAGGCAAATGCCAAAAGGCTGTGTGTGGTCTGGAGTCTAATAACTATCCTCCAAAGGAGGAGCCCGCGATGCCCCCCTCAAGGCCACCCCGCCCTCACCCACCTGCAGCGTGGGGGCCTCGCACGGTCTGCACGGGCCCGACGTGGCTGGTGGGGGGGACGCGGGCCACTCCACTGCTGGTGACCGGGGGTGGGGCTGTGGGGTTCAGGCACCGTTTCTCTGACTTCTCCCTGTGCCACAAGAGAGCACGTGAACGAGTGAGCGTTCAGGTCTTCTGCTAGAGAACGGTTTACTGTTGCCCAAGCTCTGCTCTCCTGCACAGATTCCATACAAAGGGGACCGCGCCCAAATACCCTCAGAGGTGGAAAGCAATGCATTCTGACTTGTCGGATTCGCTGCACAGGGCCCTTCCTAGCACACCCAAACCACATCGTAGAACTGTGAAAGCATTAATGAAGCTTTGATAAGCAATCAAAGTAATCCAATCAAGGGCATTTAGCTAAGTGCTCACTAGCACCTGTTCAGTGCAGAGGCACTCTAAGAGCGACCCCCTGGCTGAACACAGGCCCATGAGATGACCCACCTCAGAATACCCCTAGGCCCCAGATGACCACTGGGATACTTACAACCAGCACAGTTACCAGAAAGGGGGAAGATTCCACACATCCTCACCTTCCCTCTTTAAATAAAGCCCCCACACACTGCCTCCTGGCTGAAAGCCTCTCCTCAATGAACTCTCCTTTGTTCCGCTTCAGGTGAACTCTTTCACCTCCCAGGCCACCCGATAGTCACCCCACATTTGGGGGCCCCCATCCAATCGAGATACCCCATTTAGATACCACATTCAGTACATTAGGAATGAAAAGAAACAGACATTTCGCAGTTTCACACTTACTTCTCCAGCTCCAGCTGAGTCTTGAGTTTTTTCTTTGCTCCCATTGTGAGGGATTCAAATTTATTTAGATCTTCCTCAGTAAGGCTCAGAAACTTGCACAGAAGAAACACATTATAAAGTTATTGAGAATCAATTAGGACTCTGAAAACAAAGAACTTGGAGTATAATTTAATAAACGTATTCTACCAGTAGCGTACACAAACAGATCAAACCTAATGGATAATAAAAGCCTTGGGAACAGGGGCACCTGGGTGGCTCAGTCGTTAAGCGTCTGCCTTCGGCTCAGGTCATGATCCCAGGGTCCTGGGATCGAGCCCCGCATCGGGCTCCCTGCTCAGAGAGGAGCCTGCTTCTCCCTCTCCCATCCCCCCTGCTTGCTTGTGTTTGCTCTCTCTCTCGCTCACTCCGTCAAATACATAAATAAAATCTTAAAAAAAAAAAAAAAGAAAAAAAAGCCTTGGGAACACCAAAACAGTCCATTGCTAAATGATGTGGTGTCCCTCGTTCAAAACATGAAATGCTCACTTTCCATATGAGGCTCACCGGCCACGTCCACTGGGCCTTCCGCACACGGCCTGGAGAAGACAGGGCACCTGGAAGGTCCGCACTATGCAGGCAGGTGACTAAAGAACATGTCTTGCAGTTTCCACTTCTACAGAGACTGGGTCTGTGGAAATGTCCCCCTCCTGTCCAGGGACCTACCCCCTGGGGTAAATGCAAGCTGTTTATCCTCCTCCAGAAAGGAGAACTCTTAACAGCTCTTTTGTCTCACAATCACCGTCATTTTAGGGGCAAAGCAACTTTGTTGGAAAGCAAGTGACCCAGAAAAGTAGATGCCACCTGCACTGAATGGCTAACTAACCCGGGGGTCTTAGACCAAGCAGACATAACACTGGTTCGCATGATACTTCATAATGCGATTGTGATTTTATGGCTAAAATTCAACTCCTACATTACATTAAAACTTTTTTAAACTGATCATGAGACAAAGTTGGCAGTAGCTATTGTTTTTTAGGATTTATGAATCTTAAGCCAAGAGTATTACAAATATACTTAGAAGCGGTTTATTATGTACTACAAGCTTGATTTCTAGATTCAATTGCAGATTTTTGGACAAATAAGATGTTTATATAGATAAAAGCACCAAGTGATCGTATCCAGCAAGGGGCGTCAGAGCTCAAACACCGCCATGGGTCAAATTTAGTTTTCTCAGTGACACCAAGACTTCAGAAATTCCAGAATTTTCTTTAACAACAAAAAAATGCTCATCAAAACTCTCTGTTGTAAAAAATAATTTCCAGGGCGCCTGGGTGGCTCAGTCGGTTAAGTGTCTGACTGCTGATTTCAGCTCAGGTGGTGATCTCAAAGTTGTGAGATCAGCCTTGGGGTGGGCTCTGCGCTCAGCAGGGAGTTTGAGATTCTCTCTCTCCCTCTGCCCCTCCTGCCACCCTCCTCTATCTCTTAAAAAAAAAAAACAAAAAACGAAACAAAAAACCAAAACTTTGTAGGGCTGCTTGAAAGACATAAAATTCATCTATTACTTTCAGCTGTATGACCGTCAATCAAGCCAGATCATCAGCAGGCTGCTCCCTCCTCGCATGCAAGTATTTGGGCGCCTTGTAAAACAGGCCCTTCTGGCACTAAGTTCCTGCACACGCACAGCCCAGGCCGAAGGGCATCTAACAAAGGGCGCGTGCGCACCAGAATTCACCATTTCTTCTGAAATGGCTGCTGGGGATACAATGTCCTTTATATCATGTAGAGTATCTAACACATGAAGACCCCAGACTATCTTAAAAAAAAAAAAAGCTGTTTGTTTACAACCAATCCTGTTCGAATTTTTGCTTTGGCGGCAGGGAGGCTTCCCATCCACAGGCACCGCCGCTCCCCAGTGGGCGTGCAGGACCCCGGGCACACATGGCATCGACTAGCAGGCCACGGGATTCCCACATCGTGGACGGTCAAGACACCCACCTCAAGCCCGCTAGGAACGAGGGCAGAGGAAGACTGTGGGTTGCCTGCCCGGTCATCCACATACCTTCTCCATGGTGAGCTGTTTGAAGACAGGGTAGTACTTGTGCAAGCGCAGCTTCCTCAGCCAGTCTAAGATCCCGTTCTGCTCCTGGGTCTGAGGGGCCTGCAGACTGGAGGGCATCAGGATGGCGGGCGAGCTGTCCATCTGGGCCCGGTAGGCCAACGCCGAGCCTGCACCCCCCGCGTGGGAGCAGTGGGGCAAGGCGGCCGAGCTGGCCGAGTGCGGCATGTGGTGCTGGGCACTGCTCTGAGAGGAGGGGATGCCGGCCACGCCACACACAGGCCTGTGGGGACAGCAGACAGGTGGTCTTCCCGGGACCGTGGCCTCCTTCCCGGACACACGGGTGGGCAGTGGGCAGAAGCCGGCTGCCGCGTGCTGGGCTGCATCGAGGCCACGCCCACTGCCAGCATCAGAGCCCTTTCCTGCCACTGCCCCCTCCCCGCCCCGGAGGCCTCTGTGGGTGTGCACGTGTCCGTGGACGCGCACCCGTGCGTACGTGTGGCTGAGCTGCCCAGGCTCTGTTGTTCGATCATAGCATGATACTGAAAATCATACATTACAACTGACTCCTCGATCTTTAACGTCTGAATGAACTCTGTGAAAGGGAGTCCTAGCAGCAGGCTGGAAGGAACACTCCGCATTCTGCTTTCCGCCCTTGACCCTTCCGGCCCAGACTGCAAACCCGCACGTTCACGGTGCACTCCGTATGTAGCAGGCAAGGGGTAAAGGGGAGAGTCAGCACTGTGGAAGCCCCGACCACCTGACTGCATCTTCCCACAAGCGTCCGTGCGTGTGTCACCGTCTGTGACGCTGGCCCACCTGTCTGTCACCCACTCACCAGAAGGCCTGCTGCTGATGGAGGACCCTGGGCACAGTCGCTCCCTGGGAGCTTATAAAAATGAAGCTTCTCGGAAATTCTGCTGTCCTAGGGTGCACAGGGCCCGGGAGTCGGCATTTGCAGTAAGAGTCCTTGGGAATTCCAACTCCAATGGCCCAGAGAACCACTTCTTTTTTTACATGGAGAAATCGTAAACTGGAGTATCTCTATCCAACTCCCCTCACACTATTATTCAAGACTAAGACCAAAAATGACTTCATTCTACAAACATTTATACACAGGCAGAAGTAACCTCTCTGCGGATGTGAAACGTGCTGGTTCCAGATGCCTCACCTTCCAGACACGCCCATCACGGTACCCACTTTAGAGAGGGAAGGGGTGCCAGGACCTGCAAGGGGAGATAAATGTCAGAGAGGTTACAGACAATAAAGGTGTTTTTATCTTTACGTAATCACATTTCACAAACTCACTTGGACTTTGAAGCTGTTGGGTGGGAGATGAAGTGCTGAAAAACTTCTTAACGTGGTCATTTTTTAATACGTGAGAAGGTAATGAAGCCAAATACCTAAAAATTAAACAAAGCGGTTTTATCAGGATTAAAATGGTTATTACCAAAAACTAACTCAGAGTGAAATTTTGATTTTGTTAAGAGAAATACCCATGAGAGAAAAAAGTAAACAGAAGCACCACAACCCATATTCTCCCTGTTTCGATTCCATTCTTGTCTGATTCCTATCGTTTCCCGGAGCCCCGTCCGCACGCCCACCGCATCACACCGTGGTGGGGGCATCGGGCTAGCACGATAGCGCAGTCGGGCCCCCTGCGGTCTCCTGCAGCGTGTGGCGACCGGGCTACACCCGACTCATCGGTGCCAGGATGCCGGGCCCGGACTCAGGAAGCAGGCCTGCTCCCTCTGCCCGCTGACCCATGCAGGGTACGCTCAACGGCCAGGAGACACAGGCTTACAGGACTTTACTGGGCCCTGGTTTTGTCCTGCAACAGTCTCAACTTTCCACTACGGGACAGAAACAGTAATTGGATTTCATTTCCTCAGACCGTCAACATCACATGAAGTGGTGGCATGTACTGTGAAACTCCTTTACTCATATCCTCAAAATCATGCCTCTGTTACTAACTCCACCAAATTCTCCACAACTGATGAAAATCCCCAGGGACGACCCAGAGACCCAGACCGCTGGGATGACCAGGCAGCTCAGGTGTGCACCCACCCCGCTCTGGCCACGCCACACATCGCCACACGGGCGGGCCCACAGGGCACTGCTGGGGCTGCGTCCCTGGCCTGCAGGTGCGGGGCAGCCTTACCTCAGGTCCGCTTCCAGATCCATGTGGTTTCGCTCTACGTAAAAGGAATCTGGGCCAGCTAAGCAAGGAATGAACTTCTCCAGATTTTCTTCAGGGTACAGCTGGGGTAACTGAAAGAGATGGAAAAGCATTGGACGTCTGTCAAAATTCACCTGACATGGGCCTCTTCCAGTCGAGAGACAGGCAGCCACTAGATGCTGACCCTGTGCAGGACACTACAACCCACCTGCTCTCAGCTCTCTGGGGCTCTAATTCCACTCAGGATGTGGAAAGCCACAAAAAAACATCGCTCCCACCACGACATCAGTTAAAACCTCCATAACCAACACGATCGTACCTATCCGTGGCCCATCGGGAACTCAGCTACAAGGTCACCACGTGAACTGAATTTCGAGAGGGACCTGCCCCTCCAAGGAGAGACAAGACACGGGACCCGTCTCCGCTGTGGCAGAACACGAGGAAGAGGTAGCCGCCATGCCAGCAGGCAGAAGAGTCAGAAGATGGACACTTCCCGTGGGCTGAGTGTGGGCCAGACATCGGTCAGCCAAGAGCCCCAGACACAAGGGGAGTGTGCCCTCCTTCCCAAGCTCGCTTCCACAGGAGACTGGAGAGAGCCTCCAAGGCAGCGGAGGTGGGGGCTGGCTGCACCTGGGGGCCCGGCAGGAACCCTACGCCTGCCCTGGAGCCTTCTCTAAATCCAAAGAGAAAGCCCTTAAGCCCCTGGGGGAGGGACAAGACTGCTCCTGCTCCCAGAGCCCAGGCAGACCCCCCGTTTCTGGGAATGAGGCAGGAGCACTACTGTCCTGCCTCCGCGGGAGGGGAGGGAGTCCTCCTGGCACCCGGCCCCGGGCAAAGATGCCCTGCTTCTGGGGTAAGGTGCAAGCACAGCCCGCTGGCCCTGAGGAAGGGGCAAAAGCCCTCTTGGGCTGAGGATATTGCACCAGTACAAAGAGGAGGTCAGCTGCTGCTGGGGAAGAAAGGGGCAGGTATGCCGAGAAAGCCCCCAAGGGCCATGCGCCTGGGACTGAGGCTGGACCAGGAGCATGGAGAACACCTCACGCCCACCACAAGTCTGTCACCAGGCAACAAGTAACCGCAATCTCCCCCGGGCGGGGGTGGGGGTGGGGTGTGTGTCAACAGATCAGGGAGAGCCGCTCCGGACCACGGACACATAGGACTGCTGAGGGCCAAGGGTGAAGCCAGACCACTGAGAGGAACTTCTGACACTTCTCCCCAGGCTCAAGGTGACAACCACCCTCCACTGGAAGAATCTGAAGCCCGTGGGGGAACTGGAGGTAACTAGCAGCAACAAAACCCAAACCCAGCTCAACTCCTGATCGGACCAAATCGAGGACCCCACTGAGGGCCTGAGAGAAACAGCAGCATGCCCATTTCAGGGCAGATACACTGTTTCCCTCAGTCTCTACGTTTTCTAAACATGATGTCTAATATTCAATCAAAAAATTACAAGATACACACACACAAAAATAAGAGGGAATGAAAACTATTGTGAAGATAAACATCAGAGCCAAACTCAGAGATAACTGGATGTTGGAACTATTAGATAAGGATTATAAAACAACTATGATTAACATACTGAAAGATTTAGTGAAAAAATGGACAACATGCATGACAACAAATGGGAAATCTCAGCAGAGAGATGGAAACTTTATTAAAAGATGTGTCACATGGAAAAGCTAGGAAAAACAAGAAATGAGAACAATAGAAAACCATGGTCCCAGAGATGAAGAACTCGGCACATAAAACAGGCTCAGCGGCAGCCTGGGCAGAGCTGTGGACTGGACGTCGGGGAGCCTGAGAACAGGGCAAGGGAAATCGTCTGACCGAAACACACAGCGAAAAGAGCAAGAAAAAAAAAAGGGCACCCAAGAGCTGTGGACAATGTCAAAGGTCCAGGTGCACAGAGTTCGAGTCCAAAGGCAGAGAGAGAGGGGGGCAGAAGAAATATCTGAAGAGATAATGGGGAAGAATTCTCCAAAATTAACAAGAGACAACAAACCAGGTATCCAGGAAGGTCAGGGAACACAAAACCAGGTGAGCAGGAATCACCGTCAGCACCCAGTGGGGTCAAAGTTTGCGCCAGGGTTAGCGCAGTCCGGAGCAACGGGTGTTCTATAAACGAGAGGCTAGGCACGCAGGAGAGGAAATGTAGCGTCCTCAGTGTCACAGACGAAAACGTGAATTCCGGGGGGGAGACCAGTAATCCCAGAGAGCATGGCTGACAGGCCAAGAGAAGAGGCGTGAGCAGACAGCTTCTGAATAGGCTTTTAAAATATGATCCATCCACTGGATTTTCTCCTACAGGATTACATCCTTGATTTTACAGTGAAAACGTTAAGATTCGCTTTGGAGACACTTTTGATATGTCACTCCATGAGACAAAGGGGACTAATTAAGATGCTTTGGCTAGCGACAGCGGTTCACTGGGATGGCCCGGGCCAGTGGACTGCAAACACATTGTAACCGTGGAGGTGTGCACGTATGTATGTATGGACACACGTCTATGTGGGCAAAGTGGTATTTATTTAGTAGTGGAACCTTTTGTTTGGATGACATTTGTTGAAGCCATCAGAAAATGAAGAGGAAAACCCAGCATGTCCAACAGACCGAGCTGGGACTGGACTCTCTCTCAGTCTCTCTGCAGAGTAACCGAAGCAAACACCCTTCAGCCGCCTGTGCAGGTCACAGCGTCCTGCCTCTTCTCATTCTCAACAACTGCAAGGAGCGGGGATCGTGGCATCGAGGACCATGTTTTTATGGTCATGCACGAATTACTTGCTCTGCCAGCTGAAGGAAGCAATCCACTGAAATCACTCTGCAATATTATCGAGAGCCTTTTAATTTTTATAAGAGCCCTTAATCACCTTACCTTTGAAATAAATTCAGTCACTTCAGAGGAAGATTTGGTTACTGATGTTACTGAAGAATCAGACCACAAGACCTTAAAAACAAACAAACAAACAAACCTTAAAAACAGACGCCACGTACGTCCCTCACAACACACCTGTCCAGGGAGTCTTCACGGGCACAGGCGCAGTGAGCGTGCTGAGCCCTAAGTGTGGTGCACCTGCTGAATGGGGCAGTTACACATCCCCCGACTCGTGAGAGAAAAGTTCACATAACTCAAGTCCTTTAAGGCTTCGCTTCCTGTTGTGTGCAATTATTCAAATATCACCAAATTACTCGAGCATGGAGTCTGAGGCTTGCTCCACCAACTTGTGTGCAGTCACCGACAACCACGACTGCTTGTGTGTGCCAGGGCACACTGTCCTCAAGGGGACCTCCTTGCTGCTGAAAATGAGACGAGGCCCCCACCCTCGGGAACCTGACAGAACAGGGGCCGGGGCAGTTGGCACCCAGGGAGCGGCCGGGGTGCAGGCTGGGGCGGAAACCTTCCGGAGAGAGCAGCAGGAAGGGCTCTCTGCAAGCAGCCCTACAGCGCTGGGCGTGCCCAAGACCCGAGCACACGGCTGCGTTTCCGCGCTGCGTGTGGCGGGCGGGAGGCCTTGTGTCATCACTGCGTCCCAGCCAGTCCCCCTACATGATGGACTGCAGGCGTCCTGGGGGGAGGTCTCCTCCCTCCGTCTTCCCGGTGCTTCTCCAGTGTTTCCTGACCACCTTGGGGCGCTGAGGACTGGTGGGGGGCGTGCCGCACTCAGACACGGGAGCAGGGCCGGGAAGCAGGGAATCCACTGCAGCAAGAGGCGAGCAGGGGCGAGGCGGGAGGGCCACCAGAAGGGTGAGACTGGGAAGCAGGAACTTGGCCCTCAGATCCAGAAGAAGCCACCAGAGGGCCTTAAGTCACGAAGTAAAACGACCAAAAAGAAAGCACTGTATTCGCAGTGATGGAGCAGACGGAGCATGGCGGTTTGGAAGACCCGCTGCTCCTGCCAACCGTCCGCGCCTTCTGAGAAACAGCCTACTGTGGCTGCCGATGGATCCCACGTCCCCTTTCCTCTGCTGAACCCCACACGCGTCCCTTCCGTCCCCACAGCTGCCGCACCACGAAACCACCACCACAGTGGCTGTCTCCTTGAGCTCCCGGGAAACACAAGCCAGCAGAGGAAAGGGGATCCTCCCCGATCTCTTGAGTTCGGGGCGCCTGGGGCTCACTGATGCAGCAGGGCTGGTGCTCCTTGAGTGAACGTGCCTCGCCGCCCAAATGGACCTGCACCAAGATGCAGACCCCAACCTGCTTTTGTTGGAGACAAATCTCACCAACAGCACTGAACACAAGTTTGGGGCAAGCTGCTACCCAAGGAAACCCCAGCACCATCTAGGATTAAAGGCAGAAACTTTCTGGTCTTTAGATGTTGGACCCCAAACACTGCTGACATCTTGTGCTGGTCACGGTGCAGCACGTGGTGGAGGATTTTTGTTTTCTCTGTGACTCTTAAACCCAGATCAAAACCCGACTCTCTTCTCGTGCACATTCACGTGGCATGAATGCACCTTAAAGCCCACAAAAGCACGAACCCCAACGTCCAAGCTGCGCGCGCAGCACAGACGTATCGTGCTATGCTGAAACAGACAATCTGCTTCCTCAACAATGTGCTTCCAACAGGCACCAGCACTCCAGGCCGCCAGCTCCCGATGCTTTACTTGTCCTTCCAGACTCCAGGCTGAGCAGACAGAAAGCAAGGGCTCACTCCCGGGATGCCCACTCCCGGGACACACCACACTCTGCAGCGGGCCCGGGCTTCCTCACGCTCACCCTCGGCCTCACCCGCCAGGCCAGGCACCTGCACCAGAGGAGGGGACAGGCCCCAGGAGGGGCCCGGACACAGAAGAGCCTCACGGCGTGCTTCGTGCTACACACGCGTCCCGCCAAACCCGAGGCGGCACCAACCGTGAGCGACCCCGTTATGTTACGTACCACCAAGAAAAAAGTTGCCGAATAGCCGAATAAATGATGGCAGTGGGGCTTCCTGTCACTTGTACCTGTTTGAAGAGCTGCACAGCCTCACTAAGCCAGACCGTAAAATACCCTAAGTGTACACAAAAAGCAAAACATGCACAAAACAGATACTTAGGACGACGTCACACTACATCTCAGTCCTCTGACTCACTTGACAGCTCCGTCCCCAATGTCCCCGGGTCACCCACAGCACTCTACTCTGGAGCACGTGGAGCAGAATGTTCTCTCTGCCCAAGGAGCAGCCCAGCCAGAGGCCCTGCCCACGACTCCTGCCGCACCACGGACGTGAGCCGGCAACCCAGCACCAGAACATCCAGCACCGGCCTCGAAGAGCTCAAGGCAGCCAGGCTGAAACACAGACCATAGTTTTAAAAAACTAAAAACTACCAATATTCTCAGTGATCCAAGAGAAGAAAAGCACAGCCAAGAACAGGATGCTATGAAAAAAGAATTGTCAGAGAACAAGTATTCTTTGAAATTAAAACCAGGACAGGGGTGAAAAACCCCACTGATGAAGGGGAGAGATGACGCAGTCCTCCCTCGAGTAGATCGAAATATCAAAAGGAGAGAAAACAGAAAAAAAAATCAAACAAAGGACCAGGCCAATATGAGGTCCAATATGCAGACAGCCGGAGTTCCAAAGCAAGCAAACAGAGAAACACAAAGCAGAGGAAACCAAAAGGGAAGATTCAGGACAGGGCCCCCAGATTATGGATGTGAGTTTTCAAGTTAAAAGGGCCCACTGAGTGCCAGCACAGTGATGAAAACAGACCCACAGCCAAGCATGGGTGAGCGGTATGCAAACACCCAGGACTGAGGAAACCAAAGTCCAAAGTGCCAGAGCTCAGGACCAGGAGGCGGGAAGTCAGCAGAGCATCGGATCCCTGAGGAAGAACGATGCCCAGCCTCCGCCTGTGTTCTCAGTCACATGCTGGCGGGGGGGGGGGGGGGCATGTCCAGACATGGAAGGCCCCAGAAGCAGGACCTCCCAAGTGCCCTTTCTAAGAAGCTACCAGAAAGAGGGCGACGTAAGACCCGAGAACAGGGGATGGCGTCTGTAAGGAGGGAGGGGCCGTGCGGGTGGGGATGAGGGGGAGAGCTGGGGCTCACCGAGGGCCATCGGGTCCACGTGGCAGCAGAACCACAGGGCGCTGGGCCTGTCTGAGCACAACGGGGGGACTATCAGACAATCACAGGACTTTTGGAGTGAAGTCATTTCTAAGAACTTGTCCCTAAGCAAAAAACAAACCAGCAAACACAGAGACGACTCGAGGGAAAGCCCTGAGCATGCACCATGTGGCTCCAGGATCAGCAACCCTCACGCAGTCACTCGAACATGCGCGTCAAAACAAACAGTTCCCTGCTCTCTTGGCAATGTTCGCAGGATTACTGGACTCTCAATTCCGCAAGAACAGCTGATGAAAACACAAACTAAATTAAAAGAACAGTTGTTAAGACTCATCTTTGCTAATGGCAATAAGATATTCAGAGCAGTTAAGATTATTTTGAGATGAAAAAATAAAACTTTCAAGGAAAAGATAGAGCACTAAAGTAAATGCAATGCCTGGGTTCTTCAGAAAGAATGGTTTTGATTAGCACTGTTCTCCAGTTCTTTCTAAGTTGCTGAAATTCTACAGTCTAGGAGGTACTTCAAGGGTTTGGGACATCTTCTGGTATTTTCCCTCTCTATCCTTCATTTTGAACAGGAAATCATTTTACTAAAAAAAATTTTACTCATTCCACTTTTTCAACAGTGAATCTGGGAAAACTGGTAACATCTGGACACTCCACATGTGCGTCCTTGCAAGCTGACTCTGTGTGCAGCCTCTGGCTTCCTGCGCCCTGATGTGGCTCCTCAGGAACCAGTACGGAGCGGCTCCGACTCCAGTGAAAACACAACCAACCCCATGGAAAAGAACAGGAGGCGCAGACTCCTATTTGCAGTACATGTTTACATACGAGAAGCATCTCACTTCAGCTACGTAGGCTTTCCTATAAAAGAAGCCTTTCATTTGTTCCCCTGGAAAACACTGATCCATAAAAAGTGGAACTAGAGATAAACAGGATCAAGGAAACGGTGGGCAGAGGCCACCTGCCCCTCCGGAGCCAGGGAGGCCGGCAGGAGAGAGGTTTCTCTGCGTCTCCCTCTGCGGCCAGCACAGCCGTCCCATCGCGGCCCAGGACGGCCGGCGCTTCTAGAAGGTGCTTGATGGCTCTGGTCCCAGTATGGTAGCTGTTTACTTCCACACACAAGAGACACCTTACTTAAAGGACAATTTATTTAATCTTCATTAGTTAGGGTTCTGTGGACAAAAAGCAAGGCTTAATCCTAGGTGACCTTTTTTTTTTAAAGTTGTACTGAGTGCTAAAGGACGATAAACCACGCCTATCCAAAGGGCATAATGTGCTAAGTCTGGGCATATGTTTACATCCAGGAAACCATCACTCCCGTCAATACCACGAACATGTCCATCACCCCCAAACATTCCCTCCTCCTCTCCCCAGGAAGCCACTGTGTGCCTTCTCTCACTATAGACAGTTGGTATTTCCTACAATTTTATGTAAATGGGCTCACACCATATATCCTTTGTGGCAAAGGGTCTGGTTTTTTTCACACAGCGTAATTATCTGAGTTTTCTCCACGTTGCTAGTGTAACAATAGCTCAGTCCTTTCCACTCTGGGTGGTCTTCCACGGTGCTTCCAGAACCACCACGGGTTTATCCATTCTCCTGCGGACGGACACTCAGGGTGGTCCGCCGTATCAAGCTGGCGTGAACACTCACGTACAAATCTCCGTGTGATCAAACGCTTTCCTTTCCCGTGTACTAATACCTAGTGGTGGAACTGATGGGTCATACTTTAGGGAAATGTTTAGCTCTCTATAAAACTGCCAGACAGCCTGGCAAAGAGGCCGTAGCCCTGAGCACACGCTCCGGCCGCCGGGGAGAGTCCCCGCGCTGCTGCGTGTCGTCTCCAGCTGCGGCCGTGCTGCAGGCCCGCAGCGCCAATGGTCATGGTCCTAATGACTGGTGGGGCCGGACATCTGCTCCCGTGGGGTATGCGCCCTCCGAACGTCAGTTCAAATCTTTGGCTCATTTTTTATTGGGTTGCTCTCTTATTACTGAGTGTTGAGAGTCCTTTATCTACTTGGGATGAAAACTGTCTATCGAATATGTAACGTGCAAATGTCTCCTAGTCTGCGTCCTGTTCGGCCGTCTCCTCACCCTCAGGGTGCCTTTCCAGGAGCAAGTTCAATACTCCGATCAGGTCTCACGTATTCATTTTGTCTTTCACAGATCATGTTCTTGGTGCCATAGCAAAGAAATCTCTGCCTAGCCACACAGTCTTGAAGGCTCTCTTCCAGAACTTTTATCGGTTTAGGTTGTACACTTAGGACTATGATCAGTTTTGACTTAGTTTTCTATGTGAGGTGAGAGGTTTGGTCAAGGGTTCCAGAGCCATTTGTTGAAAAGACCGTCCTTTCTCCACGGAACTGCTGGCCTGTCAATCGGCCACTGACCCGTGAGTCTAACTCTGGACTCTGTGCTCCGACCTGCTGACCGGTGCCCCACGCTCACGGCGACCCCACGCGCCAGTGTCCCTGTAGTCTAATGGCGAGTCTCCGAGACAGGCAGTGTGCAGCTTCCAACTTTATTCTTCTCAAAACTGTTTTGACTACTCTGTTGTTCTTTCCATATACGTTTTAGGGCTAGCTTGTTGATTTCTAAGACAGAAAATTCCTGCTGGGGCTTATTTTTGAGGCTAGTCATTTCCAACGATAGCAGGTGAGTAGTTAGGTGGGCCCGCCGCTGTCCTCGGGCCGCCTGCCCTCAGCTCTCCTCTCTCCGGAGCATGGCGCTGGCGGGAGCCCCTGCGCTTACACTCCCCAAGGTGCACAGCCCCCCTCGCATGACACAAGTCTCCAGCCTGACACGTGAACGACAGGCATCAGCAGCACCCTCCCAGCCCCGCACAAAACAAGCACACGGTTGAAGCTGTGCAAATGAACAGTGTTTTGGAATAACAAGGTCAAAAAAAATTTTTTTTTAACGTCGATCCTATCTTTCCTTTGTGCCTCGAGTTACCATTCAACAAACACAGTTTGGGCTGGAGTCCCTCAGGGCATATCGAGTTAGTACCCCAAGGGGCGCCTGGGTGGCTCAGTCAGTTAAGCGTCTGACTCTTGATTTCGGCTCAGGTCATAATCTCAGGGACTGAGCCCACGTCTGGCTCTGTGCTGAGCATGGAGTCAGCTTGAGATTCGATCTCTCTCTGTCCTTCTGCCCCTCCTCCCACTCATTCTCTCTCTCAAGTAAATAAAATCTTAAAAAAAAAAAAAAAAGTACCCCAAAAGAAAAACTAGTTTGGACTTCCGGGTTAGAGAGGAATGCTCACTTTCCTAAACACAAGAATACTTCTGTCAGTTATCACTTCAGGAAAAGTAAGAATCGCAGATAACCAAAGCTTTTGCTTTAAGTCTTAAAACACTTCAGCTCACCCACTGGGGTAGAAACACCTTCAACTACACACCTTACCCTTTGTGACAGCATCGACACCAGGGACACTCCAGAGTCCAGGGCCGCAAGCTCAGGGCTCCCGGCTCCTTTTGGAGTTGTGCAGCTTGCTTGCAGAGGACTCAGGCCACCATGTCCCCGTCCTCACCAGCCTGTTGCCTCCCCACTCCTAACATAACTCCCACCTCCTCCGAAAGGCCACGAGAGGCCAAGTGTGTATTTTGCCAAAGCTCAGGTCTTCAGAGAGAAGCTGCAGGCAGTCACACCAGCCAGAGTCACCACATCTCACACTGTGTAAACCCAGGCTGTAGGCCCGAGGACGGGCTGAGTGGGGCCCACCCCCAGAATGGCTCAGCCGTGTGGAGGCGGATGATCGCGAGGGGAGGTCCGGCCGTGAGACCCAGAGCATGGTGGAGGGAAAACAACATGCTCAGGGCTCTAGGGACCTGCTAGGCTCCCACCTCTACGAGGCCTTGAAGATGTTGGGATTCCAAGGTTCTCCGGGTGCTGAGACCTGGGTGCTGGTCACAAGTTTCGACAGCCTCCAAAACCTTAGGTGAGTCTTTCCCGAATGTTCTGAAGACACATGCATAGCGAAACAAGGGATTCTCACAATGCAGTACGCCCTCCGAATCAAATGAAGATGTTATCCTTTTAGTGGTGAGACTATTTAAAGTATTTCGATGCATCTATACCCTCTGAAAAGTTAGTGAACCACACACAGCATCAGAGCATACAAACTAGATACGAACCAGAAGCTTTTATTCCTGAGAACACTCCCTAGTAATGCAGGAAGCAGATTTCCCTTATCAATCAGTGTTCAGGCACATGGTCAAAGGAGAACCTCACACAACATGACAGCCAAGTAACAGAACCCTGGGGATATGGCCAGCCAGAATACATTTCCCAGCCTCCTCTGCAGCTAAGCAGGACCAAGAAACTAAGTTTGGGTCAACAAAACATAAATGGAAATGTCTAGTGGCCGCTTTCAGAATTTTCCTTAAAAGAGAGAGAGAAGTAAAATTTTCCCTCCTCTTCATCCTGTGTCTTGCTACCTGGAATGAAAACGTGAGGACTAGCGCCCTGGCTACTACCCTGGACCATGAGGCTGAGGGCGCACACCCCAGGGATATCAAGGCAGTCAACTGGGGGGAGCCCCAGGCCCCCAAGGGCCTCATGGAGCACAGCTCCCGGCACACTGTGAGGCCGCTGAGCCACGGTTCCTGGGGGCCTCCAATCCTCATATGCAGTGCTTCTCAATTTTCACATGGTGTCCCTGTGTCAGCCAACTTTGGTGACCGAGCACTAGCAGCCGAGCACGCCGGTCTAGACCACGCTCAGCACAGAGGCTCTCGGGAGACTGCCCGCCCGTGGCCCAGGCCCGGCTTTCTGCCTCCCACAGCACTGGTAGAGCCCATCTTCCATTTAGATCAAGCTAAGTATCTACTCATGGCAAATGTTTCCTTCCTACCCCTCAGAGGAGAAAAGGGAAAAAAAACTTGGCATCTTACCTCAAAGGAACATTCAACATTTCTTTCACTTTTTTTGTGAGATAATCCCTTCAGGTCTATCTTTTCAACACTCACTGTAAAAGCAAAAAACAACAACAACAACAAACAAAATTATAAAAATGAAATAAAACCTTGGGGCACAAATTAGTTAGCATTTGAT
Source organism: Phoca vitulina (assembly GCF_004348235.1). Lineage (NCBI taxonomy): Eukaryota > Metazoa > Chordata > Mammalia > Carnivora > Phocidae > Phoca > Phoca vitulina. The sequence goes on along the minus strand of NW_022589759.1, from coordinate 2,040,097 downwards.
ATTTTAGCAATTTTCAAAACGAGGCTTCAGACGCCGGCGCCGCTCACTCTCCTCTGCCGAGTGCTCGCCTGGGAGGAGGGGCGGAAATGGAAAGCAGAATGCTGTCACACTCGGGAACGGAGGGGAATTTAAAAGCGGAACAGAAAAAAAAAAAAGGCCAAACATGAAAACAAATCATAGAAAAGGAAGAGAACGGTCCTTGGAAAAAGAACAGGAGTTGATGGGAATGCACGAGGGTACAGACCCCAATTATGAGGGCAGATGTGGTAGGATCTGCTCCGACTTCGGGAAAATTCCACATTGTCGGCTGTGACGGTGTCACGGTCCTGTGACAGGGCCTGGCTGGCGGTAGTCAAGGCAGCATGGAAGGCTCCTAGCGCTGCCTCTGAAGAGCAGAACGGGGAGTCCGGGGCCGCAGCGGCCCACCGCCAGCGCCGCAGGGGACAAAGCACGGCCCCAGCCCCCGCGCGACAGTCCCACTCCGCCCTCGAACTCACAGGGCTGCATCCTGTGTCTCCTCAGAACCAAAAGGGTACAGTTAAGTTCTTACGCACTTTAACTACAGTATGAAAATGCAAATATCTGAGCACAAACATTTGCTGAAGATAAAACAGCCACTTACAAACGTGATGCACGTTCCAAACTCGAAAACCACACGAAGGTGTGCACGCCCTATTTCCAATTCAAATGAGAATGTTTCTCAAGTGCTAACGGGACGGATTCCTGGAGCGTCTCTGTTGTCTGCAGACACGGACAGTCTAGTCACCCCCCTATGCAGTGAACGAGCAGAGTCCACGACAGACGAGGGGCTTCGGTACGTGCGTGTTACACAGGTCTTCCTCCATGTCAGTTTTCACAGTCCCAGAGAGCCCGTGGCCACAAACCTAACTGTCCAAGGGGAAGCACTTAACAGAACCTCTGAAACTATTAAGCTCCATGTCCTGCAGACGCCCAGCGTCCTGGCCTGGCCTGCCACACCGGCATCTCCCAAGGTCTTCTCCAAGAACACCGGTGCTCTAAGATGTTCAAGGGCACGCCCGGAAAGCTTCACGGTCAAAAAGCTCAGAGGAAAAAATCTGAGACTTTCTGGTAGACTGTCTTTTACATTAGAATATTAAAGGCTCTGAGCCGTCCTGAAATGAACAAGTCTATTCTTATTAACAATTCCCCAGTTTTGGGGGCCACAGAACTCTTTCTTCCCCACCCGTGCACAGACCTCCCAGAGAACAACAAACCACTCTGTGCAACGTGCTTCGGGGAAGGTTCTAACCCTGCAACGCCCAACACCACAGCCACTAACCACATGTGACTATTTACATTTGTATTAATTACAACCGAACAGAATCAAAAATCCACTTCTTTGGTTGCAGTAATCCCATCCTAAGTGCTCCACGGCCAGATGGGGCTAGTGGCTGCCATGCTGTGCAGTACACAGAACATTCGGTCATCACAGAGACTTCCACTGGACAGCACGGGTCTAAGTGGGGCTGGCCAACTGGAGGCGGCCCTGGGCCTGCTTGTGTAAACAGCTTCGTTGGCACGCAGCCACGCCTTTTGTTTACCTACTGTCAGTGGCCGCCCTCCACCCCACGACAGCAGAGCCCAGCCATTGTGCCAGAGACCCTATGCCTCCCGAAACCAAAAATATTTACTATCTGGATCTGTGCAGAAAAATGTGCGATCCCTGCTCTAAAACCAACAACTGTTCACTCACCAACATGTCCTATCAGATTCCTACTGTGCACAAGATCAAATTCTAGGGGCTGTGAACAGAGCAGCGAACATGACAGATGGGTCCTCACACTCGCAGAGGTTACTGGCTGTTTCGGGGAAGACCTTTCACCTGCTAAACGGTTCTCTCTGAGGCCTCCCTAATTTTGTAAAGTGGCATCAGGGTCGATATGCATCTCGGGAGATACGAGAAGCCATTCGGTTTGAAGTATTTTAAGCTTAAAATAGCACCTTACAGGAAGGAATTACTTTAAAAAAAAAAAAGTGTTTCCTTTCTGGCAAAACGAAGAACACACATTTCGAGGTTGCACACCTCCCTATTTTCACTCAGTGAAACCACTAGCTGTTCCTGTCTGGCCTCCTCCATCAGACCGTCAGCAAATAAACAGCTTTTATGTTTTCCCAATAGGCATTTTTAAAAAACTGACCCACAATGACATCACTCTAACCTGGATCTTCCCCCTTTTTAAACAACAGAACATACGAAGTCAATGAACACAGAAAAATGTAGTCAGCATTTTCCCCGGCCACAGGACAGCGGAGTGCACCTAAATGTCCCAGGACTGAATAATGTTAGGATTTATGAAAAAAAGTCAAGAGAGAAAACCCCAACTGGACTGAAGGCGGAAGTGACTCATCTCTGGACAGGAGAATGTGGAAAGCAGATGAACGCTGTTCCAGCTGTCTGCGAGGAACAGAGGCATCTGGAACTCCGTGGCTGCAGTCTGGGAGGCCTGTCCAGGACGGCGGTCGGAGCGAGCGGTGCCACCAGCCCCCCCGCGGGCAGCATGCGCGGCTCGGGCACCAGGCACCGCGGGGGAGCTCTGCTATTTCACCTGCGGTGGGCCTGTCCCTGTGGAGACACCTGCAGCGGGCGTGGGGGCAACAGCGGCTGATGCGGGGTGGGGCTAGGGGTCTTTCATTACGCTTCAAAGATGGTCAAACATGTTCTCAATTTTGGAGTTCACGTTAAAGACCCGATTTCAAGAACAAAAACATGAAAAGACCTTGTAATATTAACTAAAAAATTACAAATTGTATGTGTAACATGGCTATACCTGTTTAAAATGTAAAAGAAAGATGAAAAATAAGTTATCAAAGCTGACAAGGATCACTGGGCTTGGTGGTAGAATTATGAGTATTTATCCCAAATTTCCATAATGTAGTTTCATGATTTTAAAGGGGTATTCGTTCCCATATGTACACAAACATCTGTTTACGATCCACTTCTCTCCTGGTAGATACAGTGAGATCCCTGTTCCTCACACCGCCCTGCTCAGTCCTGCAGATGGTCTTCTAACTGGCACGTACAAGTCTCACGGTTTTCTGAAGAGTGCAAGCAATCACGGCTAGGTCTGAGGGGCTAGAAATCAATCCATCATGTAGGGATGAGATTCGCGTCGCCCACGACTCCCAGACAGAAAGGCCACAGACAGAAGCGCACTTGGAAGGTGGACCGGGCAGGAGGGCTCCTATGTGGGGAGCAACGGGCTGGGGTCTGGACTGCATGCAGGCACATCTGTCGAGGACCGATGGGGTCCAGCCGGCTCGCTCATGCTAAACTGAGAAAGCAAAGAGGGATGTGCGTTCTCCTTTTAAGATGGTTTGTTTTAACTTTCCTTCTTTTCTCATTCAAGATGCACATGAGAAATCTGCCTCCAGTCCTGCAAGCCAGACCACATGGCCGTCAATAAAACATCTAATTGCAATGAACTACCACTTCTATCATTGGATCGACACCTAATTTCAAAAACCAATACGCTAATGTAACTGGAAAATGTGGGAGGGAATTCGTGTGGGAGAGAAGTACAAAGGCATTGCTCGAGCAGTGCAGGCAGGGGTTCCAAACATCCTGAAGCAGGACTGGGCATCTGAATGGGGGCGGGGGCTGGCAAAAAGTCACAGACGGTTTACGGCTGAGCCAGACCCAAAGGCCTCTCAGCCGGCAGCGACAAACCCGGGACCAGGAACACATTCTCGCGATCGCAGCCCTGGGAGTTCCCAGTTCAAACGGCCACGTTCTAAGGGTCACCCTCACTGCCAAGCATCTTCAAGTGATTTACGAGAGCTGACTGTCATGTCACACGTAGATCTCAGACACCCATAGGTAATAGCTTTAATGTGTTCCAAGAATGAGTCACTCTTCTGAAACTTCCCTTTGTACCCTAAACTCTTCTGGAAAAAACTGAGTGGTTGGTACTTTTCTGCCATAGATCCTTTACTTGATTTCGATGTATCTTTGGTCAAACAGTTTAATTTCTATGTGCCCCACATAGGAAAGCACTTCAAAACTTACCAAAACTATGCTACAAGCCATCAAAGTCAGAAGTGTATCATTTATGACTGCGGGAAAAGATGCATGATCATCCCCCCCGGCACAAACACCTCCTTCTCCCGAGTCCTATACAAAAGAACTCAATGTCTTCCTACTTAAAATAAAGAAACTGAACCAGAATAACATTTAAAATGCTTCCTGCTTAGGGGCACCTGGATGGCTCAGTTGGTTAAGCGTCTGCCTTCGGCTCAGGTCATGATCCCAGGGTCCTGGGATGGAGTTCCGCATCGGGCTCCCTGCTCCTCAGGGAGCCTGCTTCTCCCTCTCCCTATGCCTGCCGTTCCCCCTGCTTGTGCGCACTCTCTCTCTCTAATAAATAAATAAAATCTTTAAAAAAAAAAAATATGCTTCCTCCTTAAATTTTTATTACTGAAATCTAGTTTTCATCTAAAAATTGAAAAACTATATTCTTAAAGGTCTCAGCTGAATAATAATGTTCCTCATGTATCGACAGACTTCCTCCCTTCCGTGTGGTTGTCCATGTTAGTGGGGATCATTTTTAGAAGCAGTTTTTCAGCTATTGTTAAAATCTGAGCATTCACTACTTCACTGATTAACCTGACCCTCCTCCTCTCTGACATCTTTCTAGGACATATCATGTTATATTTAAGAATTCCCTAATTTGTTTTTCTTTGATTTTTTTAATCTAGCTACCTTGCATTAATTTGATTTGTTAAGTCTCTAGAAATATAAATAGAAACAAGAGTAGTGCATGGCATGATCTAGAAAATATAAAGCTGATAAAAGGTACTTCTCAAGTAGCAAAAGTAGGAAATGAACACATACATATTCTATTTGAATGGTTAGGGATATGGCACTTGAATCTAAGGGCCCAAGGATTTTTCACTTATTTAAATATTAAGGCAAACATTTTATTCAGCATTAGTATGTTCCAGGCACAGCACTAACCATAAGTGACACAAAAATTACAAAGTTCACAGCAGTGACATGAGAGGTGGACTTCAAAGGGAAGAGCCCATCTGAGCAGAGGGACGTGGTGATCAAGGCCCAGGCAGGACAGAGCAGGGCGTCTGAGGAAGTTTGCTCATGGCTAGAGCCAGCAACTCAGAGGAGTGACAAGAGACCAGAGCAGAGGACAAGATGAGGCCGGCCCACAAATCCCACAAACCCCACAGTGGGCCTCCTCCAGGCAGGTCAAGGTAAGCCTGTGGGGTCTGCTGTCAGATGGGTTCCGTTAGAAATGTGACACTTTCCAGCTCAGTGACCTTGAGTAGTTACTGAGTCCCTGAACAAAAGGAAGACTGGTCCCTACTTCACAGGCCTGTGACATCAATGAGGGGCACACACACACTGAGGGGGGCACCTAGTGCAAGCCCCGTGACAAGCTTCCTGAGTAGGGGCACTGTGGTCCGGCTGCAGGGCGGGTCCCTGCTTGGGGATGGACCAGACAGGAGAACCCACAGGTGGCAGAGGGGATGGAGGCCTGAACCAGGATGGCGGCCACAGTGATGGCCCCGCAGAGCCACACCCACCAGGGCTGTGAGGCTGAGCCCCCTCGTGTGGGGCAGGGAGCTGGGGTGGGCCTGAAGGTGTGGCTCCAAACACCGGAAGGTCGGCACCAATCGCGTATACTGGAAACTCATTTTAGGGGCAGCAATGGGAGTGATGGGTCCATTCCGGGCACACAGCAGAGGCGCCAGCAGGCCCCCTCAATGGAAATATTCACAGTGATTCGGGGTCCCCGGCAAGGGTCTCAGCTGAACGCTCAGATCTTAAAGTCATCAACAGGTGAACAGAAGATACTCCAACAGAGCGTGAGTGGATACCAGAGAGGAGGCCAGACAGCACCAGCGTCTCAGGGGCAGACAGAAGCGGGGGTTTCACAGGGAACGAGCAGACAGAGAGGCAAGAGGAGAACCAGGACGTGTGTTACCAGGAGACCAACGGAGCACGCCACCCCAATGCTTCTGGATGTAGGATGGTCCACGGTTTAAAAACGGAAAGAAACCAAGAGAGGACAGAGCGGTGGTGGTGGGCGGGGGGAGACCAGATATGCCAAGCGAAGAGCTGACCTGTCGTGACCTTTCATGACAGCTTGAGAGAGGAGGGTGCTGAAGTCAGGGTGCCGGGGCTCACGGGTCACAGGGAACCACCTGCTCTTCCCAGAGCTGGGCTGCGGGTGCACGGCACGCGTGCACGGGGCAGACACAACCACAGCAGACAGGACAGGCTGGGGGGGCGGGGCTCCTGCAGAACGTGTCACGGCTCGCTGCAGGACAGCCCCTCCTCTGCGGCCCGTACCCACTTCCAAGGTGTAAGTACTTCCACCACGGCCGATTCTCTACCATCAACAGGACATCAAGAGGCCAAAAACCCTCCTGCACTTTGAACAGCTGACCCCGTGGGCCGGCACGCCGGGCTTCAGTACACCGTTGGGCAGACTGCACGGTTCTCGCGCTCTGCATCCAGTGGGTGGCTATGAATTCAAGGCAAGGCCTGAAAAGTGACAGACGTGTGCCGTGGTCCCGGCAGCTGCCCTCGACGGGGGCTCCAACAGAGCTGAGCCCTGCCGTCTGAAAGAAGCCCTGTGGGATGCTCAGCTCGACTCCTATGTGTCCAGGTCACTCCTTCTTTAGGGGATGAGAAACCGTCACTCAGACAACTCTGTTCTGTGCTTCAAATGAGACTTGTTGGCTGAGGAAGGTTGCAAACAACCAGTTTTGAAAAAATAATAATAATGCACAAAAACATAGCAAAAAAGTCAACAGAACAACTTACTCTGAAATACACCAAAAAATGCAATGTCTTCATGGATGGAGAGATAGATAAGGGAAGAAGCAGGTAAAATAAAATGAAATTATGGAATCTGGATGGTAGGTGTTCACTGTAAAATTCTCTGAACTTTATTGTATGTTTCAAAGTCTTAATAAAATGTTGAGAGAGCCAACAGACAAATTAAAATGATCCAAACGCCTCAGTTCCAAACGCACCTTTGATCCCCAGGGCTGCATGAGCAAGGCAGCCTACTACCAGTCTTCCAGAAGCCGGGTTTTACGGTCATGCTTCTTATCAGAATTCCTACTCTAACTCTGTGTCACCAACAGGACAAGACTTTTGGAGCTTGACCTTGACGTTTCCCTGTGTCATAAAGCTGCTGCACAACAAACACAAAAACCACAGTGGTGCACGACAAAAAGCATTTATTCAGAAAAAAAAAAAAAAATCCCAGTTTTAACTTCTAATATGATAAATATCTATAGGTATAACCTACATAAACAAAAGTTCTTTGGAATCCTTAAGTTTTAAGAATGCAAAGCGGTCTGGAGACCAGGTTTTAGGACCACAGCTAAGCGGTCTGTGCTGTCATTAAGCTTGCTGAGACTCTCAGTCTCACACAAGGACAATTCTAAAAAATAACTCCTCCAGCCCAGAAAAAGCTAAAGAACTGCTCTCACCGAGAGCATCACTACAAGTAATTTCAGCCTCACCCTGTACGTCACGGATGTTTCCCTACGCGTCAGTACGGCGAGCCGGGATGCGCGGGCTCTGAGCTCTCTCCAGGCGAGGCCGGCAGCGCCGCGTGGCGGTCCTGACGAGGGCACAGCCCGTACCTGCCACTGAAGCCAGATGCCAGGAACGGCTGCCCCAGTCCCTCTACTCCCGTACTTGAAAATCTTCACAATGAAGAGCACAGGGAAAGACGACCGCCACCTTGAACGCCATCTGACGAGAGCAGTCAGTTTCTGGCTGTCCTCCGTGCTATCCCCTGAACTTTCATACAAAACAAACAGAAGTTCTGACTTCTTTTATCGCTGAGGACTTCCAAGGAAGCAGAGAAAAATCAAAATACAAGTAGAATACAGAAAAGACAGCGAGAAAACACTATAGTAATAGTCACTTGCAGTGACTTTAGGCTTTGCCAAGAGCAACCGCCCAGGCCCAGCGGAGCGTCACGAGAAGCGTGACGAAGAAAACCAACTTCGCTTGCTTGCCAAATTCTGGGCAGAAGAAACTTCTTACTTAGAACCACTGAGTGGAGAACACAGTGGACAACTAACAACGCCTGGCTCACTATGCTTCGTTTGCTGCACCTGATACCAAAGCCAGCTCACCCAGGGCTCTCAGCACCACCACACACAGACAAGGGATGGACAGAGAACAGTCACGTATCTTGCAACTATATTTAAAAGATAGGAATGAGGGGTCTTGATAATTATGTCTCAAGGAAAAAGCACTATGGGAAAGAGGAGGCCGTCCCCCCACATGAGGAGGGTGCAGGGCAGAGGGCCCATGCTGGACAGTCGAGGGACAAAGGACACAACACCTCACTGGAAGGCAATTCTCCCAGGGCGACATGTCTAAGGAGAAAGGACAAGAGCAGTGTCAGGGTAGGAAAGTCCCTATGCCTGAGTGACAACTATCCATCCAGGGAGGTGAAGCCCTGCTGCGTCTTCTCAACAACGGCCCCATCCAGGAGCTGACCTACGAGGATTCACGGTTTTGGTACCAGTACACGTTTATGCACATAAACACAGGGCAGCAGTTAGGATTTGGCTACTTCCAGCCTATGACCTAAGTCAGGGACAGCTGGCTCTGGGATTCTCAGAATGGGGCTTTATTTTAAAAATGAAGTATTTATGAAACATCCGTGAGGTACACTGTGCCCGAGACACGAACAAAAGGAGAGCAAAGGCCAGTGAGGGAGGGGGCGGGTAGCCTGGAGTGCCCTGGGCCTCTTGATCACAGGGCCAAGTTGGGCCCATCCTGGCCCTCACGAGTCCCACACATCACCTGCACTTGCCTCCTGGGAAGTCCCCACGCCACCACTCAGACTACAACTGTATGGTTAAGTGCGACACTTGGACTGTCTAGCTGACCCAAGAACCAAGAAGACTCAGCTTCGTCTGAAATGTGCCCTCTGCCATCTCCAGAGCGGCACTGTCCCATATGGTGGCCCCTATCCACGCAGAGCTATCGCGGTTCCAATGGAAAGGAAATAAAAATAAAATTTCAGGTCCTTGGTTGCATGAGGCTCATTTCAAGTGCTCAAAAGGTACATGTGGCTGATGGCACCCGAGTTAGTGCAGAGAGAGAACATTCCATTATCTCCGCAGAAAGTTCTACAGGATAGTCCTTCTCTAGAATTTAGGACTTATTTGGTATGGGGCAGGGAGGAGAGTGCAACAACTTTCATTTTTCCCCTTAATGAACATCAGCATTTGAGACTTTTACAGCCAAAATATGTTTGTATATTACTTGTACAATTTAGAAAATTGGCGTACCATACAAAAGACCACGGCTAATGAAAGATCTCAAAGTATTTAACCACATAGCATCACAAAGATCTGCTTTCCACACCCTGGTGCACCTCTTTCCCCTGGAGCCCTCACACAGACGGACTCACCTTTGGAGTGTTTCCCCACAGTCCTCTTGGGTAGCGACTCCTCCGTGGAATGTGCTGATGTATGTAGTGCATTCTCCAAACTATTACTCACGCTGCTGACAGGGGCCTCGGTTCTTGGAGTCACCTGGGAGGACAAAATAAATCACCTTATTTTCTTCCATCTGGTCCATGTGGAATGATTTTCATTGTTATCTTAAAGTCACTGATATTTATTATAGTTTCAATTTTCATATAAAAATGTTATATAAAACACTACTTACACAATACTGTAACAACAAGCACTTCCTGCACCCATCTCCAACTCACCCCTGAAATTTAAAACCAGCCAGGTGAAGTGTGCGTGCACCTGGGAGCTTGGCCGCGCCGCTGCTTCGTGCGCCCGCACAGGAGCTCCATCAGCTGAGCTTCCGTGAGCCACATACCTCCCATCTGAGGTCAAACCTTGTATTTTGTTTGTTCAAATCATAGAGTTCCCTATAAAATTAATTACACAGCTGGACCTGACGCTGTCCTATAAATCTTGAAGAAGTCACAAATGCTCCAAAAAGAACAGTCAAGAAGAGACGACAACTGGATCTATGTGGGGTACACGTCCTAACGTTACACCACAATCCCACTTCTAGGAGTTCGTCCCACAAAGTTTCACGTGAGAAAAGTGGGGGGGAGGGGGTGGCGCTCACCGCAGCAGCTTCTGTAAGAGTGAAAAGTGGAAAGCCTCCGAAAGAGCTGAGCATACAGCCCCGACCAGATGAAGGTCGGCGGGGGCCCGGCCCCTGCGACAGCAGCTCTTCGGCACCCCCAGTCCGCGCGGGCTTCCCGCCCTCCTGCTCTCCGCCCGCCGCCAGCGTGTCTGTGCAAGCACACGGCCAGAGGCGGGAGGAGAGCCGAGGAGACGGCACACGGCGAACCGCAGTGACGTCGGAGAAGAGAGGAGAGCCCCCGGGCTGGGGGCAAGAACTTTCATTTTTCCCCCTTAACAAGGATCAGTACCTAAAAAGTTTACAGGCAAAATTTATTGAGTACTTGTAGGCTTGAGAAGAATGAAAGTGACCGATGCTTTGACTTCCTCAGAGTCACAATTTAATATATATCAAAATTTCAAAGGCGAGTAAGGATTTTAAAGTTTATCAAGACAGGTGTGAGTTTTAAAGGGTGAGAAACACTATGCTACACATACAAGGAAGGGGCAAGGTTTGGGGGAGAAAAGGAACGTGACTGCTGGTCTCCATCCTGATGTGGAGTCGCGTGAGACGCACACCTCGCCGGCCCTTGGTTTTCATCAGCCGGCTTCACTAGCTGGAAGGCAGGCGGCGGCCCATCGGACGAGCCCGTGAGCCCGGAGCAGGCAGAGGGCCATGAAGGCAGAGGGAGAGAGCCGGCAGGAGAGGCCAGAGATGCCACCAGGCCTGCAGCACGGCGACAGCCAGTATCTTCTGGGCAGACCGCGCACGCCAGGTACCCAGCAAGCCCTCTCTCCTCCCACCCACCCGCGTCAAAGCCACCGCAGGGAGGCCTCCCCGCATGCACCCAGCACAGGACCAACAGGTCCTACGCCACACAAGAAAAGCAACCCAGCACAGTCCCGTGAAATCTGGAGTTCACAGAGCCCAAGGAAATGAATCCTAACCACCCAAGACTCCTCTAAAAAGTCAATTTTTTGTATAACATTACCAAGATATTATCAAGACAGTTAAAATTTAAATTACTTATATTTGTCATTTAACTAAAATGGATTATTTCCCTCAGATTCAGCAAAGTTTCATCCAATGGTCAGAGTATTGCAGGAATGAACTTCTTTCCTATTAAATAACAGAAGCAACACTTACAAGTAATTAATGAAAGACCAAGATTTTTAGTTCCAACCAGTAAATATTACTTTGGGAAACAACTCAGGAGGTTAACATTTTTAACTCCTGTAATAAACCTAACCACAGCAGATGCCATCGGATCTGGCCTGGCTCACACGAGCCCCCACGTCCTCTGGGCTCCCTTGGGAAGTATGTCTAAGTCCTCAACTGCAGAAGGCTGAGGCCGAGCTGTCCGGACAACCAACCGCAGAAGTGCCAACCCTGCTAGTGACGAACCCGCACACACAGACGCGCACACACTGATGCCCACCCAAAAGCATCCTGAACAGCCACAAACAGAAAACCAGCCTCCGGACTCTGCCTCTGGAAGGGCTGAAGCAGGGGCAGGGGGAGAACACAGCCCAGCCAGGACGCCTGCCTCGAGCACAGCCTGGGAGGTACAGTCAACTGCACTGGACGGTGGTTCTCAACCTTGAGGCAGGGGGAACCCCCGAGGCCCAGCAAGAACGTGTGTCTCCCACCCCCACCCAATCAGAATTTCCGGAGTGGGGCCTGGACACTGGTCATGGTGTTCTTCTGTCCTGTGCACTGGGCACCTCAGCCAGAGTGCAAAGCACAGGAGCCCTGTTGTCTGGTCAGCCCCTGTGAGGACCAGGTGGCACCCAGGGGGACAGGAAGCTCCTTCCGCGGGTTCACAGGAAAGGTAAGGGTGTAGGTCCGTGCGCCACGGTTCCCAGGAGAAGGGGAAAGCCTAGGAGTCACACTATGGAAGCACACACCATGCCGACAACACAAACGTGCAAAACAAAACTCGTTAAAATTATAACCAGCAGAGAAGAAGTATTTGTTTGCCTCACTGTGTTTTACCAGAGCGTCTCTTCCTAGTTTTCCAGATGCTCACTTTTTCCAACCAAGCCTTTATCTTGATTTTGCTCCTTTGTTTACATTGAAAGCTCTCTTCCCCTGCATTTCCCAGAAATGCTGTGTTTGGGGTTATTTTTGGTTAAGTTAATTTGCCCCATGTGACCTCCGCAGTTCAACTCAGATGCTCTCTGACTCACGCTCACAAGCGGCACTCCAGTCATGAGCCTGATGGACACGAGAATAAAGACTTGAGCAGTTCCAAATGTCGCCTCCTGCTACGGCTGGAAGGGCAACAAGAAGATGCTCTCCAACAACCAGCCCGACTCAGCCACTTCCATGAAGTTCCGAGTCCTCTGTCCCGTGAGCACCTCGCTTTCTCACTCAATGGACACTCCCTGTGCCCCCGGGACCAGCTGATCACCGTCCCACCTCCAGACAGCCTCTGCCACAACCTACAGGGGACCTGTCACCTCTCACTTCTCCCCTCCACTCAACCCACTGTGGCCCCACCAGGGTGGGCCTGGCAGCCAGGATCTGCCTGAAGGGCCCCCCAGACCCCGTACGCACCTGCACGGACCCCTCACACGTCAGGTCTATGCTCGTGTGACCTTCTTAGGCCCTCTCAAAGCTCGATGAAGTAGGGACTTTTTGTCTGTTTTGTTCACTGCTGTACCCTCTGGACTTCGAACAGCACCTTATATGACACAGGCACCTAATGGGTGTCTGAAAAATCTGACCATTTCACCGAGTTTTAGTGAAATCAGGATTAACCGGACAAAAACGGCACCTCTACTTCCCAGTAAAATGTCTGCGTTCTCAGTGACACACTACACGACCAGCACAGCACTTCACCGGGTTGGACACAGGGCCGACCGAGCCGTGAGCGTGAACGACATCGGACTCTGGAGCACGTTCCTAGGCATGGGGCACTCACTCCAGTCTGGGCTGCCTCGGGAAAGTGACGTGGTCCGACAGGGGCGGCACACGCGGGAGACGGTAACGGGCCAGTGCCAGCCTGGGACGCAAGCAGCTGACGCCCCAGCTCTGAGCGCTAGCCCTCTCACTGGCACGCCTCGGTCTCCAAACTTCCACGTGCACAACGCTTCCAGTGTCTGAAGTGCGGGTTCTGACGGAGAAGGTCAGGTAGGGCCCACGGCTCTGCACTCCTCTCAGGCGCTGCAAGACTATTTCAAGATGAAGCAGCTCACCGCGGTCAGAACGTCCAAAGGCCAAGCCACCTCCCCGCAGGCGGGATGCGAAACGGAACCCCAGCTCTGCACAGAACATGAGGTCAGACGAGCTCCGAGGCCCCTTCCAAGGGCAAGGGACAAAGACGCCGAGGCGTAGCACATCAGCCTGGAGATGCGAGGGGGGCCGGCAGCGAGGCTCCTGCCCGTCCGTCCGCTCCCTCAGATAGATGCTTTCCTCAGAGGTTCCCTCAGTGCTGGCCTCTGACCAGAGAGACCAGAAGAACAGGCTGCCTGAGGCTTTGTGCTGAAAACCCACTTTAATACTCAGGGACCAGAACCACAACTGTTAGCAGAGAGGTTTCATTTTTAAAAACCGATTTCATTAAAGATCTTTCTAAGTCACTGGATGCGACAGAGGCAGGCAGAGGGCAAGGCGTGCAGCACGTGTGCAAACATTCAACGTCTGAGTGACGGTGGGGAGTTTTTAAGAAAAATCTGGCAAAGCAACAGTGAATATGCTGGAAAAGCAAAGTCTCAGTGTCCCAGCTGTGCCGTAATATAAACAGATCTTCAGTAATCCAGGTAAGAAACCGAAGGTGCTGCAGGCAACAGGAGGGCCCCGTGTATTTATTCCCAAGGTGATGGTTCTCCATGGTGAGGCCCCCCGAAGAATCTCTTAGGGGAACTCCTACAAAAAGACGATGGCCAGCCTTTCCCCTACCATGAAGTTAGCAGTTCCAGATTCTACCCTCAGATACACCCAGACACATTCAACACGGCATCTCTGTGAGGTTTCTCCCCTGCAGTGATGCACACGGTAACAATGAAGTGCTGTTCCCGAGGGCTGTAAATAAGACGACGGCTGTGCGCAGGGCTGGGAACGAGATGGCGAGCCAGGCTGTGCCACCAAGAGGCGGTTAAGACAGCAGATCAACTCAAAACTGCTGTGCACATGGTGCACATGGAATGCCCGAGATGTGAACATACGGGAAGAGGCCATGCAGAATAAAAAAATGAGAGCGACTAGAATTATGAGCACACTTTATACGTTTCTTATCATGGATGCAATCTGCTCGTAACCACGCCAACCTACTCAACCCTCGTAACTCTCTCCACTTGGAACAGCAGGAGTACCCCCCCGCCCGGGTCACCCGACCAGTAGGGGGCAGTCCTGCAGCTATCAAGCTTCACGAGTTGGTTGGTGCGGGTCAAATCCAGGGAGAGCAGAGCCCCTTACAGAGGCCACAGCACTTGTTCCAGCAGCCCCTGCTGGCTGTGACAGGCAGCCAGGATCCACGTCGCTCAGGTCCAGTCACCCCAGTGCAAAGTGGGGATAACGGTGCCCACCTCATATAAATAATGCACCTAAAGTAGAGTGCTGGGCAAACAGTCAATATTTAACAGAACGTCGGCTGCTCTTGTTCCTGAGGCCACCAGTCTGGCTGGGACACGGTGGGAGAGGCAGAAGTGCCCCGGGGGACACCAGCTCCGTGAGGACACCTGGAAGAGACACACACCTCTGATGTCCTGGCAGAGAACTGCTTCCACGAGGCTGATTCGTCTGTGGCCACGCCCGCCTGGGAAGAGCTCCACACACCACCACTCTCCGTGGCCCCTCACCGGGAGCTGGGGGCTACCTTCTCTCAACAGACAAGCCACTGAAACACGGACTCCACCAAGACCAGTGATCACCTAGTCTAAAAACAGCACAGAGCAGCTAGAAAGATCATTTATCATGTGAAGTACAGTTCGACAAAACATTCTTAAGAGTCAACATTCCTACTGTTACAACGGGAGCAATCTCAGCCCCAAAGATCAAGTGCAAAATGGGTCAACTGTCCTCACAAAAACCAGGCGTATGTAGCAATCTTTTATTACGCCAGTACAAGAGCTCTGGGTCTACTAATCCGTCTGGGAATAATCTATCCTAGGAACACAATCAGTGATACAGTCATAGGTTTGTGTACAAGGAGGTTCAACTTAGCTTTAAAAGAGCAAAATATATATATATCTGCAAACGACAAAAATGCCCAATAAAATTAATAATAATCTAAACACGTAAATTCACAATCATATGATTAAATATTATGCAGCCTTTAAAAGATAATTTTAAAAAAACAAAAGGCACGGGGATGCTCACACTCAGATCCTGGGAACGAGGCAGAATGTGTCACCGGTGCATGCACACAGACACTGAAGACAGAAGAAAATATACCACAATACTAATAACGTTTATTATCTTCGGGTGATTTTCTTTTTTTTTTTTTTTTAAGATTTTATTTATTTATTTGACACAGAGAGAGAGAGAGAGCGAGAACACAAGTAGGCAGAGCTATAGTCAGAGGGAGAGGGAGAAGCAAGTTCCCCGCTGAGCAGGGAGCCCGATGTGGGGCTCGATCCCAGCACCCTGGGATCATGACCTAGGCCGAAGGCAGTTGCTTAACCAACTGAGCCACCCAGGCGCCCTGGGTGATTTTCTAAAAATATTTTTCTATTTTCCAATTCTTGTGCAAAGAACGGTTACTATTAGAACTAAAATAAAAGTTAGAAGCTACTAAGTCTCAGCGTAAGTAACTTCCTACAAGACAGGAACACAACACAGGAAAACAGAAGCAGCTTCTAAAACCAAATGGCACCAGGCACCTGGGTGGCTCAGTCGTTGAGCGTCTGCCTTCGGCTCAGGTCATGATCCCAAGGTTCTGGGATCGAGCCCCACATCGGGCTCCCTGCTCAGCAGAGAGCCTGCTTCTCCCTCTCCCTCTGCCTGCCGCTCTGCCTACTTGTGCATTTATTTATAAATAAATAAAAATCTTTAAATTAAAAAAAATAAAATAAAATAAAACCAATGGCTCACCCCGAGGTGCTGAGTGGCCCAGACAGGTGGGGCAGACACTGCCAGAGGACCAGACGTGGGGGGCAGACACGGCAACAACTAGGGCAAGTCCAAGGGGCGGGGCATGGACTCTGGGTGCAGGGACTGCTTGGTGAGGCCAAACTGGAGAAGGAGCCAGCCAAGCAAAGGAGGGGCCTTCCAGACACAGAAACGGAAAGTGTGGAACGCTGAGGCAGAAGGCCTTCCTGCCTGAAGCTTATGAATGTCAAGGGGCAGCGGGGGCCGGGGCCCTCAAGCACAGACACGAGCTCCAGAGTGTCGAGCTCCAGAGTGTCGACAAACAGACTCATTTATTTTCAGTTTGTTTTCCAAGCAACCCACCTCCATACAGGAAAGAGTATCATCTGTTAAACACTTTTAACTCAGTGGGAAAAAAAATACATAAAATCAAAAAGAAAAGTGATTTGTAAGCATTTTACTAAAATAGTAATTATGTGTCTCTCAAAACCAGAAAAGGAAAATAGATAGTTTAGTAGCGAAAGCTATTTGCTGACTTAGGCCAAGTGAAAGCCAATGCTAACCAGAAACCGTTCTCCACGAAAATACATTCCTTTTAAAATTTCTTACCCTAGAGCTGTACTCATTAAAAAAGAAAGATTGCTGCTCAAAATCTCGGCAAAAGGTACCAAGTACTTTGCTAGAAGAGTTCCAGCAAAGTGACTACAAAACCAAGTCCTTCCACCAGCAGCCTTCAGAGCAGAGCAGCCTCTCCCAGGAGTTCCCAGGCCTCGGCGTGCACACCCGCGTGCACACCGAGCAGCTCTTACAAATTCAGACCGCAGGGCACCCCCAACAGACCAATTAAGCTAGAACCTGGGGGGCGGGGTCAGTCACAAACAGCTCTGCAAGTGCCCAGAATCCCTGCCCAGAGATCTGCAGCGCAGACTCAGCATGGATTCAAAGTCAAGGGCCCTAGGTGGCTGAAGACGACACTTCTGTGACACAAACCTACGGAAGCCAACAACCTTGGCCTGTGCAGCATTAGAGCAGCTAGAACCCAGAAGGCGGCTCTGGAGCTGGTCATACAGCAGGTGCTCCACGAACAGCCACCATGACCCAGGTCAGAGGGGGAGGAGCTGTGGCAGGAAGGCTCGTCCCTCGGACAGCCACACGACCAGCATCTCAGACGGTCACTCTAAACACAGTGCCAACAGGCTTGGTGTGTTCTCCAGAGAACAGGTGCAAATTTCAGGTGAGGGCAGGGGAGTAAAAGAAACCAGTGGTTGCTAGAGGAAGGTACAACGTTAGCAGGAAGGAGCGACAAGTGACCGGAATTTAAAAAGGCACAGCCATATGGGAACAACCCAGTCTTAGTAAACAAACTCGAGGGCAACACTGCATGTGAATACAGAACAATGCCTCCAGGAAGCTCTTTCCTTTCCCTTCCAGAAATGCTTAAATCACGTGACCAGTGTGCTATGGAAAATGGTGAAGAGTAGCCAGAGCTTCAGGTGCACAGGCCGCAGCCCCTCCCCCACGGCACTGGGCCCGCTAAGGCAGGGCTTCGATCCGCACGCGCCACCTTCAAGACTTCTGACGTTAAGGGCACATACACCCAGTACTGTTATGCGTATTTTGGTCACAAGTAGTTTAAATATTGGGGATTTCTTTGAGAAACTGGCTCAGTGTCTAATACTAATAAATAAACTGCTATAATGACCATTTTGGTTCCCAATGTAATATACAACTGCTGAGATGAACCATTCAGAGCTGTTAGCACATTAAGACGGTTGTTTTATGACCCCCATGAGATACTGGCCATGACAGGAGTTCAGTCACAGAGCATTTAGACATCCAGGATGGGAAAGGGCAAGCACTAGAACAAGCTAGAAATGACCAGGAAGCATCTGGATGAGAACAAGAGCATATCAAAGGTCCACCAAGTGTCAGTAAAACATGCCCTTGGGTTTTATTTCCATAGAAGCCACAAGTTCCACTTAATGAGTCTTGACTGGACACCTATTAGGAACAAGGCAAAGCTGCTCAGAGAGTCAGAGACCAGGCCCCTATGGTCAGCCATGAAGGGAAGGTCAGGCCAGAAAGGGCTCAACTGGACGGAACAGAAAAGACACTGAGGTCAAGAAATTCAAGACTGACCCCCCACAGCAGATACAGGCACACCCTGCATCCAGCAGGGAAATGGTACTTGCTCACAGGAGCCCCACAACAGCAGGGAGACCAAAGCCCGCACCGCCCTCCACACTTGTCCCACCAGCTCACTTCCAGCTCCTCAGCACCTACCTACTCAGGACCAGAACGCCTAATAATCACCCCATGACATTCTCCAACAACCCTCTGGTTTCAAGGCACCAGGCCAGCTCATTTCTCCTCCACACTGAGCCTCATTCTTTGTAAGGACAAATGTCACAGTTACTATAAAACCCTCCTTCACAGCTACACTTGCTTAGAGAGAATTAATCCTTCCTACAACACATGGCCCATATTTACCACAACATGTGGATTATAAAAAGCAGGTGGTTCTACCTTCAATAATGGCTGAGTATTGGGGCGCCTGGGTGGCTCAGATGGTTAAGCGTCTGCCTTCGGCTCAGGTCATGATCTCAGGGTTCTGGGACTGAGCCCCACATAGGGCTCCTTGCTCAGCTAGGAGCCTGCTTCTCCCTCTGCCGCTCCCCCTGCTTGTACTCTCCCTCTCTCTGGCAAATAAATAAATAAAATCTTTAAAAAAAAAAAAAATGGCTGAGTATTCAGACCAACCTTCTTACAGATAACCATAAGCTCTGGACAAAGTATAAAAAAAACAAGAAACTGAACATGACCAAAAGCAGGCAGAAACTAAAGGAAGGTCTACACTCGGAAAAAGAGACTTGTACTGGGTGGGTTTGGTGCGCTGCAGGCACATCAGGAAAAGCAGCAGTGGAAGCTCAGCTTGAATTCCACAGTCCTGCTGATTTGAGGAGCCAAGATCAGAATTCTGGTAAAATGTAATGGCAGCAAAGTGAGGGAGAAGTCCCTGACAGAAGAGTGCCTTAGAAGGGAAACACGTCTAGGGGCGCCCGGGTGGCTCAGGCGGTGAAGCGTCTGCCTTCGGCTCAGGTCATGGTCCCGGGGTCCTGGGATCGAGCCCCGTGTCAGGCTCCCCACGGGGAGCCTGCTTCTCCCTCTGCCTCTGCCCCTCCCCCTACATGTACGTCCATGTGCGCTCTTGCTCTCTCTCAAATAAATCAACTCTTAAAAAAAAAAAAAAAAGATGGGGAACATGTCTAATTCTGCATATAAATTCTGCCTGCACCTCTGCATGAGCCCTTGAAATAGGCACACGTGGGGCAGGACCCAAGAAGCCAGGCTAACACCAAACCACCGGAGACTGCGACTGCCGCTCAACAGAGGAAGACCGTTCCGGAGTTTGAGTCAGGCCAAGTTTACTGCCTGCTCAAACAAACTAAACAACCACCTGATACTCTGCAGGAGGACCAAACAAAATCCAGGGTTTCTACAGTGTCTCGTTCACAAAATCCAAGAAGCAATCTATAATTACTAGACATGTAAAGAAACAAGAACATGACCATACAGAGAAACAGGGGGCCGAGCACAAGACGAGTCATATGCTGGAATCAGAGGCAAGCAGCATGAAGTGGCTGTTAAAACGAAGCTCAACAAAAGAAAAGCAAACATTTGTGATGTAAGAACCAAAGGAACATCTCAGGAGAGAAATGGAAATTCTTAAAATATGAAAATTCAAGAAGCAATCAAGATGTCCTACAGTAGGGCAATACATAAATGAACACATGGATATGTGTGTCCGTCCACACAAAGGAATATTATTCAGCAATAAAAAAGGAGCTGTCAAGTCATGAAAAGGCATGGAGGAAAATGAAATGCGTACCTGAAAAGTCTACATCCAGTGTGACCCCACCTGGATGACACTCTGAAAAAGGCAAAACTATGGAGATGGTGAAAGGTCAGGGGCTGAAGGGGGCTGGTGAAAAGGCAGAGAGCCGAGAGGACTGTAAGACAGGGAAAATAGGCTGGGAGGTACCACGGTGGTAGACACCCGTTATTATACATTTGTCCGAACCCATAACCTGTACAACACCAAGAGTGAACCCTGACGTAAACCACAGACTTTGGATGATTATGACATTCAATTTATCTGTGAACTTAGAACTGCTCTAAAAAAAATAAATAAACCCTTAAAATCATAAAAAAGAATTTAAATAGAAATTCTAAAATGAAACAAATGCTATTTCTGAACTAAAAAATCCACTGGATGAGCTTAACAGCAGTTTGGAATTAATAGAAGACCTGCAGAATTTCAAGAAAGATCAACTGAAAGTGTCCAGTCCAAAAAAAAAGAGAGAAGAAAAAAACTGGATAAGAAAAGAAAAAGCTTCTGGGACCTGTGGAATAATTTCAGAAGCCTTAACATCCCTACAGGGGAGTCCCAAAAGGAAACATCGAGACAGGAAAAACTATGGAAAATTATGAGTGAAAATTTCTCAAATTTAGTAAAAGACATAAACTTACAGATCCAATAAGTTCAGAGAACACCAAACAAGACAGATTCAAGCAAACAGCACTGGGCGCATCAAAGCCAGGCGGCCCCACACCAATGGCGAGGGTGCGCACCGGGGCGGTGGGAGGAGCCAGCGCGGGCCGCCGGGCCAGGACCATGGGCTGCGGCCACCGGAGGACCACGGCCTCCCCTCCCTTCCATGCTGGAGGAAGGCTGTCAACAAAGGCTCCTACGTCCAGTGTAAATGCCCTGTCACAACACAGGTAGAAGTCAAACATTCCTGGATGAAAGAAAACTAAGGGAATTTCTAACCCACAGACCCAGACTCCAAAAAATGCTTAAGGAAAGTTTTCCTGACTAAAGGGACATAGTAACAAACTGGCTCTTCGGTGAGGAATGGAAAGCACTGAGAATACCAAATATGTGGGTAAATATAAGACTATATTTTCTTCTTAATTAAAAAAAAAATACATTCGTATTAAAGCAAAAAGTACTCTGGTATCACTGGGGTGTCCAGCACATGTGGAAATAATAGGTATGGTGACCACAGCATGAAGGACAGAGAAGATAAATGGTTGCAGTACAAGTGCAAGAGTCTTACACTTCACGACAAGCCGGGCAGCACTCACCCCATCGAGGTGGGCTGAGGTGGGCTGAGGTGGGCTGTGGAAAGCTAATCTAGGTTCGTGATCCCTAGACCAACCAGTGAAAAGAATGCAACGTGGCACGCCGAGAGCCAGGGGCTAAAATGCGATTCTATGATTCCACTTGAATGAAGTTCTAGGACGCTAATCAATACTGAAAAAAAACAAAAAACAAAACCCAGAAGAAAACATAGTTAAAGGTGGGAGGAGGGGGAGGCCTGAGCTGACCAGGAAAAAGCAGTAACGGGAACGTTCTAGATCTCCACAGGGGCTTGGTTACAGAGCGTCACACATTTACCGAAACTCAAAAGACTGAGAACCACCTGGAAACGATACACATAAACGTGCGCATTTCTTGAAGCGCACATATGTGAGGGGCTATGGGAATGAACACCGCAGGCAGCCATCGTGCTCTCATGACAATGACAACACCGTGGAGTCCACACGTACCACAGCACAGGGGCTCGCAGGCCACCAGGGCAGCCACGCTCCAGCACCCGCGAGCCCCAGAGGCCCCTGTTCTCAGTCACGATCTTCGCTTTTCCCTCTAACTTTTAATGATGAAGTGAAAACATCGTTAAATATACTTTTGGCTTCACATAATAAAAATAGCCACTTACTAATGTCACCTTTGGCAAATTACTTACACTTAATTCTCACAGCTAAAACGGGCACAAAGACAGACGGGAACTATGGAGCTGTTCTGAGGACTAAATAAATACATGGGAAGCTCGCAGAGCAGCGCTGGAGCACAGCAAATGGAACTGTTAGCACTGGCATCATTCCCTCTCACGGCCTGTCCTCTCCTTCCTCTCTTTATTGGTAATTCTGGAAGAAAAAAATCACTTTGATTGGTCAATTAGCCTCCTCAATACAAATATTAATAGGACACCAGCTCACGAGCTTCATACGTCATTTTTAAAATACAGAAAACCACTGCACAGCAAGTGTTCTCAGAAGTCCCACACCTCGCAAAAGCGCCCACACGAGAAAACTCACGGGCCCGGAAGCCGCGGTCAGGAGGAAAGCGAGCAGGCGCCGATCGCAGCACAGGACGAACGGCGTCCAGGTCCAGCACGCACACCACGCAGCGCCGCCACACAACCCCTGGACCCGGGACTTTCGAAATGTCTCACTGATTTTATTCACGGTATTAGGGCTAGGTTGGTAGCATTAGTCCCAAGATTTTTTATTTTGTTGAAATGCCCAAAAGAGATGGGAGAAGGGATCCTCTTCCCCATAAATTAATTCTCCTCCTTCCACAAAGTTACTTTTTCTAGTCTAGACTATATTTCCAGAAGTCGTTTCTACATATACATGTTTTAATTAGATTCACTGTGACTCAGTAAGAAACCTGAGGATATAATTTCTTTCTAGTAATTCTACTGAAGTGTTAACATAAAAGTCACAAATAATTAGGACATGACTCTGTAATGCTCCCTTCTAATTAATCTGATGTCCCTGTTGAAGGTCTAGAAGAATATAAACCACACTTTAATTGGCATGATGAATCCTCGTTTGGTTTACTGCCATTCTGTAGGAAACTCTAACACCAAGGCGTACCGTGATCTACACTCCCGTAAGCATGTGAGGACCACAAGCACAAGAGCCTTACTGCTAGGGCCGCCAGCACCACCCCGACAGCAAAGTCACGGGAGGCAGGGCCACAGAGCACCAGAGAGCTCACGCCCCTCCAGCGCCCAGTGGACGGTCCGTACACTCCACTCTGTCATGGGGTAATACCATTTGAACTATCAACCACAGAGAGTTGCTCCCACAGGAAGCTTTTGCATACCAGCTTTTGAAAATTAATAAAGTAAAATACTGATGTTAAAAATTCCCTAGAATCCACAGCTACGTAATGCATAAGAGAAACAGCCACAAAAGCCATTAAGGAAGAGTGTGATTTGGTAACAGGTGTTACTGACAGGACCACAGAAAAGCAAAGCATGAAGGAAAAAATGTTCTCACTAGAGTGGCCTTTCATAAACATCCAACACCTCCCTCCCACTTGGCTTTCACAGATGCTCAGGACACAGCCCCTGCTGGGGGGCAGGGACCATGAGGCTCTGGACTGAAAGAGACAATCTCTGCCCTCCAATAAGTCAAGTCTGGTGATGAAAATGTAATGAAACCCACTTCAGTAGAGTATGATAAGGTCTAGGACAGAAGAAGGCCACAGAAGGCTTGTAAGTGTGAGCCAAGAACTGGGGGTTGGGGAGCCCCAGGTACCAGGTGTCCCATCTGAGAGAACGGTATCTATAAAGGCTCAGGGGAAAGAGGAATTGCAGTAAATATAAGGAACCTCAAGTATAGACAGAGGTGAGTATAGACAAGCAGAGGACAGATCACAAAGGCCACAGCATGCCCTGCTAAGACCCGCATGTTGGAGAGTAACAATCCTACAGGCATCTTACAAAGACCATTCCAGGGACACCATGAGACCTGTTGTTAAGAGGCTAAGAGTGGGGTCAGGGGGATGGGCTGCCACAGTAGACTAGACCCAGACCAGGGGGGATGGGCTGCCACAGTAGACTAGACCCAGGCCGGGGCCAGGCTGTCATAACAGACTAGACCCAGACCAGGGGAACAGGTTGTCACAGTAGATTAGAACCAGGCCGAGGGGACGGGTTTTCATAGTAGACTAGACCCAGACCAGGGGAACAGGTTGTCACAGTAGATTAGAACCAGGCCAGGAGAATGGGTTTTCATCCTCCTGACACAGGCCAAGGGGGACACGTTGTCACAGTGTACTAGACTTAGGCCAGGGGACTGGCTGTCATAGCAGACTAGACCTTGGTCAAGATGAGAAGTTGGACATGTCACTGCTATTTCTAAGAAGAATTAAGGTACTACAGTTTCTGGATAATTTAATTAAAAAACCAAACAGAGCAGCTACAAGTTATTTCTTGTAGACTTTAAACAATGACATCAGCTCAATTCTAAAAGGAGGTGATCACTCACTTGCATGCCAGCATGCGTTCTGGACTCAGGGGAAGGAATGAAGTTACACGAGGCTGGGGGTGTGCTTGTTCCCTGAACACCATTTTAATCTGCGTCCTGGCTCTCTGGCAAACGGCCCCAAATCTAAGTCCACCTGCACGGAAGTGTGCTGTATGTGGAGCCCTCACGTCAAGTGTGTGGGGAGAAAGAGAGACAGAGAGACAGAGAGGGACAGACAGGGGCTGTGCTGGTGTCAGCAGAGAAGAAACCTGCAAAGCTGCTCAGGGCCTGTTAACTGACTGGGGGCCCAGGAGAGAAGGCAACCATAGGAGAGGCATGGGCTTCTGGCTGGGGGACAGGGGGAGAGCAGTCAAGCAGAGTGCCTCTGGACATACTGAGCTACCTGGAACCTCCAGCTGGAGCCCGGATCTAGGTGGGCATGCAGGTTTTGGATTCATCAGTGAGAACACCATCATGTAAAGGGCAGGAGAGCTGAGAGAAACTGAGAACACTGAGAAGTGAGAGGAAAATCAGCAGTGCCAGGAATGAATGGGGGCGGAGACTCTCGGGACACTAAGGCCACGCCCAGGCTCCTGAAAGCCAGCATCTGGGGGAGGCACCTCCACAACCACACCCTCCCCTGGGTATTCCACTGTGTGGGGAGCCCACAGCACCAATGAGAGATAAGAAAGATAAGGACTGAAAAGCATGCAAGGAACCAGGCAAATCAGAGGCCATCCAGATAAAGACATCAGTGAAACCCAGTACACACCGTCTAGAAGGAAACCCACATCTCCAAGTGGAGGGCAGCATGCGAGCAATGGGAAAAGATGGATTATTCAACAAATGGCACAGGAGCAACCAGGTTCGCATTCGGGAAAGATAAAACTAGCTCCATACCTTACACCAAATAAATTCCAGATGGATCTGTGAAACGTCTGTACCAGAGGACGCCACAGGGAACGCTTTCACAACGTACATTGCGTAACGCGCGCCTGACCATAGTCTATCACGCACATCACAATTTGTGCAATGCATGAGGTATAATACATTTCTAATTATGACACAAAACCCAGAAGCCATACAAGATTGATGAAAAGGACACTAAGAAGGACCTGCATGGTAAAGTCAACAGGCAGGAAAAACCCCAGGAAAACAAATTCTTGCCATTTCTACTAAAGACAAAAGGACAATTTCCTTGAAACTTAAAGAGCTCCTAATAAAGAAAAGACCAACAACTCAAAAGAAATGGGCATAGGATATGGAGAGCTTGCCAAAAATAAAAAGCTCGCTTGAAGAAATGCTCAAGCTCACTCACCAGGGGACTGCAGCACCCTGAGAGGCGCCTCCCGCCAGCCAGGGGCAGCCACCGGCGGGGACACGGCGAGCCCGCACACCACTCGGAGGCGAAAAAACAGGCACTCACATGCACTGATGTGGGGGCGCAGAGGAGGGCCACCACAGTATCTAAAATCATCCCAGAGGCACACACCCTCTGGTCCACCATCAACCCCACTTCCAGGTTTCTAGTCCACAGAGAAACTCGCCAACGTTGAAAGGCACACACAAGACCTTCCAGGGGCTCGTGATTTTTCTATGGACCTGAGAAACACCCACCTAAAATCCCAAACACTACTTAGAGACAAGACTCAGTGAAAAGCATCCTCAAGTCCAGAGTGCTCCTTGCTGCTTTAGAGACAGGACCACAAGTCTACGCCAGTCCTTGGAGACCACACAGCGAGTCCAGGCCCACTTCATTACGCCCTGATCACAGATTACAAGTAGCTACTAGAGTATCAATTATGGGAAACATATTCAGTCTTGCCTTTGTCTTCACTCTAAAATACCTCAGGCCTTGTAACTCAGAACAAAACAAACTGCTTAAGAATGAACCTATTTTATGCCCATCCATTCAGTGTAAGAGTGACTGAATAAATTCTGGCTGTACTAACAAAAAAAGGAAAAAGAATTAACCTATTTTATGAAGTTCTTGATTATGGCTTTCACCGTGACAGGAAGCAGCTCTATAACACGTTAGGTCTCTCCACACACAAAACCTCTGTGGAGCCTGGGGACGAGCCACCTCGCGGACACTCATCTCTGCCCTGCACACGTCAGGGCTAGAGTCCAAAATCAGAATCCCTCAGTGATCTGTAGACTCACTGGAGAGCTTGTGGCAACTGTTCTCAAAAGAGAAATGGTGTCCGATATGGTGGTTCCTCAAAAAAATTAAAATTAAAATTAAAAAGAAAGAAACAACCAAAGGATCTTTCTTTCTGAAATATAATCTATCTAAGGCAGAAAAAAAAAAGCACACTTATATAGAAACTATTTTTCCCTAAATATAACAGAAATTTTTTGTTACTAGCAGTCTCGGGGAGGGCAGCCACCAACTGAACAAACAAAACTGTCCCTTTTGCTAGCTTGCCGCTGAGGTCGTAAGACGCCTATGTTGATTTGTGGGGGGAAAAATGTATCAATCCCAAATGTCCTCAGTCCCAAAGGAAGGTAAATGAAGTATGCAGCGCTGAGGGGGGAAATGGGTAAAGTGAAGCTACCTGGTGAACATCGAACACTGCAGAAACACGGCGAACGCGGATGTTTGTCTGTAATTACGTTCTGTGTTAAGTAACCCTGCCACACACTCCGGAGAAGCTCCAGAAGACCTGCGCTTTCCACAGCTGCGCTCCAGAACACCACCGAGAGCCGGAGCTGGGGCGTCAGTGGGGTCGGACACAGCTCACATGCACCAGCCCACACGAGGGCGAAGGGCAGGACCCGGGCGGGCGGCTCACCCTCCAGCCGGGCGCCGGCAGCAGCGAGGGACTGCACCACCACCACCAAGCAAACCTGCATCCCAGCACCCAGTCTCAATGATCGTGCACCTCACCATAAAAAGAGGGCAGTCTGCGGGCCTATAAAAGCTGGCCCAAAACGAGGAATCCAGAATGCGTTAGGACATTTAGCTCCTGCAGCATCATGAACAAAGCAGTGGAGGCAAAGGCAGCCAGACTGAGCTCAGACCGCAGGCCTGAGTCCCTGGGCCGGGCCATCCTCAGCTGCCCGGGGCCCCAGTGCCGAAGGGGGAGCCACCGCTGTGCCTTGAGGTCACGGCTCCTCCCGCAACCATTAGCGCTAAGGACAGCGGCCCCGACAAAGTCCCTTCCCGTGGGGTGCCGCATCACTCTCAGCAGCATCACTCTCAGCGGCACCGGGCAGAGTTTCCCAGGAAAGGAGAGACCAGAAGGGGCCATTCAACCCTCATGTGACAACCAGCACACAAACTACCAAGCTTCCACCTTTGAACCGCAATGATTTTCAGCAGCTCGCAGGAAGCAATGCGACAGAGCCAGCTGTCGCCTGCCCTGGGCAAGCCCTTGTTAGCAGCTTACTCACAAAATCTGCCCCCCCCGCCCCCACGGTGCTTACCCTAGAGCGCTCACGGTGACGCCGCCGCTGCGCTCCCGCAGCCAGCCCCTTAAAAAGGCTCAGCAGCACCCACAGAAGTCAACCTCATGAAGTTGTTCGGTTGTGATCCTCGTCATGAGGATTCTGAAATGCCAGGGTGGGGGCAGCTTCCTGCTACCCTGCCCAGCCAGAGCTGACACTGCCACCCGGCTCCCAACCACGACACGGAGCCCACAGCGCCCGGCCACGACCGTCAGAGCAGCGCGTTCTCTGCCACCTTCAGCCACGGCTCTGGAGAGCGGCCCCGCGCACAGCACCCCGCATCCCCCAGGCGGGCTCTCATCACCACTGGGAGGTCCCTCAGACAGCCACACGTGGACGGTGCTCCAAAGACGATTGGTTAAGTGTTAAGTGTAAGGGATTAAAACAAGAGCCTGTTAACCACGAGGAAAAAAAAGTCTAAAAATAAGCACATGCAACAACCCAAGTGTTCATCCACAGACGAGGAGATAAACAAAACAGGGTCTATCCACACAGTGAATATCATTCAACCCTAAAAAAGCAGAGAAGCACTGCCACATACTACCACAGGAATAAACTGTGAGAACATGACGCTGAGTGAGGGAGGCCAGACACGGAAGGCCACACACTGTACGATTCCGCTTCCATGAAATGTCCAGGACAAGCAAATGCACAACACAGACGACTGGCTGTCAGGGGCTGGGAAGAGGGAATGGGGAGGGACCGCAAACAGGCATGGGGTTTCTTTGGGGGGTGATGAAAATGTTCTGGAAGGAGACAGTGGTAATGGTTACACAACTCCGTCAGTATGTTAAAAACTACTTAAGTGTACGCTTTGAAAGGGTGAATTTTACGATTTTTAAAAATTAAATCTCAAAAACTTTAAAAAAGCATATACCTATAACACATTATCATTTACATTAAAAAAAGACCGCAAAGGATAAAGTTAAACTTTTTCCAAAACTACAGCTTTTTACTTAACTAGGAAGAGAGTGAAGAGTCCCAGGCAACTTTTATCACTAGCTCACACGGGACCCCGAGGAGCAGCGTACCTACGGCACCTGTGCGCTCCTGAGCGCGGCAACGCGACCGCAATCTACCATCAGCTTTGCCGCACCGACTGCTTTCCTTCTCGGACGTGAAAGTGTCTATTTTACGTCATTCACACTCTTTTTTTTTTTTTTTTTTTTTAAAGATTTTATTTATTTATTTGACAGAGAGAGACACAGCAAGAGAGGGAACACAAGCAGAGGGAATGGGAGAGGGAGAAGCAGGCTTCCCGTGGAGCAGGGAGCCCGATGCGGGGCTCGATCCCAGGACCCTGGGATCATGACCTGAGCCGAAGGCAGACGCTTAACCACTGAGCCACCCAGGCGCCCCCGTCATTCACACTCTTAAACGCCTTCTGCTTGTCCTCTGAGCGGGAAGGATTACCAAATAACACCGTGAGGGTTTGAAGATGCAATTGCAAATCATGACTGTATCAGAAAACATCGTTATAAGAACTATCACTTTAAACAAAGAAAAGAAAAAGATCAAACCCTCGTCTTCATCCCTAAGGGATAAACACAAAGCCTCTAAGCTCAAAGAGTTCAAAACAGAATAAAAACAGCTTACAAAAGAAATGCAAGCAGAGCTTTAATGGGGCTGTTTTCCCAGGATGACAGTAAACATTAGATCCAGAGACACTAAGACGGGAAAACACTCAGACGTTAGATTTCACCGGAGGGACCGCCTCCAAAAGCAGCAAAGGGTGCATCAGACCTTAAAAGTAACAGAAAGTTACATGAATGAGACTGAAATTAGTTTAGCAGTGACAGAGGGAATGTGGGGAAAACTAGACACCATGGTTGCTCTGAAATATGGAAGCAATAGCCCTAAGGTTACTCACCATAACGTCATTATTAAGGGTCAGGCAGAACTCTCCAATTTCCCACGGATAAACAGAAAAAATTGTCAGCTCCAAGCAACTACTCAAAAATCAATTTAGAAAACAGGAACTCTCTGAGACATAAATATTTCACTCTGTAACAGTGTGCCCTGCCGAAGTCAGCACTCCTCCATAAAAACCCAGAGAGGATGGACCTGGCAGAGAAGGGAGCAGTCCCTGCACATCTGCTGGGTACGTCACGCGTGACCTCATGTAGCCCTCCAACAAGCCCAGGAGGCAGGTAACCTGCCACCTACTTCACAGGAAACACCAAGAGGAGGCGGGGTTCTGGCCAAGGTCACACAGCTGGCCAGTTCCGAGTGTGTGGTCAGGGGTGGGGGGGGGGAGACTGGCCCTTGGCGTCACCAGAGGGATTTCTCACTTGACAGAAAGAAAGGCTCTCTTCTAAAGCATATTTTCGTTCTAGAGCCAGCTCCTGCCCCACCAAAATAATAATCGCCATCTTCCCCTTTTATAAAGAGATGAATCCGTATACACAAAAGAATTGCCTTCGAGAGCTGAACAGGAGTGGAGAAAGAACCCAGACATCAGTGCACGGCATCTGAACAGAAGGCTAGCAGCACGTGAAACTAACCACCAGGGACTGAGACCCCATGAACAGGTGATGTAGCACTGGCACCCCAGAGCCGACTGAGCCCCCCACAGACGACCACACTGCCTAGGACACTGCTTTTCCTTTGTTATAGCTCGAATACCATTTTTCTGCCCAGTGCACAACAGGAGATTCACAGTGGCAGCTGAACACACATTTAAAAAGAAAACCACAGTCTCAGAGCTCCACATCACCAAAAAAAGATAAGACACAGATTAAAACCAATGGAGGTACCACAACCACATCTTAGAGAAAAACAGTAAAGATGAAAAGCCACAACCCAGAGTTGAGAGCTTGAAAGCCACCAGCAGCAAAGCAGAGAGGACCCAAGTGTTCCCTGAAAACAGCTCAGCCACGGAAAAAGGCACGCAGCACCACTGGTCCTGACTGCAGTCTCTTCCCAAGGGTCCCAGTGTCATCTGAACACACGCCACACTGGGTCAAAGAAAAACCCTTTTTCTTGGAGCACCATTTTGGCACTGGGTCCCATGGGGCTGTGAAAAATGAGTTTGAGCTCCGAACATTTGGTGTTTACATAGTTTTGAAACATTTAGACAAAAGTTCACATTTCCAAGTGGATGACCACAATGCCCTTCCTGTTTAGTTTGGAGACCAACACCCTGGGCCTCCCGGCAGACCCAGGATCTGCTCCCACAAAGGCAGGCGTCCCGCATGCGTCCAAGGCTGCAGACGTATTTCTGTGCCTGTCACGGGAGCCGGGCTCCGCACCTGCCCCGCGGCGACACCCGCCCCACCAAGGGAACACGCAGGCCGTGGGGGGCGCCGCACAGCCCCCGCGCCGTCCGCTAAGGTTCCCATCTCCACCTCGCCAACGGCTTCCCTTCCTGCTAAGAAACACCAGATTTGGAGAAATCCGGACGACACCAAGCGTAACTGATCTGTCGCCCAAGGGCCCGATTAAGGGGACAAAGGCCTTATCGCGCTTGCGGCCACAGGCGTGAAAGAAAGAGAGGCACAAAGGGGCCGCGAACTCTGACCGGGCAGGCCTCCCCAGGGCCCAGGCGCCCCGCAACCTCTGCGACCGCCCACGAGGGGCTCGGGGCTGCGGGGGGACGCACCTTGTGGCAGGCCGGGCAGGTGGGCAGCGCGCTCTTGCCGCCGTGGCCTCCGCCGCCGCCGCCGCTCAGGCTGCTCTGGATCTGCGTGAGCTCCTGGCGCAGCACCTGCTTCTGGTGGAAGCTGAAGGCCGGGTGGTTGGAGGCCATGGTGAAGAGCAGCAGGAACTCATCGCCCGTGCGGCCCTCGTTGAGCTGCAGCCCGTAGTTGTGGATGATGGAGTCGATGTGCGTGAGCGTGCGGTAGAGCACGCCCGCCGCCTCGCGCTGCTCCGAGCCCAGCAGCGCCAGCGACACGAGCAGCTTGCTGCGCACCACCTCGTCCGTCAGGTTGGTGAGGCTGCCCAGGTCAGCCGGGTTGTTGGCCTTGATCTCCGAGTCGCGCAGCGAGTGGTAGTCCTTGCGGGCCAGGTCCTCGAGGCACGAGCCGAGGAAGCGCAGCTCGAGCGGGATGCACAGGTCCAGCAGGCCGCACAGGAACTCCACGCGCTGCGGCGACGGCAGCTCCGAGAACCAGCGGTACACGCCGTCCCTCTGCAGCGGGCAGCGCTTCTCCACC